>NC_132782.1:129032368-129340068 GCF_048418805.1 Vulpes vulpes
TCTAAGGCTAACTGCTTCCCTGCCCATGCTCGGGACCACACTCCATCTTCTGGGACTTTAGTCCATCCATCTAGGTTGATTCTTTCTTCTCTCTGACCAACTTGCTCAATTTTTCCTAATCCAAAAATCTCTCTGCTTCTCTTTCCTATCACACTTTTTGAAAGAGAAGTCAACAGTATATTCACAGGCATTCTTATTATATCTCATAACCCAATACAATATGATTATATTCCTCTACAAAAGAAATTGGTCACTAGTGGCTTCCCTATAATCAAGACAGTGGGTTCATCTTAGACTTCATCCTAAATGGCTTTTCTATAGCATATGACACTGCCAACCATCATACTTCCATCTCTCCTCACCTCCATGATACTATTTTCCTCTTGGTTCTCTAACTACACTTTTCCAGTCTCTACTTCCTCTGCCTATCCCTTAAATATTTGTGCCTTCCAATCATCATTCCTTTGTATATGTGCTACCAAGGCCATTTCATCCACTCTCAAAGGCTTGAACCCTAACATGAATATTTGATTTCAAGTCATCTCTCAAGGTCTACCTGTAGTTCCAGATTTTTAATTTATTCTTGAGCATTTTTATCTCATTTATTGGTGAGCATTTCACAAATCAAAAATTCTCAAATATGCCCAAAACTCAACATGCTTAAAATCAATACTCTAATCCTTGCCTAATCACTCCTCTATACCCAGCCCCCAACCACAGAAAACTGCCTCTTTCTCTTCTGATCCTCCCAATCATTTTGTGGGGTTTTTGAGAGATCGATATGCTTTTATTTTCACGAATAAACTCCATTTTAGTGTGTGAATATATACAAATATGTAAATATATGATATATATAATGAGTTTGTACAAGCAAACTTTTACAATAACACTAAGCTATAGAAAATTGGCTTGTGTAATTAAATGGTCATATTTCAGGTAGCTACATAAAACTGGGACGGGCCCAAAGGCCATCTTTTCAATATAGTTTGTGTGTTAGGTGTCATAAACATCCCAACATTTGCTTTTTCTTCAAATTCAGGTCTTTCTGTGGAAAACTGTGTGTGGGGGGGTCTGTAAATTTTAATTATTTATTTTTAAACTTGAAGTATAATTGACATATCACAGTATATTAGTTTCAAGTGTACAACATAGTGGTTCCACATTTGTATACACCGGGAACGGAGCACCACAATAAGTCTAGTTAATGTCTGTCATCACACAAAGTTGATACAACATTACTGATTTATATTCCACAGGCTGTACCTTACCCCACACATTTTATAAATGGAAGTTTATAGCAACCAATCCTCCCAAATCTTCATCAGTGGCATCACCAATGACTTAACCATCCAAATCAGAAACTTGCAATCATCCGAGACTATTCCTATAGTCTGTAACCAAGCCCTACTCATTCCATTTCTGAAAATTCTTCCTTTTCTTCCCCTGATTCATTCCGTTCCCACTGCTGCCATTATAATTTTTGGTCCTCAGTATCTCTAACCTCAATGACTACAATGACTCAACTGGTCTCCCTTGACCTAACCTTTCTAGACTTTTCTCTTCTCACAAGTCCTATTCTGTATTTAGTCCAGAATACTTACACTTTCTGTTCTCCAAGTACTTCATGCACTTTCCAAATTTTTGGTTGTGTGGAAAGGTGATCATCTACAAATCCAGACTTAAAGGAGTTGTCCTTTGGTTCTACTATGAAATCACCATATTCATCTTCTGCCAATTTTTTTCATGTAACCAATACCTGGTCTTTAAGCCAGTTTCATTCATTCATTCATTCATTCATCTGAGAGAGAGTGAACATGTGAGCCAGCAAGGGAGGGGCAGAAAGAGAAAGAAAGAGAATCTCAAACAGCCTCCGTGCCCAGCACAGAGCCCCACTTGGGGCTCAATCTCATGACTCCGAGATCATGATGTGGGCCAAATCAAGAGCTGGATGCTTAACTAAGTCACCCAGGTGTCCCAAGCCAGTCTCTTTTAAAAGAAAGAGCTCCTATATTAATTTGAGGTAAAATAATATTTATGTAATTGCTTTTCCCTTCCTCTCTCACATCAGAAGAGCCACCTATTTTGTTGGAATCTACTTCTTACCTAATTCAAACACTCTTTCATTCCAACAAATAAAGGCTACTAGATTGTGAATATATGCATTAAAGCTGAGAGGGAAAGGGGCAGGAGGAAGAAGGAAGACATGCTTGTGAGAAGAAAGGACAGAGGGAAAACACTATTTTACCCACCATCTACAGTTATTACTAAGAAAGGTATACAAGAAAAGATAGCCAATTGTATGTGTTTATAATCTTCCAAACCCAACTCTATAGGGAAAAATCTGTTTTTGGTCATTGAGCACTTCTTTCTCCACCTGCACTTCTAAACTTGAACCTTTCAATTATGTCCTGGGAATTAATGGTGCAGTGTGGTATTAACTACAAATAGTGTAAAAACAAGATATTATCTGGTATAATTCACACCTGGCAAAAGCAAAGATGGTTCCTTGCAGGAAGAGAAAGAAAGGAAAAAAGTGAGAAGAGAATGGAAGCAAAAAAGTCCATCCCAACACAGCACTGCTTCAGTGTGTTTTTGGAATTCAGAGTTGAAGGTCAGAATTTTGAGTAAGCCTGGGGTTCTAGGAGATATTGTGAGTTCAAGAGGAGCAAAGAGAATTTTAAGAAGTGTAGCTGTGAATAACAAACTCGATCTTTGTTGACATCCTTGGAAAAACTCCAATAAGGCTATGGATGCTGTACATTTCTGGGCCTGGGCAGTGAGTTGACCCCAGTTACCTTGGTTGCTAATGTAATTTTTTGAGAATGTAAACATTGGTATTTAATAAATATTAACTGTGAAATTTTAGGAGTTCAGAAACTTAATTTTAGAAAAGTTGCCCACTGCTCCAATATTATTTTGGCTCCCCTTCTTCTTCTAAACCATTCCTTCATTATCTACTCCTCCTTATCTTATGCTTCCATTCAAACACTCAACTTTATCATTTAAGTGCCATCTTTTCTCAAGGCTTCAAATGTCACCTCTATCTGATCATTCCAAAATTCTTCTCTGTACCTCTCACTATAGTTCTACTCAGATGCCCTGTTTGTCCTCTTACCTAACATCTCCAAACCAAACCACCTTCCCTTTAGTCCTCCCCCTTGCCTCCTCATTTCTTTTCATGGGCCCAATCCTCAAAGGTACAAAGGAGTTGCCCTAAACTCATCCCTTTTCTCTAATCTCTCATCCATTGCCAATTTCACTTTTTCTTCCTTGAAAATCTCTATTTTGTCATCTTTTATCTATCCCCACAGGCTAATTTGGACTCCTATTTATTTCCTGGACTAATGTAATTACACCATCCATTCATATAACTAAGAGTGTCTGCTAACCTCCTAACCCAATCTTTTGCCTCCAGTCTTCCAATCTATCCTACAAATACCAAAAACTACAATTACTCAATGCTATTTTCAGAATGTCTTCCCCACTAGACTATGTTCTCATCATCCACTGGTTCAAGTTCAATTAACTCTGACACTCAACACCCTGTAAGTCTATCCACCCTCCTCCTAGGCATACTCTTTGATTCTACAAGAATGGGTTTCTCTTTCATGCAGCATGTTTATTCCACTTTTTAAAAACTTATGTTCATTCCTTCCCCAACCACTTCTAAAAACATCCTAAAAAACATTTTAAGAATATGTCCTGCCTTCTCTGTGAAGGCTTGCATGACAAATATCAATAATAGATATTGAAATGTGGTCCATGCACCCTGAGACTTTTTGGAGGGTGTACAAGGCAAAACTATTTTCATAATAATATTAAAATATTATCCACCTTGCTCCTTGTGATGACTTCTACAATGAGGGTGCAAAGCATGGTAGATAAAACTCCTGGCATCTTAACACAAATAACGGCAATGGCACAAAATGATACTAGTGGACACTGTAGCCTTTACCACCACACACTTGCAATTAAAAATGAAACAAGGGAATTTTTAAAAATGTTACAAAAGGGGGGGGCATAAACAGTTTCACTTAAGAATGTCCCCAATGAAGAATAATTTCACTGCATCCTGACCTTTAGGTACATCTTTTTAATATTATGTGTGATAAAATGGGAAGTATACATAACACACTTCTGTTGCAAAGTACAACAGTTATCTGAAGGAAAAAAACCCTTAGATGATGATTTGAATTATGAGCTAAACTACCTGCCTTTTCAATGGAACACCATTTTTACTTGAAAAAACTGAAAAAAACTATGTTATTTAGACTTGGGTATTTGGCAGGCATTTTCTCAAAAATGAAAAGTGAGTTTGTCACATTGAGAAAAGAAGCTTGTCAGTATTTGTTGCCAATAACAAAACTTGAACTTTCAAATGAAAATCAGAATTTTGGAAAACTTTTATTTGCCACTATGATTTTGATAGCCTCCCAATACTTAAAGGCTTTTGAAATGAGATCAGTGGTGATATTAACTAATGTGAGGTTTTTAAATATTATGGTACATATTAAATATGTACCAAATTTGGAAAACCTACAAAACTCAGTGGACCAAATAAACAAATGACCAAGGCATGATGTTACATAATTATGCATGGGCAAAAGATTCAAAGTGCAAAGAGACCAATGAATTTGAATATAACTCTGTATGGGAAGTTCGTTGATATAGTTTCATATTCTATATTTAGATAACCTTTAAAAAAATACCTCTTGGTATATTTTGGCATAATGTTAAAGAAGAATATCCTTGAATACTTGAAAAGGCTTCTTAAATACTTCTACCTTTTCCTACTACATTACTAACTCTGAGAGGCCGGGTTTCTCTTTCATATGCTTCAACCAAAATAACATTTCACAACAGACTGAAAACAGAGGCAGCCCTGAGATTCCAGCTAAATACCACCATGCTAGACATTAGAAAGATTTGCAAAAGCATACATCCATGACACTGTTTCCACTAAAATTTTTTTCATTTTGGTAATGTGGTTATTTTTCACAAAAAACACATTATGTTAACATAAAATATTGTTATATTAAATGAATTAATAAATATTTTTAATGTTGCAGTTTTAATTTCCAGTCTGGCAAATATCAGTAGATATAAGCCCACAGGAAATAAAAGTTCATTCAAGTCCTCAATAATTTATGATATCAACAAGTTTGAGAACAGCTGTTTTATACCATTAACATCAGCGCTTTTTTTCTTGCCCCTTTATACATAACGTCTTGTTTTACTAGCTCATCATTTTATACTTTTAAGTCCTACTTTTTCAATCATAGACATGACACCAGACACCATACTCAAAGGTCCCAGAGTGCAGGGACTAGGACTTTAGGTACTGCGGAGGTATTTAGGAAATACTGAATTAACATATTAAGGAGCATGTGTACAAAGTTCTTATAAGCTATTTAATTTTAATAGCAATGAATAAATATGTCCTCATGGCAACTCAAGGCATTTAGACAAGAAGGAAGTTACCGCCATTGAATTATTTCTTATAAAAAGAAACCTGATGCGTGGATATAACTTAGAAGAAATGTAACTGTGAAGCCCAGGTGTCTAAGCTTTATTTCAGTCCTCTTTTCCTCTATAACCCACCATATGCATTCCATGTGCCTTCTTAAATCATACAACACTTTAAAATAAAGAAAACAAAAATTTACAAACTATAAAGAAAACAATTAGCCAATAGAAAACTCTAACAGAGCTTAAATAGCTGCACTCAATTTTGTTATGATCTCCTTGTTCCATTATACCATTTCCTGTTCACATTCCAACCACACTTCTCCTTTTCTTAATTTACTAAAGACTCAAAGCTTTTAGATAAAGGTATAGAATTAAACTATTGCTAATTTTATGAGTTCTCAAAAAGTTTCAAACAAAAACAAACTGAAGTTCCTTTAAGCATCAGAGTTAATTTTTGCTTCAGTATCACATATTCTGAATCATATTCAAGAGATGGACATTGCTAGAGCTTAACTGATCACCTCTTGGGGGTCATTTTGTCAAAAAGCAATTAAATGGCTATTAATGTGCCAGGCAATGAGTGCTGGACCACACAAAGTTTAACAAAATTTTGTCCTTGATATAATGAAACACAGAGATGAGTAAGACACAGAAAGAGAGAGAGAGAGAAAGAGAGAGAAAACACTATCATAAAATACACTGATCATAATGGTGTAACTCTATGTCACTATTATGGAAACACAGGTGAGGGATACACAATATAACCAGAGAGAGATGGGGTTTAGTAATGGAAATAATCCTCAGGCTGAGTCTTGAAGGATGAGTAAGAAGCCAGGAGACTTTTCCAGCACGTGAACAAGTTGGAGAGATTTTTGAGGAGGAATAGGTGGCAGAAAGAGATAAAACAGATGTATTTGGAAAATTTTCTGTCATATTAAAGAGCCCATGTTTTATCTTGTAAGCAGCAGGAATCACTGAGGGGATTCAACCAGGGGAGGGTTGAAAACATTTTTGTGTTTTAGAGGGATCATTGTGGAAGAAAATACAAAAGACAGATGAAAGGGGAACAGGATTGGAGACAGGGACAGTCTGTCTAGAGCAGGAATCAGCAAACTTCTTCTACAGAGAGCCAGAGAGTAGACATAAGTAGTAGGCTTTGGAAACTGTACACTCTCTGTCACAACAGATTGACTCCAGTGTTGTGTAACAGCAGTCACGTAAACCAATGAGCATCGCTGCGCCCCAATAAACTTTATTTACAAAAAAATAGCAATGGTTTGGCCCCCCAAGCCTTACTTTGCCAACCCCTGGTCTAGAACAGCACTGTCCAAAAAACCTTTATGCAATAATGAAAATGTTCTAAGATATGCTACCCAATTTGGTAGATACCAGTAACATGGGGCTGTGAAGCATTTGAAATGTTACCAGTTAGACTGAGAAACTGAATTTTTAAATTAAATGTAAATAGTTACAAGTGACTCATGGGTACCCTCTTGGGCAGTACAGGGTTAGAAGTTGGTACAGGAGCCTAGGCAAGAGATGATGGGAACTGATGGTAGAGACAGAGAGACAGTGGCAAGGCAAGAAATATTTAGGATCTGATGATGGACCAAATGTAGGTGAGAGAAACAAAGATGATAACCACATGTCAAGCAGGAGTGACTGACAGAGAACGGCTGGGGCACATGCTGAATAAGAGAATATAAGAAACTACAGAGGGAAATATGTTGCATTCTATTTTAGACATGTTGACTTTGATGTCCACTTGGAAGGAGAAAACACTTGACTATAATACAAAGAAGTAGGTAATAATAAATATGCTGTTTTTAAAGAGAAAGCAACTGTAGTACAGTGATGTTAAATAACTTACCCCAGGTCAGGGCAGGTTAAGTGGCAAGGCTGAATTGCAACTTGAGTTTATCTGGTTCTAAAATTCATGCATAGTCCATCACATGAAAATGAGCAAATTGGTAATAGATGACACCATGAAAGGAGAACTCACCCCAGGGAGAAGCATGGAGAAGGTCACTGGGCCCAGAAGAGAGCCTCAGGGAACACCAGCATTTATGGAACTGTCTCTTACCAAGGAAGCTGAGAGAGTTTGGTCAGAGAAATACAAGGACTGGGTGAATATGGTGTTATGAAAGCAAACCATAGAAGAAGGTGCTCAACAGCATCAAGTCCACAGAGAGACATAATGAGACAGGCACCAAAGGGAGTTTGCTGCATTTTGCAACTGGAAGTCACTGGTGCCTCTAATGAAATAGTTCCAGCACAATGACCGAGGAGGAAGCCTAATTTTAATGAGTTTAAAGAGCAAAAAAAGGTACAATAGAGAAAGCAAGTATAAACTATGCACTTCCAATGTTCATTGGGTTTTAGCATGTTGAATATGAATGACATTTAGCATTTACTGTATATAATACCCAATGGCAAGCACTGTGCCAGGTGCTTTATACATATGATCTCACTGAATCTTCACGACAAACTGTGAGGCCTATAGGCATCATCATCCCTGTTTTATAGGTAAGAAACCAATCTTAGATTAAATAATCTTCCACTCATATACAATGGTGAGTGGGAGAGTTTGGATTTGATTGCAGGTCTTTTGACTTCATAGTCATTGCTCTTTGCTCTAGATTTTCACATTATCAGAGTCTTTGAGGATTGCAGAAGAATTATTATTTTAAATATATAAATGGCCAAGCCTAAGAAACTTACTATCTTCTTGAAGAAATATTACACCATCTGAAATACTAGCAAACAAAATAAGACAGTATATAAACAAAACTTGGGAAAGAAAATGTCCAGCAGCAGCTCTGTAATCTATTTGCTCTTATTTGGGGAGTGAAAGGATCACTCTTCCTCTGCTCCCACAACCTTTGGCAAGAAAAAAAAGATCAGTCTAGGGGGACCTAGGTGGCTCAGTCAGTTAAGCATCTGTCTTCAGCTCAGGTCATGATCCCAGAGTCTCAGGATTGCGCCCCCACATTTGGCTCCCTGCTCAACAGGGAATTTGCTTCTCTCTGACCCTCCCCCATTCTCATGCACTCTCGCTCTCTCTCTCAAATAAATAAAATTTTTAAAAAATCAGGCTAATTGCTTGGTGAACATACTAATGACAGATGTCCTGATAAACAGACTTAGGTATTTGTTGCAGGAGAGTTTCATCCATGGAATGCTTTTCAGATATACCTAGTTTAGGATTGCTTATGGTACCCCTTGGGGAATATTTCATAAGTTATGTAACTATCTATTAAATGGCAGTGTTTCATAACCTCTATGTCCACAATAGGAGCTATATATACTGCCTATATGGCCCCTCATAGATAACCTTATTCCAGAGTCAGCCCAATGCCAAAAGGACCCAGGGAATCATTTTGATGGTCCTGAACATCTCCCTAATTTGCCAGGACTTCATGATTACCTGGACCCTTGGGATTATTAGTAAAGCTTAATAGAGGGTACACTCTAACCCACACGAGTCTGGTGTGACACTCTCAATTCCCTGGGTTATCTCTGTACTAAGTCACAAAAGGGCTAACTGCCATCCTGGGAGCCTCCCCTGGCTTTGGAACTTTGACCTAAGATTTAAAAATAGGTAAATTTTTCAAAGATGGAGGATGTGAATAAGGGAAGAAACGAAAGAACCACTCACAGGTGCATGACACAGTAAGGGCTCAAAATGGACCCAAATGAGTAGGAAGAAATAAGGCTGGAGACATGTGGAGCACATTACAGCGAACCTCAAAGTCAGAGAAGTGTCTAAATAGGATGCAGTTTTTAGAAGAAAATAAGGTACAGAAAGTGGATCCCAGGGAAGATTACATTAGTAGCCCTGTGAAGAGAGGACTGAAGAGAGGGTCAATCTGGAAGGAGGGAAGTCAGTCAGAAGGCTATGGCAGTAACTGAACTGTGGATATCCAGAAGGCCCTCACCTAGGACCATGGACATGGAGTGAAAAGAACAGCTAACATTACACAGAAAAGACATCAGCAGTCTTCACTAAATGACAAGATAAGGGTAATACAGCACCATAATAAATCCATTGGCAAATATGAGCAACTACCTCCTCCATGGGGTGGAGCTTAATTTCCTTTCTCCCTCACCCCCTTGAGAGTGGGCTTTACTTCATATCTTGCTTTTCAAGAATAGATAAGGAAAAGAAAAAACTTCACAGTGGAGAAACTTGGTAAACACCACTTTAACCATGGGATGCAAGTTCACATCCCCAGTGATGTCACATGGACATCATGTTCCTCCTGACATGATGTGATAAGAAGGGCATTCTAGTGTCAAGAATGTGAACTGTACCCAAGTTGAACCCAAGTATAATAAAGCATCACCATCCTTCAAAGAGAGTTTTGTTGTAAACTAGGACCCCCACTTTCTAACTAGGTTTCTCTCACCTTTCCAAAGCTTGGTTTCCTCATGTGCACAATGGTGATAATAATTAATATCACATATTCTCATTTTTATTCAGTAGCTTTAGGATCTTGGAAAAAACTTCCCCAAACTAAAAGTAAACAGCACAAGTTTAAAACAATGAGATTAATAACCTACCGCTGATTCACAAAAGGGCTGGAAAGTTCTGCAAGCAGGCGAAAATTCCCAATAGATGCCAGGACTCCATACCTCTGGATGATAGACATAAAACACAATGTCAGGGAGGACAAGCTTATCAACATTTCTAAATATTAAAAGAACATTCAATAACTTCTCCATGTAAAATAACAATCAATACCAAAACAGACCATGTCTCCTAGCTGATTTTCTTCGTTATGAGAATTTAGAAATGTCACTACAATCCTATAATATTTTTAAAAGACAGCATATTGTACAGTTATGTGCACTTATAAAAACAGATTTTAAGCAGTTGTTTCCTGCTTATGTTGAACTAATGAATTCTGCAAACAGCCAATGGTAGCAGCATTCTCAAATTACTGTAAAAATAATGACCAAAATAGCATAAATTTCAGAAGTTGAAGAATTTTATAGCAATGAAATACCTAATAGAAACTCATTTTTATATCCATTAATAAAAGTATCTTTAAAATCTCAAAAGTGTACTTAACATCCTAAATAACAATATGTGAGCCTGTGAGTAGATGCATATTTGCCAAGGGTACACACATGCTAAAACTTATTTATCGCACTTGACCTGAAAAATATATTTGTCAATCAGAAGATACTGCAGCTAAAACACACACTTTAAGGACTTTTATGAACTTAGAAACACAATGCCTAGTAGTACATTGTATGAATTTAATAATAGGAAAAGTAGAGCTAATAAACATTAGAAAGAAGAACAAAAGTATACATTTCAAAAATATCATGTAATTAAAAAATTATTGCTAGGTAAATAGTCATTTCAGTACTTCTAATTCAATCAGAATTATGATCACACACAAAAAGAAATAGTCCTACCTACCCCCAAAACATTAGATACACATGGAACTTCAGAAACCCAATGCCTAAAAGCTATACCATGCTGTCTTCCAAATGGGAATGGTACAAAGCAATAAAAACATGAACTTTTCATTTGAATATTTTCAGTTCTTCTCCATGGAAATTATTTTAGGGATTAAAAATTCAGAGCTTGGGGATCCCTGGGTGGCTCAGCAGTTTGGTGCCTGCCTTTGGCCCAGGGCATGATCCTGGAGTCCCGGGATCGAGTCCCATGTCCGGGTCCCGGCATGGAGCCTGCTTCTCCCTCTGCCTCTCTCTCTCTCTCTCTCTCGCTCTCGCTCTCTCTCTCTATGTCTATCATCAATGAATAAATAAAATCTTTAAAAATAAATAGATAAAAAAAAATAAAAATTCAGAGCTAGTTACACAAATTAGCTTTTCCAACACTAATTTAGAACTTTTTGTAATCTCAAACTCACTGGCCTTAGTGAAATTGAAATGTGTGATGAGAAAGAGAAGAAGGGCACCTGGGTGGCTCAATGGTTGAGCAACTGCCTTTGGCTCAGGGCATAATCCCAAAGGATAGAGTCCTGCATCAGACTCCCTGCGGGGAGCCTGTTTCTCCCTCTGCCTATGTCTCTGCCTCTCTCTGTGTGTGTCTCATGAGTAAATAAATAAAATCTTAAAGAAAAAAAGAAAAAGAAGGAACAGAGGGAGCAGGGACAAAGACAGTAGGTGAGTATTGTGCACGGGGGTGATCAACTTTATCTAAAGTCAGCTGAGACACAGCCACACCTCTCCAAAAACACTGACAACATAGAAATAATCACTCACATGTGTTATTACTTTAACAAAGAATTATAAAGAATCAGTGTTTATCTGAAATTATATATTGTTTTGTACTATTTACTTTTCTGTTACAATAAGAGCTTTTATTTAAAAAGATTAGTTTAATAATGGCAATTAGTAGTAATTAAGAATAGGACTAATTTAACAAGTAAATGTATGAAAACAATATTTTTATGCTTTTTTTTTAATAGGAGGAGAGAGAAGGAAAGGCGGGGGGGGGGGGGGGGGCGCAGAGGGAGAGAGGGAGGAGGGAGAGAGAGAGAGAGAATCTTAAACAGGCTTCGTGCCCAGGAGCTGATGTGAGTCACATTCTCAGTACCCTGAGATCGTGACCTGAGCAGAGATCAAGAGTCAGATGCTTAACCAACTGAGCCATCCAGGCGCCCCAACGTTTTTATGTTACTTTCTACCCTTTTATTTAACTCTTTTTTTCTGGATATTTAAATTTACTAGGCTATATTATTGTATATTTCTGAGGCTTTGTAAAAGGAGAATGTAAATACAATTGGGACTAATTAAACAGTTGTCTATATTTAATAAAAAATAGTGACAACTTCTTATCTATGACACAGTAGGATATTTTTACTCTGTTTCCTTTTCCAATACTACTACTATGAACTGCCTGCAGCCATTAGGTGAATTATATATATATGTAATACACACACATACACACACACACACACACATATTTTGCTTTTATTCCCCAGGAATGAACTACAGTCCAGCATACAATTCACTTTGATTTCTAACTCTGCTCTTAGAAGTCCACATTACTTATATCGGTCCAACAGGATGACCTCAACCTAAATATTTTCCTAAGAAAGATGTGAGCATAATATACTTGAGACTTTACTTACTAGCAACAGCAGGCTTCTTAGAGTTATAAGAATTAAGTCCCTAGCTCTCTTAAAAAGGTCCACCCACTTTATTCCTACAGGCTTATTTTGCTAGACCAACTGTTTGTTTCCAAGGTCCTCTGCATGTATAAATTCATCATATAGACTACTCATTTCTAAAATAGCCATCCTTTTCAACACTCCAAAGCACACTGGGTGGATTCCAAGTAAGTTAGAGTTCTAGTAAAGAAAATCCTGTTCAGTGTGGCTACTCTTTTCTGGTAACATTTTTTAGTTCAGAAGCAGTCTAATTTCCCCAAAATGAGTCATTTTTCCATTGCAAGAGTGTTCATCACAACCTGCACACCACATGAAATAACTAAGGTTTGGATTGTTCATCCTTTTCTGGCTGCTTACCGGTCCCCTCAGTAATCACCAAACACTTTTAGAGAAACGGTACATAAATACCCATTTACTTAATGTAATACTTTTCTTCATTCTCCAATTTATTTCCAAGTTACAGAAGGACATTCTCCTTGCCTCACACTCTAAACATGTGATTTTACAGCTGGCCAACATTTGCTAGCAACAATTGTAGCTATGTTGTAGGCACATGTCTATGGAGATCATCTCCTTATATTTCCATAAAGTCAAAACTTTCATTGTTTTTGCAGGTTTTGAGGAAGCTAAAGGTGACAAAGAACCTTCATTGTGAAAGCCTCAATGTCACAGGTAAGCAAATCACATTCCTTTTTAGCACTGTTCTATGCATGATGTAGAAGACATTTCGCAGGTAGTAACTTTTCATTTTATTTGGTAAGAAGTTGATAGACCAAATGGAATTTGCCAGACTTACATTTGTGCTGTCTGCCAAATATGCAGACAGATTGAGCAGAATCTAATCCATACTTGAACACATCAACAATTTTTGTTTATGTGGATTCTTTATAATCTTTATAGAAATCAAAAATTCAGCTTGAACTCCATTTTTCAAATCAAAGTACCTCAGAGCTAAGGGAACATCTTTTTGTTGCTGTGATTCGGTGCAACACTTGATAGAATGAAGAAAGTATGATCATTAGTAAGATCCAACAGAATCAGCTCTCTATGTTGTAAGAAGCCAACACATCTGTTATCAAAATTTCCCTTTTTTTTTTTCACTGACAGGATGTTTTAGTTGCAACCTCTGAATCAGGAAATGCAACTTTAGTCAGTTCCATAGAGCAATCAAGGGAAAAAATAAAATGTGAACCTCCATGTGATATGTCCAAGTTAATTCAGTGCCTGCTATTTTCAACTGAACGTCAATGTCTTTTTGGAAAATGAAAAAAGTACAGATTGAGATGCATTTGCTTCTCTCATTCCAGACTTGTGAGACTCAGTCTCTTCAGGTGCTTTTACATCCCTATCTCTACCAGGCCCAGGTTAATTTGCCAGAGCTACTATAACAGAATACCACAGGTTGGGTGGCTTAAATAACAGAAGGTTATTGTTTTACAGTTCTGGAGGCTAGAAATCCTAGATCAATGTGCTAAAGATCAAGGTGGATCCATGTTCCTTCTGATCCATGGGACTCGATGTTCCTTCTGAAGGTTCTAGGGAAGGCTCTGCTCCAGGCCTCTCTCCTAGCTTCTTGCAGTTCCTTGGCTTCTGGCAGTCCAACTCCAATCTTTAGGCCTTTTCCCTGTGTGCATGTCTGTGTCCAAATTTCCCCGTTTTTGTAAAGATACCAGTCACATTGGATTAAGGACCCAACCTTCTCAACAATGACCTTGTTTTCAATTAACTAATTACATCTGTATTGACCTTATTTCCAAATAAAGTCACATTCAGAGATAGTAGAACTTAGGACCTCAACAAATGAATTTGGGGGCGGGTTACAATTCATTCCATAACAATGCCCAAGCTCAAATTCTTTTCCGCACGTTGTGCAGTATGATCTATCTTGGTTATCCAATTCCCTCATCCATGTGTCTTTCCATACATCTATAATAACATACCACTATATACTAATATATGTAATAATATACTTATTTCCATATATGATAACTATAACCTTCTTTATTGGTGATGCTTAGAGCATTCTGGTGTTGGTATCATAACTATTCTCATTCTGGTTATCCAAACTTCCAATAGACAAAGATAATTGTTAATGCTCATGATTACAACATACCTCAGTTCCATCATTCAGCATAATGTGACAATGAATGATCCATTACTGTGAATTGCAAATCATGGTTGCCATGATTTTTTTGCATCACAGAAAAAGATTTCACAGGATGTAAGACTTTCAGTGCTAAAATGGTAAAACCAAAATGGACTTGCGCAGGCCACTCCTATCTTTGTTTTATTATGAATTTTATTATAATAAATCTCAAATGTCAGGTGAACTTTTTCATTTTAATACATAATCAGAATCATCTTCCCAGCAATGAGAAAGAGACATGAATAAAGAGTAAATGTCTTGGGATGCCTGGGTGGCTCAGCAGTTGAGTATCGGCCTTCAGCCCAAGGCATGATCCTGGAGTCCTGGGATGGAGTCCCATATCAGGCTCCCTGCTTGGAGCCTGCTTCTCTTTCTGCCTGTGTCTCTGCCTCTCTCTCTCTCTGTGTGTCTCATGAATAAATAAATACAATCATTAAAAAAAAAAAAAAGAGTAAATATCTGACCTAACTCATGCCGCACAAAGAAGCACTTTGAAGATAATAGGAAACAAATTGCCTTGCATGTGCCAAGTTTCTTGATGTTTTGTGGATTTATTTTTTAGTTTTGGTGATTTGTTTGAAGTTTAGGTAAGTGTTTCCAAAGGAAGTAGTTGGAATATTTCAGTTAAGAAAAGGTCAGGAAAATAAGTAATTGTGTTTAGTTGGAGACCATCCCAGTAAAATTAAAAAGCTAAAATGTCCTGCTTTCCTCTACTACATACTTAAATTCTGCAGTGAGCAGAGCAAGGGAGAAGAGCTTTGAAAATAGTGCACAGGTAGAACATGATTTTTGGGGAGGCGAAAAAAGCAAGGAAAATAGTTACTTTAGGGAGATTCTTACTTGAAGCACACATATGAAAATCTTAGAAATAATTTTTATTAGGAGAAATCCTCTATTATAATAAATTTATGTGTGTAATAAACATTTACTCTTATTTTTTTAATCTTTTTAAAAAAGATTTTATTTATTTATTCATGAGAGATGAGAGATGAGAGAGAGAGAGACAGACAGAGACACAAGCAGAGGGAGAAGCAGGTTCCATGCAGGGAGCCCGACGTGGGACTCGATCCTGAGACTCCAGGATCATGCCCTGGGATGAAGGCAGCACTAAAACACTGAGCCACCAGGGCTGCCCTACTCTTATTTTTAAAGTTAATTCTCTCATTTATAACATTGCCTTTCTCTTTTCAGGTAAAGGCAGCTCTTATTCCAATCTATTTTTCTAACAATCTTATTCTTTTGTTTAATTGTTTTAAATCTATGGTATTCTAGGTAACTATATCCAATGTTTAGAGAGTATGACAGACCAAACTACTATAAAATATGAATTAATATGTCCCTAGGGTCAGCCAAAGCCATGCTAAATTCCTTACTGTATCTTTCAAGTAAATCATTTTTCCAAAGATGAGATACAATACTGAAAAATTTTTAATTTTTGTGATTTCTAAAATATTTGCAGATACCCCAAAGTCATGCAAAATATTGAAATAATATTCCAGCAATAGTCTTACTCTCAAACTTTAAGAATTTTAAATATTTCTCTCTACTGAACTTTAAAAATACAAAAAAAAAAACATGAAATGTACTGACTTTTTTTAGTCTAGAAAATTATTTCTTTTAACTCCTTTCAAATTGGTATAAAATTAAAAGTAATATTAACCAAAATATCAAATTAACATCAGATAAAACCTGACTTTATAATAGTCTTTAAATATTAAAAATGACTAGCAAAAATTATAAATTTTGTATGTTACTTTCATCTAAATTTAGACAAAATGCAGTATCTCCACACTTTGAAAAGACTTTCTCTTGAGATTATGAAAAATTGGGCATAGCATCCTAGCTGTTCTTCTAATTTCTCTCCCCTCTTCCCAAAGAAAAGGGTTAGTTCTCTCATTTCTAACCCAGTGGTTCTCAAAGTGTGATCACTAGCCTAGAAGCATCAGCATCACCTGGATATTTGCTAAATATGCATATTCTTGGGCTCCTGAATCAGAAATCCTGGGGGTCAGATAAGCAATCTAGTTTTAACAGGCCCTCTACATGATTTCAATATTCACTAAAGGTACACAACCATTGCCCTAGCTTACAGATGACCTAGGAATCTCTAAGCCCTCAGGGAAACTATCTCCCTACTTCTCTGACATTGTAATTAGTGAAGATTTACAAATCCCCCATCATATCCCACCAGCATTATGAAGGTAGACTAGCTGTATCTCTCTAGAAATTTTTCCCTGATTCCTTAATATCCATCAGGGTTAAGTGTCTCAACAGATCTCTCTGCTTGTCAGAGTACTTAACTCCCTGCAAATATCTACATTCTTTGTGTCTCATTTACAGTTCTATCCATAAAGCTTAGTGCAGTGCCTGGCCTATATTTTCTGAGTTGAACCTCACCTGCCTCCTCAGTGTGAAACAAGCAGAATCACCTCCAAAACCAGAATCCTAAGAGTCCTACAAACCTATTTCTGAGTGGGTAAGCACTCTAATGAGAATATTAGTATTCCATTCTAAAAGAAAAGGAAAAAAATATCCAGATGTTAATTTTGTAAAGAGATCAGTAAAAAAGAGTTAGAGGTCATCATAAATGTGTATGATAAAAAGAAAAGTCTGTTATTTAATCTCCAAAAATTGATACATTTAGATTAGTGAAGCAAGACAGAAAAAAGTGGGTAGGCAAGTAAAAGAGATAGGGAATATCACCTTATTTCTATCAGATTGGCTAGTGTCAAAGCTAAAAAAAAAAGTAAAAAGTAAGTGTTTGCAAGGATATGAAGAAAAGGGAACCTTCATACACTGTTGGTGGGAATGTAAACAGACGTAGCCACTATGGAAAACAATATGGATGTTCCTCAAAAAATTAAAAATAGGACTACTATATGATCCTGCAATTCTACTTCTTGGTATTTACCCCAAAAAAATAAGAACACTAATTCAGAGAGATATGTGCACCCCTATGTAGCATTATTAACAGCCAAGATATGGAAGCAACCTAAGTGCTCTCTGATAAATGAATGGGTAAAGAAGATATGGTATATACATATAATGGAATATTAGTCATTAAAAAAAGAATGAAATCTTGCCATATATGAGAACATGGATGGACTTGACCTAGAGAGTTTTATGCCATGTTAAAGAAGTCAGTCAGAGAAAGACAAATACCATATGATTTCACTTATATGTGGAATCTAAAAAAACCAAAACAAATGAACAAGCAAAACGGAATAGAAAGACTCACAGATACAAAGAACAAACTAAACTAATGGTTGCTAATGGAAAAGTCTGTTGGTGAGGGACAGGGCAGGTGGCCAGATGGGTGAAGGAAGTTAAGATGTACAAACTTCCAGTTATAAAATAAGTCATAAAGATATAATGTACAGCAAGGGTAGTATATAGTTAATAATATTGTAAAAACTTGGTTTGGTGATGGATAGTACTACACTTACTGTGTAGATCATTTGGTAATACATACAAATATAAAATCATGATGATGTAAGCCTGAAACTAATAGGATACCATATGTCAACTATACTTTAATTAAAAAAAAAAAAATAGAGGTAAGAGAATTTGAGACCTGCATAACAGCTATGGACCAGAAGGAAACTCGCTAGAAGAGGGCATCAATGAGCCCTTTATTAACTGCATAACCTTATGGTTATTAACTGAATTTCTCTAACCCCATTTCCAGATTTCTACAAATATGATGAATACTTTTTAATAGAGCTACTGTTAGGAGTGTGTGACGGCTGCTGCACTATCATCATCCCTGTTTTACGGAACAGTGGAATGATAGATGGAAGTGTCTAAGAATGCTACTTGATTATCACCACTGTATCCCAATGCTGATGGCAGAATTTCCATATTTCTTGGCTGGCTGACTGTCAGAATCTTTCAAAACCTTATTCTCTTTGGAAAATTCATTATGATAATTAAACAGTTAAGTCTGGGAAGGCGGGAGACTTAGTATAGTGATCACAAGCCCATGGCATGGAGGCCAGGCTTTGAACCCTCTCTCTCCTGGGTGACCTTGGGTGAAGCTGATCTAAATTTCAGTTTCTCCATTTGTAAAATGGGCATAATACCACCTTTATGACAGAACTGATGCAAGAATAAGATGAAATGTGTACCAATGGCAACCAAGAGAAACATGAAAACAGAAAAGTGAAAAAAAATCTGTAGTTTAAAGGTAAAACTGAACCTCATAATTTTTCACACCATGATTATGAAGACGATTAATTAAGCTTAAGGACGAGTCCTAAAAGGACCTATTCCTTCCTGTCTATGTATTAGTCTTTGGCTCACTGACACTTGGGTGATTTCATGGGATGAATGGCCCAACTGGAAATGATGAGGAAGAGGTAATAATAACACATCACCGTCATGATTAGTGAGGACTGAATGTGGGCTCACTATTCTATTTCAGTATAAAACATAAATTATGTCAACACATCACTCCTCAAAAATAGCTAATGTTACTAATTGTTGCAGAAAAAAATCCAATTTGAAAAGGAAAATAAATACTTCTTAGGGCGAACTGCTTTATTTACAGAATAGCTTATGCCAAACTTTCTACCTTACAAGGATACTTCACCCAACCCAAACTTCACTCTGTTCATGACAACTTTATGTTCATCACCATCAGGAAGTGGTGGCCTCCTTTTACCCACAGATTTTGTAATCCCATCTACCAAAGCTCTTTCAATTTGCCCTTCAGCCTGGACAACTCCAGGTTAAGAAGTATAGCATCTCCAAAAGCTGCCTACTCCACCTTGGAATTGCTATTCAAAAGTTCCAGAACAGGGGATCCTTGGGTGGCTCGGGGGTTTGGCGCCTGCCTTTGGCCCAGGGAGCGATCCTGGAGTCCCAGGATAGAGTCCCACATCGGGCTCCTGGCATGGAGCCTGCTTCTCCCTCTGCCTGTGTCTCTGCCTCTCTCTCTCTCTCTCTCTCTCTATCATGAATAAATAAGTAAAATCTTTAAAAAAAAAAAAAAAGTTCCAGAACTACACTGCACCCTCTCTGACCTCTACCTGCCAGTCCCTACTTCTGATCTTGCTAATCCAAATATCTCTTCTTCACATGATAATTCTTCAAATATTTAAAGATAGCACATGTCTATCTTCTTTCCAGGTACCATTTCCCCAACTTGCTAAAAAAAATTCTGATCTACCCTTTTCACAGGGTTCCTGAGCCTTATTAACTGCCCATCTTCAGAAAGTAAAAAGAGAACAAACAACTAACCAATCTCTTGGTGAAAAGAAGCATTTACACACAATAATCTCTACACATTAACCAGTTAAGTCACACATGCACATACATCTTTTTGAAGGCATGGGGTAACCTTTCCAAAGAGAATTTTAGCAGAACATGTCAATATACTTAAAAATGTACATGCCACTTGCCCAAGATTTCCACTCTACAGAATTATTCTTTGAAGATAACTGTGTATTGCACAAATATGGCATAAATATGAAAAAATATAAGGATGTTCAATCTATACATAATCCAGAAACTCTGAACAGACACATAACAATAGGGAATTGGTTAAAGATGATTATATATCCACATGCCACCAAAAGAGATAACAATCTGACCAGATGGCCTGAGAATAAAAACATTTTCGGAACTTAAAAAAGACTTAGAGAATTTACCTCCTTCATGCTCTTCCTTAGGAAATCATTTGAGGTTATGCTACAGCACAACAAGTGAGTGAACCAAGAAAGACAGACACAGGATCCAGGAAACAGTGACCCCACACCAGGAAAGTCATGGCAGGAAGCCCAGGACACTGGGAAGCAGACCTAGAGAGCAAGCTGTTCAGACTGGAGTGGCGAATGGAGGGCTCCAAGGGCTGGGAAAAGACAATTGCAGACATGGGATGCAATCCTTGAGAATATGAGAGAAGTCAAATGTTAAATGATAAAGGCAAATGTTGCAAGAAGAAAGGGAGGCACCAGAAACTCTAAGCAAAAATTAGATAGGAAATGTAATCTTGCTTGTGCAGTGAACTATTTTAATATAATCATCATAAACACATTATTCATTTTCTCTGTGTAGGATAAACTGGATATAAAGGAAAACTTAATATGATTATGGAATAAAAGGTAAATAGTTTAATATCTTGGCGATACAAAAGTCCGAGTACAAATGACAGAAATTGAGGAGTGAAGTAGGGGTTAGAGACACAGAAGGAAGAATTGAAGTGCTAATATCTTCACCTTAAAAAGTGTATCAAGAGGTGCTATGGAACCAGAAATAAGAATTTTCAGAGGAACTGAGACAGAAACTATAACTCCTTTAACAACACTGAAATAGAGGCATGAACATTAAACTTTTATCTATCACAGCATGAAGATAATAAACATTCTCTCACATTGACCAAGACTGGGTGATAGTCTCCGAGGATGGCCACCACCAATTCCTTCTCTCTTTGTTTGTGCACAATGATCCTCACAGGAAGAGGTGGAGTCTAGTTTTCCTTCCCCTGAATCTAGGCTGCCCTAGG
The DNA here is from genome assembly GCF_048418805.1 of Vulpes vulpes. NCBI lineage: Eukaryota > Metazoa > Chordata > Mammalia > Carnivora > Canidae > Vulpes > Vulpes vulpes. The sequence continues at coordinate 129,053,643 of NC_132782.1, forward strand.
AAGCTCACTTGACCACCAGAATGCATTGGAAGTAACATTATGGGTCTTCTAAAGCAAGGTCATGAGAAGCCTTGCAGTTTCTTCCTGAGAAGCCCAAGGCACACGGAGGGGCCACATATGTGCGCTGTAGGCAACAACATGCTGAGGTCCCAGCAGACAGCAGCAATTCACGAGAAGGGGCTACTGGAATGAGCCCCTTTCCACCCAGTTGAGCCTTTAGAGGACTGCAGTCCCAACTGCTACCTAATAGCACCCACGGGAGAGACCCCATACAAGAACTGCCCTGCTTTCTTTTTTTTTCCTAACATCATTAAGAACTCATTGAGTCGATGGGTTTCAATGGCCACAGTAGTTTTTGTAATTGATGATCAAAATGCCACATTTTTCAGCCAACTGGACTACCTTCATGTTGGTTCCTGTGTCCTTTTGACACAGCCCCCATTAGTCTTTGATGGGTTCCTTGCTTTCTGATACAAGATTACCAGTTATTTTGTTGTATGCAAACTTCAATATGTAAAACAAATGTTACATTTTAGTTTTGATCTCATTTTTGTAATAGTCATACACAGAATGCTGTTTTTGACTTATGCATGCGTACATAGGAAAAAAGCAGAAATACATTCCTATATGTAAATGGTAATTAAATAGATATAAGTAGTTATGTCTGGGTTGTGGGATTGGGGCATTTTTCTTTTTGCTTGTCAATGTTTTCTAATCTTCAAGTAAAAATGAATGACCTGGCTAATTAATTTTTTTAAATGGCCTCTGCTTATACATTTTTTTTCATAGCTTTTTAATTTACAATGTTGCTATAAGGGGCTTAACCACTGTTTTCCAAATGTATACTTCTGTGGTTCTCTTTCTACCCTTCTGAAGTTCCCCTTTGCCTCTTATAGAGGATTATCCTCCTTCTGGTCCCTGACCATGACCTTGATCACACTGCCTCCACAAGACAAACCTTACTTCTAATGACATATGGGCCCCTTTCCCCTGGAACAGCTATGTTATTGCCACAAACTTCATAGCATCTAAGTTACCTTTCTGCACAGTGTCTCCCATTTCCTTCCATGGTATCACACTCCTCTAGTGCTCTGGGTCATTTTGCCCTTTTCATTCTCTTCATTCTCTGAAATCCAAATTAGTCACCATGGTCTATTGATTACAAAATAGCTTTTAGGTTTTTCTTCTTCATTAATATGACCACCACCATAACCACCAAAATTAAATTCTTCATAATCTATCACTTCTACTACTCTGATAACCTCCTACAACATATCCTCCCCCATGCAGTATTTTTTTTCTATATATTATTATCAGCTTTACCTTTCTACTATGCCAATTGTATCAAGTTATTTTTTGGCTAGAAGTCCTACAGCAATTCTGGGGGGAAAAAAAACAAGGCTGGTAAGTTGGAATGTTCACTCTATCAGGTGACCCCATCTTACTCATCCAAATGTACAACCACTACCAGTCCCCCATGGATCCTATGCCCTTACTACAGCCCCTGAAGATTGGACCTCTTCATAGAACTGAGCCCTTACTACAGCCCCTGAAGATTGGACCTCTTCTCCTCAGTGATTTTCATGTCTTCTGACCTAGGAAGCCTTCCCCACTTTTTTGCTGCCAATCTAAACATATTTTTTTTTGAGATTAAGTTTAAGTCCCATCTATCTCAAAAGCTTTCTTAGAAATTTTTAAAAAGCATAAATATATATAGGAAAATCTAGGCACAACTTATATTCACTTCAAGAATATATATCAAGTATTGTCAACTGTTATCTCTGAAGAATCAGACCTAGAAGACTATATATACTATATACTAAGCATTATATTTCAACAAACTCAGAATTTTGTTTATAAATATCCATATGTAGACAAAAATATTAATAGAAATTAACACATTCATCTTTTCATTCCCTAAATTGCTAAAGCATTACTGATTTATCAGCAGCTGATGTATTGGTTGAATTTTTTGATAACTTCCTATGTTTAAATCTTAGCTACCTAGCAGAATTCCACAAGTTCTATCATATCCTTATCCCCTACCCCCAGAGCTCCTTAGTTCAAAACCACACAGGGGTATAGAACTATGCTTCAGTAATCTTGCTTCTGTATTTTCTGCTCCCGTACCTCATGACTGGCCACCTGATTAATCCAATGCACCTATGACAGCATTAAGTGTGGCATGTACTTCCAGGGGCATAGGTAACTATTAGATAAGCCTTAGGTTATGTGTAATTCTTCATTACCTTATCCCCGGCTCTCCTACTCAAGAAAACCAACCGAAATACAAATGAGATAGATGTTATTAATGGGAGAGGTTTAAGTCTACTCTAATATTTTTAGATACATGAATTATAAATTTTGACACTTTATTGTTAGTGAATTATGACAAAACTCACAACTTACTTCTGGCCAATAACGGGTTTCCGACTCTACCATTTATCTACAGTACAACTCACACTTGCCTTGGCCTCTACATGACTCCCTGAGGGAAAACAAGACAGGATTTGGCTGATCCCTTCTGGAGCTTAAAAGAAAATTCTCCCTTTAGCCACTGATTATGAAAATCTGGATTTTTCTCACCATGGGAAATTTCATTTTCTTCAGCTGAAAGTGGCTAGGGTTAGAGCTTTAGTAGATAAGAGAGAAGGATAACTAAAATTATTATGCATCTACTCCTGTTAGCATGGTCTTAAATACTGTGCCACTATCAATGGCCTGGAGTGGGATGGACACCCTATCTCACCACTAGGGCTAGAGAGAAATGCTGGGCATCTCAAACTGGACACGTGTAAAAATGTGACTGTGTTCGGCATGGCAATAATGAGGTGCTTTTTCATAGGTTATTACACTGACCTGGAGCCTTAACACATTTCCATGGAAACTCTTCAGAGTACCATCAATCTTAAAATGAGACTTTGGAACAAAATCCATCCTATATTTAATAATTATTTGCTGAACTGTAATCATTCAAGGCTTTTGGTTATTTATTTACAAGACAATCAAAGGTCTAAACTAACACACAGAACTGGATTGCCAAATGAGACTAATGTGAAACTGATCTTATCTAATATTAAGCTTTACTAAATGTTCCAAAGATAGAAGCAGCCAAATAATTCAGAGGACACAGAGAGAGGTGGGGGACGTCAAAGGCAGCTAGCAAGCCAGGTCCTCCCTGTGTTGAACAGGAAGCTCTGGTGCCTAAGAAATGAAGACTCCACTAAGTGACATTCACAAAGTTCCCCATACAGCAGTGAGAGTTTCACTTGTAAAACAGCTCTTTCCATACCCCCAGAAAGTTGTACGGCCAATATGACGCTCTCCAAGGCAGGCCTCACAGCAACTCCATTCACATTACCATGTCATCTTTGGCCAGGGCCATCTTAAAGGCATTTCAGAGTTCAGGTCTCTTCCTCTTAACATAGGTCAGAACCCATCTTAAAGGCATTTCAGAGTTCAGGTCTCTTCCTCTTAACATAGGTCAGAACTCTGTTTACCCAAAGGTCCTGCTGACAAGATCAGACTAGAGTCATCTGCCCTCCTTTCTTCCCCTCCCTTTCTTCCAAGAAGCAAATGGATTTGTAGGCCAGCTGCTTTCACCCCTTCCTGCCATGGTTACTTAAGAACTTGGTGATATAATTTAGCTTACTCTTACTTGCCCATTGCCTAACTTCTCAGTATTAGAACCAAATCAAATCATTTTAACAAAACTGTTGAATCACAGAATTTCAGAATTAGAATAAAACTTCAAAGATACTTTAGCGTAAACTCCTACCCAAAGTTTTTACTTGCTATATCTATTTTTATATCTAGCTGATTTAAGATATCTTATGGTAGAACTATTTTTAAAAGGTCACTGTTATAATCATCTATTCATTGAGTGTCTCTTCTGTAAAACAGAAGTCTGGCCTACTTCTCTGTTACTGTCCTCAAAGGTCCCAGTTCCAATACCTGAATTAATCCAGAATAAATCTACTCTTCTTCCACTCAATAGTCCTCTCACATTCCCAAAGACATTTCCAAACCATCATGTCCTACAATTTATCTTTATAGGCTCACCTCTCTGGGTCCTTCAATTGTCACAGGATGATAGTTTCCTAATCTAATCTCCACTCCGTTATTCTGGCAGCCCCGCCCCCAGCCCAGGCATATGCAAGGTCGGGGACATCAGATAATGAGCTTGGGTGTGGTCTAACCAGGAAATCTGTGATTTTTGTTTGAATTGGATACTCTGCCTCCCTTAATAAGAGTCTAAATTTGAAAGCAGCATTCTTTTTGAGCAGATGTGACATGCTTTTGGTACAACTGAAGTTGTGGTCATTTACCACCTCTGGGTCATTCCTCCCTTCTTATACATTGCCACACCTAAATGCAAACCTAACATTTATCACTATTAGGTTCCACCTATTTGTTTCAGCCTATTGCTCCAGCCTGAAACTTTTTAAGAATGTAATATATTATCCAGCATATTATTAGTTCTCCTTCCTCACCTTTAGTCATTTGATAGGCTTGTTAAAAAATAAAACAAAAAACAAAAAACAAAAAAAACTTTCTTTATTGTGGTAAAATATATGTAAAAGTTACCCTTTTAACCACTTTTAAGTGTTTAAGTCTCCAAAACTTTTCATATCCCCAAACTGAAACTCTCACCCATTCAACAATAACTTTACCCCTTCCACCCAGCTCCTGGTAACTTTTCTTTTCTGTGTCCATGGATTTGACTATTCCAACACATCATATAAGGAGAATCATATGATAGGACTGTTTTTTAAAAAAAAATCTAAGACAAATATTGACTAGGGTAGACATGGCAAGCCTCTCAGCTGACATCTATTTTACTGTCACACAGAAGTCCAACCTATAAACTGTTTCATTTCCTGGTATTGAAAGGAAATAGGCTTCAAAAACCAAGCCAGGTTAGAAAGGGAAAGGGAGACAGTTCTGCTAAAATAATCCAACTATGCAAATCTGAGGGGATTCTCTGCTCTCATAAGAAAGCATGAAGAAGCAACCACAGGGCCAGGAAGGAAGAGCTAGCCTTGAACTCCACCTAAACCAAAACAAAGGGCGGTCTTAAGGAGCTTTGTTATGTTCATGAAATAGGGGGAAATGGTCACATCAAATATTAAAGTTTTAATATTTTAATAAAAATTAAAACAAATTCCAAAATCCAAACTCATATATTATATGTGTGTGTAGGTCTTTACATATATGCACACACATAGAACATAGTTTTTTAAATAGCCACTTAACATTTTAACCACGACTAATCCCTCAATTAGTAGTAAGAATTATAAACTAACTGTAAAACTGTGGTTGCCTATAGATTTGAATAACTATACAATACTAACAAAAATCTAAATCACACAGACCTTACTACTGAATCTTGCTTTAGCAAGCTATATTGGATGGCTATTTTATTACTTACCTCATCAACAAAAGTATTCATTTTTTGAAAGTTTATTATCTTTTGAAATGTTGCTCTAACAGCTATGATAGTTACCTAAAATTTTTCTTTAAGGCTCTCCTAACAGGAGAAAAGGAGGAAATACATTATTTATGTCTGAGAACAGGTAACACTATTCAAGTCATCTTAAAACATTTTAACAGTTTAACACTGTTAATGATAAACTGTTAGTGAGTCATGGCATTTGTTTCATGGCACTGTTGTGGCAATTCTTTTTTTTTTTTTTTAAAGATTTTATTTATTCATGAGAGACATATATAGAGAGAGTCAGAGACACAGGCAGAGGGAGAAGCAGGCTCCAGGCAGGCAGCCCGACATGGGACTCGATCCCGGGTCTCCAGGATCACGCCCCGGGCTGAAGGCGGGACTAAACCGCCGAGCCACTGGGGCTTCCCATGGCAATTCTTTAGACTAAACCGGAAACCAGTATTTTTCTAATTCTTGTCTCCTGATGTAAATTACAACTTTTTATTATATCTGACATAACAAGTCTTTCATTTTTCAATACCACTCCATACATACTTGCTTGCAAAAATGTTTTTAAAATGTGGACACTGGAGTATAACACTAAACAAAAAAACAAATTCTTACCCTCAGGGTATCACACTGCACCTAATTCCCTTACATAAATTCACTGAGAACCTTGGAAACCAAATTCTCTTCCTAAATTGCAGCTGCGTGGTTTAATGATTAGGTTCCAAGGTAGTGTAATAATGCAGAGGAGTTGGGGAAAGTATGTATAGCAGTGCTTTTCTTTTCAAATTTACAAGTTTTCCAAGAGTATTCTAACTTTTATTTAAAAGTTGTGGTTTGATAGGGGGAATGAGGTGATTCACAAGAAACACAGAAGAAAACAAAAGCTACCAAGAGTATCCTGAGTGAGGGAAAGGTAAATACTAAGAAAAAATCTGTAGGATTATCACCTTCTTATATAGAGAGATTTCTTAAGCTCTACATTACTCCACCAGAGAATTTTCAAACTCCATTAAATATACTGAGAGAGGTACAAAAAAATCAAGATGTTATATAACCTATTTAATAACCTATATTTAAAAGGATCTTACTTTTCAACTATTCAGTAGAGCATACATTTAAAACCTACAGATAACTCATCTCTATTTTTCATTTTAAGTTTTATTTAGTTACAATCAGACAGTCTTTTGGGGTGTCTGGTTGGCTCAATCGGAAAAGCATGTGACTTTTGATTTCAGGGTTGTAAGTAAGTTCACGTGGAGAGAGAAGTTAAATAAACTTTAAAAAAAAGAAAATTTATGAAGAAAAGAAGTTACTACAAATAGCTTAATTAGTTGTATGCATATCAAGTCAAAGTGCTTTCCAAACCCCAATTATCAACATATAAGTGAGGAAATTCATAAAAGTTTATGTAAAATAATAATAGTAGTTGTTACTATTATTATTTTGTTAGCCTTAAATTGCACAAAGTGACCTGGGATTCACTGCTTGGAACAAAAATTTTTCTAGAGTTGAACTGGAAATGTAGAATCCATAAATGACAAAGGTTCACTAACTACATCTATAAGCATTTATTATTTTCTAGGTTTTCTTTTTTGTTTCCCTCTAAATAGATTCACTTAGATAATTATAATTAGATAAATTTACCTCATATCATTTATTTCATACAACAGAACATAGGAAGAAACCAAAAAAGCAATCATCTCTAGAAAATACAGCAGTTAATTTTTTTTATCAACTAAATAAAGTTAATTTCTTTCAAAAAAATCCAGCATGCACCTTGATTTTTTTCTATAAAAGCATAAAAGTCCAAAGAGAAAACAGTATATATCCCACATAATTAAACACTCAATCGCCAATCCATGCACAGCCAGCCCTTTGGCAAGCCTGTAATTCAAGGGCTGAGAGAGAACGGCAGCTCATCATATTCACATTTACAAGTTCACATTAAGTGACCTGTTATCTTTCATCAGCTTATATTCTTTTCACAGCACAGTGGTTATTTGTGACGCATGTTCAGAGAACATACTTCTATACTGCAGTATGATACTAAACTTACATGGGCACCCACACATTCTTCCCAGATTTAATCAGTATTTTGTTAGTCAGCTTTCATATTTTTTAAGCAAGTGTTTAGGAAACAAGTGCTTGTACACCAAATTTTCAAGAACTGTAAAAGGTAAAAATCTATATTTTATAACTACTTATAATCTATTAAAATCTAAAAAGAAGACAAACAGTAGGAAATGCCACTAAAAATAGCCTATTGGTTCAGAAAAATAAAGGATATCTTTTGGATATACATAAAGCACTTGTTTATAGCATTAAAACCAGCATAGTTTTTAAGACATTTATGTTAATGATTTAGATTTATGACTTCAAATCGGTGATATAGTCATGGAAGGCCAATAATATAAGGACTTTAGTAAAACCAAATAAGAAAAAGTCAGTGGTTATATTTAAAAAGTAGAAAACATGGAGTTGGTATACCATAACTATTACATAAAATTTAGATTATCCTAGGGGCATCTCAGTGGCTTAGTTAGTAAAGTGGCTGACTCTTGATTTTAGCTCAGGTCATGATCTCGGGGTTATGAGACTGAGCCCCAGGTCGGGCTCCACACTCAGTGTGGAGCCTATTTAAGATTCTCCACCTCTCTCTGGCCCTCCTTGCTCCTGCTCTCTCTCTTGTGCCCATGCATACACATGCGCTTGCACATTCTCTTTCTAAAAAAAATAAAATTTATGTTATTCTATTTTACATGTATCGGTTATTTCCAAATATCTATTTGGGGCTTGTTGGCATATCTAGGTTTAAAAATAATTGATTGTGGAGAAACCTAACAAACATACAAGGGATATAAACTTGCTAATTTACAAAGGTATAATGCAGGAAAATAATTTTAGATATAAAACAATATGCATTACTGCCTGAAACATTCTGTTGAGTAGTACCCTCTATTAGTTCAGTCTTAGAACTCTGATGAAGTATCTGTGCAAGACTCTCCCAAATGCTCCAGTCTACTTCAATGTAATTACATATATACATGTAACTGTACAATAATTAAACAGAAAAGAATTATAGTAACTGGTTATATAAGAATCTATTCCTAACTCTGGCTGTTAGTCATAAACGCATCTAGAAAGACAGGCAGATATCAAAAGCTACGAAATCCTAAATGGTTTAGGTGAAAATTTAAGAAACTAGGGTCATCTGCCTTAAATTTTATAAATCCAAACAGACATACTAATACAAGCACACAAGTAATTATTTTTGTTAATAAAAAGATGACATATCACAAGGGTGATCCCTGAATGCATCTGGAGTTGGTCTTTATAAACTGAAAATTGTATGCTTCAATGTCTGTTCACCTTTAAGTCATCATTCCCAATCTTGTCTACTTGTCAGACTACTGTAAATTCTGGCACTCACCAGTACATAGTAGTATGCATACAGCGCTGCACAATGGTGAATTATAAAATATTTGTCACCAATCACTTTCCAATACAAAATGAGAATCAACAAATCTGAAAAAAGGAAAAATAAGTGAGATATTACATAGGAAGAAAGCTGTTTTGTTTTTCAAGTGTATTTAACTTTCTTCCTTAAGGAGTAGACTACTTCACTAGTCTAATTACCCATGTTATTGTAAGGTATCGCTTCCACACAACTGTTTCCCCAACTCTACTGTGACTACCCCCAGATGAAGACCAAGTCAGGGAATCTAGCACAGTGCTGACCACACAGGTAATATATTTGTTGGAAGTATAAATGAATAACTTGTTTCCAGGGTTACATAAAACAGAAATGTTATTGAAAAAGATAATTTTTAAATAAGCTTAAATTACTGATGTTTGCTACTATAACAATTCAGATAAGATGGCTGCAGAAAAGGTACAAAATGACAACTCATTTATGACACAAATTCAACAAACAATATTTAAAAATTAACAAAGGATGTAATTAAATATTCATTCAAAATAGCAAAAAAAAAAAAAAACTAAACCAATTCAAAAGATATACAAAGAGGTCAAGGCATCAATTTCTCTTTAAAAGATCCTAAATCTAAGCACCATGATTCAGAAAATAGTTTCCCTTAACAAAACAGAATGTTTAATGAAACAAAAACTTCTCAAAATGTTAACACAACTATTTTCTTTCCCAAATGGTTAAATGTGAAATTTAGACATGGAAGCAAATGGCTATCATGGATGGAAACCAGGGGAGGATTCAGCATTTATGGGGTTGGAGCTAATATATAATATTGGAATCTTCTTTTGTACACTAAAAAAAAAAGAAAATTACTGATACAAAACTAGATGTGAATATTTATTTTAAGAAAAAGTAATCAGATTACAAATTTTAAAGAGAAAGCAAATAGTACAAATGTGAAAATCAAGAAAAGATAACAGTATTAGAACTGACTGCATGACAGACCTGCAAAGATACATTTTCCACTACATATTTTGGCTGTACACTCTTTGGTCACCAATTTCTATGATAATGACCTTGTCATATTTTCCACAGACAGAATAAAAAGAATTCACTTTCATTCAGCTTGGTTTAGAAAAGCTGGTTTCAGTTCATAATTCTTATTTTTAAATGCTTCAGATTATTATCTTATTTGAGAAAAACTTTATCAAGTTTCTTTTATATAAGACTTTCTGGGGGAGCCTGGTTAGCTTAGTGGTTGAGCGTCTGCCTTTGGCTTTGGTCGTGATCCTGGGGTCCTGGGATTGAGTCCTGCAGCAGGCTCCCCGTTTCTCCCTCTGCTCATGTCTCTGCCTCCCTCTGTGTGTCTCTCATGAGTAAATAAATAAAATATTAAAAAAAAAAAAAAGACTTTCTGGGTGGTGACTACTCTCTGAATGGACAATACTCTTAATACTCTTAATGGGATGTACTATAAATGTTGTGTCATCCTTGTCAATGACGGTATTTTTTGCTAAACAAACATTCTCACTTAGTTTCCCCTCTGTCTCTTGTTTAAAAGGTTATTCCAATCCCATCCCACAAGAGGAGAAATACAACAGAGGGAAACATGGAGCAGAAAGAGTCCATGATCTTAATGGATTATGACTAAAATAGTTTTCCTTTGTGAACTTTCCCCAGACAATACAAAACCACAAGCATAGGAATGCATTTCAAGTGTCCTTGCAAGTGAAAAAGACCTTCATGCTTAAATTTCATTTGCTTCCACCCATTCCACCTGAGAGACCCTTTAGGCCAAAAATGGACCATTGCTAGTAAAAAAAAAATATCTTGGCCTGAGACCCCACTCATAGCTCTATCTTCAAAGAGAACCAGAGAGCCAACAAGAAAAATGTTTCATGTTCTACCATCACAGCAGATATTTTTTCCCTCTATATGGATCCCACAAGCAGCTTCTCAAATAAATAAACCAAAAGCACAGACTACGTATTCTTTGCAAAATCCCAGGAGTAGCTTATTTTTTAAATTTTTTTTCTTTTTCTTTTTTTGGTATATTTTTTTATTGGAGTTCGATTTGCCAAAATATAGAATACCCAGTGCTCATCCCGTCAAGTGCCCCCCTCAGTGCCCATCACCCAGTCACCCCAACCCCCTGCCCACCTCCCCACCTTCTACTACCCCTTATTCATATCCCAGAGTTAGGAGTCTTTCATGCTTTGTCACCCTCTCTGATTTTTCCCATTCATTTTCTCTCTTTTCCCTTTTAACCCCTTTCAGTATTTTTTATATTCCATGAGTAGTTTAAAAAGAAATAGTGATCAACATATCACATACCAGAAATGAGGTAGCCTGTAGCAATAGAGATATTCACTTTCACAAGCGATGAATCACCCCTATAAATATTTAAAAAAAAAAGAGTTTCCTTTTTAGCACATGGGTTATAGATGACAGCTACATTTTTTTTAATTGAGAAATAGAATTAAAATGCTTCCTATAGATTCTTGAATGGTAAATTGTCATTTGTACCAGGCCCTATGTTAGCTATGATATACTTCTAACTACACAAATAATCATAATCTCTTATATTAGCTAAAAGTTTTATATAAATAGTTTTACCAAAAGACAACTTCATATAAATGTGTTCTCGTATGATTTGTTTCTGAAAGGATTCAAACAGATTTCCAGATGCTGGATTTTTGTATTTTCGGGTTTTTTTTTTTTAATTTATTCGTTATTCTAAATCAGAGACTCAAATACCTCAAGAAGTCATCTAGCCTGCCCCTGACCTTAAGGCAATCAATACACTATGATTAGTATCACTCTACTGATGACTGGAGAGATCTGCCTATTATCACACAACTGGGAAATGGTTAGAACAGGACAGTTTAATTCTGCTGTTTCAAAACCTATACATATCAAGATCCTACAATTTGCTCTAATAATTGTCTTTACTCCAAGAAACAAATATGAACTATTAGCCTTTTATCTGGTTTATAAGGTGAACTACTGGTGAAATGAACACAAAATTAAACTGATAACAGCTAAACTGCAAATGGAAATGTTTAGCAGAAGTCCCGTCTTCTTTATAAATTTTGACCTGCAAATATAACCCAGGAAAATTGAACTTGGAATTAATTGCAGCATCAAAGAAAAGTAAAAAGTCTGATAAGGACAAGAATTGGTCACTGAATCAAATCTTTGTCATAAAATTTACCTCCCAAAAGAACTGGTTCTGTTGACAATCATTTACTACAATAAAATTAGGAGAAAAAACTTAGAAACAGTTTAGGTAGATTACATGAAAACCTTATGGAATTAAATTCACTAAATTGATTCACTTTGAAAAATACCTTTCTGAAGAGAATTTATCAATACTGATTGAATTCTGATGAGCATAATTCCATATTTATTAAAATGATATTGCTGCAAACAAATAACCAAAAATTAAATTGTCCCACATCCCCCAGAGCCCTTATCTACTACATCCCTATGCAGTGCTTTCTCAAAACATACCTCACCTCTCAAACAGCGAAACTAAACCTTCTCATATAATGCCAGGAAATACAGTTTGCAGTATCTCTGCCATTGGAATGACATTTAAATTTTTCAAAAAGAGTCAGCTTAGAAATTATCCTATTATTGCTGAACATAGTTATTATTAGTACTTCAAATCTCCTCACGTGGTACTAACTTCGTCTTCATCTATAATCCTCATTTTTATACCTTTGATATCAAATGATGGGTTAAACACAAGACTGAGTCTTAAATAGATTATTATCCACATTGACTATCCTATCTCAGTAGTAACTCATTTTTGCTCAAAACAGTGGTTACAACATATTGGTTTTACTCACTAACTCAGTATAGATGTTTACATCGTCGTCATATTCTCCCTGTTTTGGATAATAATTGTGATAGTCGTACAAAGTGGCCCTCATTATTTGTGTTCAACTCTAAAACCCTTTTATTGCATCTTGCTGAAATAAGCCTGAACACAAGCATTTTAATAAACCATGCACCATCAATATGTTTTCAATTTTAAAGTAAGAGATGTTCTTATTAATTATTAATATCAAAACATAAAATCAATTTGACTATATTGGAAAGAAAGCTTACCAGAGTGGATCAGCCATTGTAGCCTCATCAAAAAAGAAAAGGTACAGGCCAAAAAGCCCAACCACCAAAGAATGGCATGTAGATACTACCCTGAAATGAAACAAAATATAAAGATTTTAGGTTCTTTGCAAGAAACTGTAATTCTAGCGAGACATTTAACATTTTGAAGAAGTTAAATCTGGAAGCATTTAAATATAGGAATGGAGTACATCTAAGAGTATGATATAAAATTGCCATTTAGAAATCCAAGGGCTATGACTTTACTTTGGAATTAATAATGAGAAGGATGCCCAGGTCTACAATTTCCCGCAAGAAAATTGTGGAATCACTTATTGGTTAAATATTCCAAAGCAAGAGTGCCAGGGTAGCTCAGTCAGTTGGGCATCAGACTCTTGATTTCAGCCTAGGTCTTGATCTCAGGGTCATGAGTTCAAACCCTGTGATGGGCTCCATATTGGGTGTGGAGCCTACTAAGAGAGAAAGGGGGAGGGGGGAGGGAGAGAGAGAGAGAGAGAGCGAGCAGAGCCTATCTAATGATGAGGTTGACAAAATTTTGTAGAGAGAGCACCTGGTAAGTCCACTACCCTGCAACCTGCTCCAAGCCCCAACCCTAACATCACTGCAGTAGTAGTTTCCTGTTCCAAACAGTTAGGAATAATTTCTAAATCTACTGACCTTCACCAATTCTATATTCTTGAATCGGAATTCGAATGGATCGTGAAATGAAAATTTATTGCCTTGGAGATTTCAGTGTTAAATGCACATTCACATGCACTGCTGCACTTGATTCCTATACCAATCCATGAGAAAGCTAGAATAGCTATTATTAGTCTCTTTTTATCATTATTATGAAACCAATTCTAAGTAGAAAAATTGAGGACCATGAATTTATACAGAAAATCTATTTTTAAAAGAAACACTTGAGTGAAACCAAAATGTTCACGAGATCCGGGCTGAATTTTCTTTTATAGAAGGAATAAGGTTTAGATGAAAAACATCAGTTTCTACGAACATATCTTGCTAATAATTTAATGATTCAACCAACACCCAAGCTCTATGATGCACTACTTAAAGAAGTGTACATAGGATACAGTATATTTATTCACACAATGAAAAAGTTTACAACTAATTAAGTTTCTTTTCTCTTCATTAGAATAAAGGATAAAAGGAACAGCAAAATTTTCTCTTTAGAAATTAATAGGATATCAGTCTAAAATATGACCCCAAATCTTTAACACTGACACATATCAACTAATATGAAGCTTGATATTAGAAAGTCTTATTGTAACTTGAAAAATCAATATGCTTGATCTAATAGTGTAGGTCTAAATAGATATACCATGTTACATCATATTTAAAATGCTCAAAGATCCTCACTAATTTATTTATTTATTTATTTAAAAGGTTTTATTTATTTATTCATAGAGACAGAGAGAGAGAGAGAGAGAGGCAGAGGGAGAAGCAGGCTCCATGCAGGGAGCCTGATGTGGGACTCGATCCCGGGTCTCCAGGATCACACCCCAGGCTGCAGGCGGCGCCAAACCGCTGCGCCACCCGGGCTGCCTGATCCTCACTAATTTAAAGGCACTGACAAAGAATACTTTGTAACACCAAAAGATCATTTCGAAGTGTGAATAATCCAATTTATCTGGTTTACAAGTCTGGAAATTTCATTCCAAAGGTATCTATACTCCAAACACAGCAGTTTAAGGATGTAAGTTCCTTTGCAGCAAACAAAACTCTCCATCTAAATAATCATACAGTCAGCTTTCTATTGCCATTCAAAAATTCTATGACACCAGAAAACACAACCTCTCACTAACTTATTTTAGTGTTTAATAAACTTACACCAGAAATTTTCCCCTTGGAAAAATGCAAACATTTTGTTCCTGATACTCAACCCTCAAATTCCCTTTTATGTTGAAATGTTACATGATAAGTGGGAAGAATTACAAGCCCTAGCTGATGGAAATGGTATATAATTCATGAGAGAAAAGTTAAATCTTATTTGGATCAAATAAGCTCCCACTGTAATGAGCAGGAAAAAAAAATACCCTATGTTTACATACTCCTCTGCATTAAAAGTCTATGCATTCAGAAACTTCTGTTTAGCAAACATTTCATAATCTATTCTTTATTTTTTTTTTTTACAATCTATTCTTTAAAACCAGACTCTTGGCAAAGCAAAATGTAGGTTCCTCACAGTCTAAAATGAAACACCAAGATGCCCAAAAGAAAATACTTTTTTTTTCAAAGAAGGTTAAAAAGAAATGTTTGTGCTAATAAAAAGACAGGGAAATAATGGAAATAATGACCATTGTAGAACAGCAATTTAAAGTTACTGCTCATTTGCAGAGTATTAGTAGGAGTATTTCCAACAGAAATTATAAAGCTCAAACAGACAAGAGTTAAAAATTAGAGAAGTGGATTTTAAAATTAGGAGTATTTCGACACAATAGGACTTTCTATACCATAGGAAACAAGTGTATATAAGAAAATGTTTTTTAATTATAAGATATAAATAATACCTCTATAAGTATGTTTTTTTCTGAAAAAGCAACAATTAAATACAGCAATTTATCACTTATACTTAAACTGTCCTCTCAGGGTGAATTTTCTGGTGAGTTGTTTTTCCTCCTGTCCTTTTTTCTTCTGTAGGGCTTAGACCGCTCATTATTCAGAGATTCTTTCCTGATTATTAGTAAGAATTATGTGGGTTGTGTTGATCTGGGTGTTTCAAGACTGGAAGCTGATTTCAAGACCTATATATGTACTTTACTCAAAAAACAGTCAATCTTTTTTCTTTCTTTACATTCTACCTCACAGTTTCAGTCTCATGTAAACCAAGCTGGAGTGGAAACAAGAGAACATTTGAAAGAGAGACAAAAAGAGAGAGAACACCATTTGAATAGGGTAATGCATCTTCTATAATCCCAGACTCCTTTTTCAAATAGGAACTCAGTTTCCCAAATGGTGATTCTGCACACCACAGAATGGCAGTGATTAGACTGAATAATGCAAAGCATTTTTCAATTTCATTTCATTTTCATCTTTCCCTCTATCTCTCTGTACCATCCCTATTTCGTGGGCTCCCTGCTCTCCAAGATTCAGATGCCCTTACCTACCCTAACCATGGTGAAAAGGAAATGAAAATAGCTCAAAATTTATTCTCAGAAAATTGGTTTCCCATCCCACTCCTCAATCCTTCCTTCTCTTTCCCTATTCTACCTATCTCCATGTTAGAAAGGGTTTTTGAAAATAATGGTTAGTATCTTTTGTTTTTTTTTGTTTTTTTTTTTAATTTTTATTTATTTATGATAGTCACAGAGAGAGAGAGAGAGAGGCAGAGACATAGGCAGAGGGAGAAGCAGGCTCCATGCACCGGGAGCCTGATGTGGGATTCGATCCCGGGTCTCCAGGATCGCGCCCTGGGCCAAAGGCAAGCGCCAAACCACTGCGCCACCCAGGGATCCCGGTTAGTATCTTTTGTATCCCACTTGTGCAAAACATCTTTGTGCTATTAAGACAAAAAACACATACTTATTTTTCAAAACTACACAGAGAAATAGTTTTCATTTTTTGGGTAAAAAGAGCTATAACATGTATAAACTGGACAAATCAGTGTAAGGTGCAAAATGAAACAACTGAGGTCTTATTCAGTCTTAAGTTATAAAAGTGGATGCCTACAAACCAATTTGACTCAAATAGAGGGGATTTCCAGTCAAATATGACCATTCTCAAAAAAATACTTAGACTTTGGCAGAAGTTAATTCTAAAAGGAAATTTCGATGAAAAATAATTATAGCAAGTTTAGAGACCTGCTGAATTCATTTTATAGTTAGCATTAACTTCAAGTAAACAACAACAAATATGGCGATAGCTGCTCCAATTCACCGTAGTTTGCAAATGCTTAGTGATGTGTGGGTGAAATGTTCTCAAGCACATGAAGCAGTCATCAGAGTCATTTTGTGTTTGAAATGTTGTGTGAAAGGTTAACGAGTTGCACACACAAAATATCCATAAGCCAACTAATTAAAACTCTGCAGATTTCTTTACCCTAAACAAGTACTTCTCATTTTCCTTATTTTTTTGGGGGGGGTGTCTTAAATAAAATCTAAAAAGTGTATTTTACTTTAACAAAAGAATAGATTCTGGTGGGCTGAATTATAATAAAAAGTTCATCAAAAGAGAGACAGATATGTTAACCATTTACCACACTCTTTGGTGTACAGCATTTAACTGCCTTCAGTCTGGCTAAACCAGACAACACTATATATAGGCTACTCACAGCCCCAGCCAACATTAACTTCTGTGATCACTTCCAGAGAGCATGTGTTTGTTATCATAAACGTTTCAGAGGAGAATGTAAAACAGGACTCTTCTGAAGTCAGCTGGAATCTACTTAAATGTTCCCACGCTTCCCCAGAAAGTTCAATTTTTCCTAACATCTTTCAATAGAAGAATTTTCTTGTATGAGATCTGTCTACTTACTTTCCTTTTCCTCCTAAGGTCAGATAAAAAAATCTGACCTTAAATTTTGTTAGACCTTAAATGAACAATTTTTTGGAAATATTTTAGATAATTTTATTTCATAAAACTAACTTTCAAAAATCAGTTACATTTTCATATGCTTTACCTGGAGTTCCATTCAATCTTCTTCTCAAAGCTGAGACTAACAAAACCTGGAGAAACTTTTGTTGAAAACCAGAAACTTATAAAGTAGAAAAGAAGCTGAAAGGTGAAAAAGCTGGTAAAAACAGTGCTGGAGACCACTTTGGTGTTGGTGTCCATATTTCTTCAACCTGTTAAGGAAAAAAAAGATAGCTGTTAATTGCTTTAAATTGCTCATAATAAATCTAATTTTATTTTAAAAGAGTTATGTGCTTACATTTTTAATAATATATTTTAACTTGCACAAATACCAGAATACAAGGAAACTAAAAGACTTTTAAGTCTTTATCAGCTATTTGTCATGTATTTTGTATTTGTATTTAAAGAGAAGGGAAAATTATCTTAAATATCTCACTATTGTCAATTTTAGAAGGCAAATTTAACAGTATGATTTCCAAAATTATCTCAGTCTTAGAGTTTAAGAGGGCATTTCAAGTACTATAACTGAAGGTATTCTTTTAGTAATATTTTTAATTAAACTTAGGAAAAATCACCTGATTTCTCTATGCCTTAACTTCCTCATCTATATGAGTTCATTAGATAATTTCTAAGAAACAATTAGGCCAAAAATCATAATAAAACCAAGATTATCTGCAACAGCAAAACAAAAATAATTATATTATAAAAATTGTACAGTGAGACAAATGACATTTAAAACAAAATTAAAATGTTAAGAAGAATAATACTATCTTAGAAAAAAGAACTATACCACTGTTGCTGCTTAAATTAGAATTTAACTTTTAAGAAGTATTCTGCAATCACACACATCTTTGAACCAAAAATAGCCCATGGCTTTTTATCTCTAAAATAAAAGATTTTTATAAAAGAACTTCAGGTTTTAATGGTAGAGTTAGTAGAAAGAATAGTAATATGCATATATACACATTCAAAGTATGTTTTCCATCTCACTGAACTGAACTGTATTTGGATCCTAAAATCTTCGGAACATTCAGACCAAAAGAAAGACACTAAAGCATTTGCTCATATTCAGCAAATACAGCATTTCTAGAAATGGCTCCATCTTTGAGAGAGCTGACCCTCAAATGAAAAGGAAATGAATCAATACATATTTCCAGCTGCCTCATGTGAAGAAATAAAGTCACCTACTGAAGCCAATTCACTAGAGAAAAGCCAAGTCATTGACTGTACTAGCAATAACCCCACTTCATTCCCTTCCAACCAGGACCTCATAATAAGAATCAGGCTCCCACAGGGCCCCTTCTGACAGAACTCATGTGTCTGTAATGAGTTCTTTCCCCATTCTTTCTTTCTGATGTGTGTGCTCAGTAAAAATATTGATATTACAATTCTTCTCCCTGAGATTCCATTAACCTTATTGTTCATTTACTTTTTTTTACAATTCAACATGTGTTTTAGGGTATTAAAAATTTAATTTGTGATCTTTTAACCTAGGTTTAATATTAACCAAATAACACATAAAAGTTTTGTACATAAATTAAACATCATTATAATTCACTAAGTGAGATGTAATAGGGAAAATGGTTTTCTAAGATTAAAGTAAATGGGGATCTGGAGGCCAGGTGGGCAGATAAATATTAAAAAATGAAACCAGTAACCAGAAAGGAGTGGAGAGTTTAAGCTTCATTGTGAGGATAGCTTGCCCTGAAGGATTCTGTATGTTCCCTGTTAGTCCTGGTGGGTGGCTGGACATAAGCTACTCATTTACTTTTGTTAAAATTCAACTATATAATGAGCATTTGTTTCATTAATGATTTCTTTTTTTTTCCAAGGTGCAACTTTTTTTTTTTTTAAGATTTATTTATTTATTTATTCAGAGAGAGCGAAAGAGAGGCAGAGACACAGGCAGAGAGAGAAGCAGGCTCCATGCAGGGAGCCGGACATGGGACTCGATCCCGGGTCTCCAGGATCACACCCCAGGCTGCAGGCGGTGCTAAACCGCTGCACCACCGGGGCTGCCCTCATTAATGATTTCTAAAGTTATATTATAAAACATAGTAGGTATCACACAATATTATCCATTTTATGAACTATTACCCAGCATGTTAAAAAAACACTTGAACAACTCACCATTAAAGACATTCCTCATTCCTACTGGAAGAACAAACATTATTAAAATGTCTATCCTACCCAAAGCAATCTGCATATTTCATGCAATCCCTATCAAAATACCACCAGTATTTTTCACAGAGCTAGAACAAATAATCCTAAAATGTGTATGGAACCACAAAAGACCCCAAATACCCTAAGCAATCCTCAAAAAGAAAAGAAAAGCTGGAGGCTTCACAATTCCAGACTTCAAGTTATATTACAAAGCTGTAGTCATCAAGACAATATGGTACTGACACAAAAACAGACAGATAGATCAGTGAAACATAATAGAAAACCCAGAAATGGACCCACAACTATATGGTCAACTAATCTTCAATGAAGCAGGAAATAATATCCACTGGAAAAAGGACAGTCTCTTCAACAAATGGTGTTGGGAAAACTGGCAGCAACATGCAGAACAATGAAACTGGACCACTTTCTTACACCATACACAAAAATAAATTCAAAATGGACAAAAGACCTAAATGTGAGATAGGAAACCATCAAAATCCTACAGAACACAGGCAGCACTCTCTTTGATTTGGCTATAGCAACTTCTTACTGGACACATTGCCAGAGGCAAGGGAAACAAAAGCAATAATGAACTACTCGGACTTCACTGAGATAAAAACCTTCTCCACAGTGAAGGAAACAATCAACAAAACTAAAAGGCAGCCTATGGAATAGGAGAACATATTTGCAAGTGACTTATATGATAAAAGGTTAGTATCCAAAATCTGTAAAGAACTTACCAAAACAACACCCCAAAAATAACTCATTTAAGAAATGGGCAGACATAAATAGACATTTTTCCAAAGAAGTCATACAGATGGCTAACAGACACATATAAAGATGCTCAACATCAGTAAGCATCAGGGAAATACAAATCAAAATCATGAGATACCACCTCATCCCTATCAGAATTAACTGATAACTAAAATTAACAACACAAGAAACAATAGATGTTGGTGAAGATGCAGAGAAAGGGGAACCCTCTTACACTACTAATGGGAATGCAGACTGGGCAGCCACTCTGGAAAACAGTATGAAGGTTCCCCCTCAAAAAGTTAAAAATAGAATTATGCCATGATCCAGCAATTGCACTACTGAGGATTAACCCAAAGAATACAAAAATACTGATTCAAAGGGGCACGTGCACCCTGATATTTATAGCAGCATTATCAACAATAGCCAAATTATGGAAAGAGTCTAAACATCCATTGACTAATGTATGGATAAAAAAGAGGTGTTATAGACACAACGCCCCCCCACACATACACACACACAATGGAATATTACTCAGGCATCAAAGGAATGAAATATTGCCATTTGTAATGATGTGGTTGGAGCTATACTGTATGATATTAAGCAAAATAAGTCAGTCAGAGAAAGACAAATACCATATGATTGCACTCATATATAGAATTTAGGAAACAAAACAATAAACACACGGGAAGGGAAAAGAAAGAGAGGGAAGCAAACCATAAGAGACTTTTTTTAAAAAAAGAGTTTATTTATTTGACAGAGAGAACACAAGCAAGGAGAAGGGCAGAAGGAGAAGTAGGCTCCCTGCTGAGCAGGGAACCCGATGCAGAGCTTAATGTGGAGCTCATTCCCAGGATCCTGAGATCATGACCTGAGCCAAAGGCAGATGCTAACCAACTGAGCCACCTAGGCATCCCACCATAAGAGACTCTTAATGATAGAGAACAAACTCTGGGTTGATGGAGGGAAGTAGATGAAGAGGACTAAATGGTGATGTACTTGTGATGCACACTGGGTGTTATCTGTAAGGGATGAAACACCAAATTCTACTCCTGAAACCAGTATTACACTATATGCTAACTTACTAGAATTTAAATAATAATTTAGAAGAAAAAAAGAAATTCCTCATTCCTAAAAGGCTACTTTTTGTTAAGTCTGGCTTATTTTTAATTTTTAACAGATTCACTTTCACTTAACGGGGTCTTTAGGGTACATGTTGAGTCTCCCTTTGCAAAAATGTCTCATTTAAAACTAAAGAGCTCCATATAGTCAGTGGAGCTGTGGCTTCTATTAAAGGCTCAACAGACAGAAGCTAATTAAATTGTTCTACTCCCAGCTTTGTTTCTTATTAAGCAGCTGCTTGCTTCATCAGTCATGCCAAATCAAGGACAAATCCAATGATTTTTTACAAATTTCCCCAGAAAATCAAGGCTTCCAGTAGAAAGCAAAGTGCCCCTTTCATTCGTTGAATCAGACAAGAAAAGGGGGAAAATGGACAATGCTTATTACTGACCTAGATTAAGAATCTTGGAGGGGCACCTGGGTGGCTCAGTGGTTGAGCATCTGCCTTTGGCTCAGGTCATATGATCTGAAATAGACTTGAGAAAAACTCCTGCTATCCCATAAGGTTCTCTCTTGGTCTCTTATATGTAACATTTTTAACAGATATTTATATGGTACTCAATCTGCATATAATGCAGAGCTGGGAAAGATAGCTAATATAATGGGTTAACAGAATTAGTTTCTAAGTTATCTTCATAAGCTGAAATAGTGAATCCCAATCAGAAAGAAAAAGTATAATAGGAATACATTTTTTAAAGGCAATACCTAAGTACAAGATTTAGTATAATAGCTACATAACACACACACACACACACATACACATACACACACATACACACACACACACACACACAGTGGAAGCCTTAGCATTTTAAGTTACACAAACCAATGAGAGATAATGTAATGAAGATACGAAAAAAAAAAAGTTCAGGCTCATTTATAGTCAGCATAAAAGTATACCTTTGGATCAAGATACTTATTCTCACTTTACTCTGAATTAATCACATATCATTGGGAACAAGATTACTTAGAAAAGACTCAAGAGCATTCTGCAAACATCTTCGGTGTCATGCGGAAAAGTGAAAGAAGGAACTGATTCTGCATTACTCAAAATGGCACAAATGGCAAAAATTACAGGAGGGAAGAGTTCAGCTTAATTTAAGGAAGAACCTTCTAACAATTTAGAAGTGCCCAAGTATCCATCACGGAGGTGGTAAAAGGACCTCAAGGAGGTGGACCTGAGGCTTTGAGAGCACTCTCAAAGAAAGATTCTCTAATTCTAGGACTAAACTGAACCTGAACTTTGGTATCTAAAAAAAAAAAATTGGGGGGGATGTCTGGGGGATGTCAGTCAGTTAAGCACCTGCCTTGAGCTCAGGTCATGATTTCAGGGTTCTGGGATGGAGCCCTGCATTGGGTTCCCTGCTCAACACGAAGCCTGCTTCTCCCTCCCCCATCCCTCTGCTACTCCCCTTGCTTGTGCTTTCTGTCAAAAAAACAAAACCTTTTAAAAATAGACAATTTTTAATTAAACACTATGTAAACTTCTCAACAGTCTATCATTTAGGTTTTTAAAAATCAAAATTACATATGTAGGAAAATATTAAGTACATATAACTCAGTGGGGAACACAGAGTTAGTTGCGGTCTTGAGGTTGAACTTCATTCCACCGCTTGCTGTGTGACTCAGGACAGATTACTAATTTGCCTTACCTGAACTTCAGTTCCCTGTAAAATGGAGATAATACTACTAGCTTGGCATGGTTGTCAATGAGGCATGAACCATACGTATGTTGGACACTTAGAACAGTACATGGCATACGGTGCACATTCAGTTATGTTTCTGCTTCCACCACTATCCGTCCCCAGCGGCAAGAGGGTATGCAATTTCCGGGTCTGTCACCACGCCAGCCAAGGGCAACAAGACGACTGTCTGGCCACTAGCCCTTAGGCCCCTAACCCCTCCCAGTTGGCATTAGTCAACAACACTCTCACATGCAGGCAGACCCCATTGCAGATATCTATCTGC
Organism: Vulpes vulpes; assembly: GCF_048418805.1. Classification (NCBI taxonomy): domain Eukaryota; kingdom Metazoa; phylum Chordata; class Mammalia; order Carnivora; family Canidae; genus Vulpes; species Vulpes vulpes. The sequence continues at coordinate 129,077,231 of NC_132782.1, forward strand.
AGAGACCACGTGACTCTCCCTATCATGCTCCTGAGTTTCTCCCCAGCAGCCACCTGACCCAGCCCCTCACTGTTCACCTCCCAAAGCCTCCCACTAAGCCCCCCATTGTGCTGCTGCTCCATGCCCAGGGAACAGATCTCTGTCCTTGGCCTCTCCTCTGTGAGCTCTGAAAACCACCCTCCCCCACCCCTCCAGTCCCCTCAGGTCATCACTGCCTGGTCTCCCACACTTCGGAATCAGGAGGTGGCCCCATGTCCTCTTTACTCCTCATGGTCTCCTTTGGGCCCGACTCCTCCTGTCCCCTGCTGCCTGAAAACACCCAGCATGCTTTGCTCCTGCTATTTAGTGATGCTACCTCCTAATATCACCCTGAGTGACTTCTCACTACGTAGAAGGTGCAGCCTTCCTTAACAGCCCTGTCCTTCTTTCTTTCTTTCTTTTTTGTCCTTCTTTGTTCATCAGAACTGGCACCTCTTCCATGCCACCTCAACCACTCATGGACCTTTATCATTCCTGATTCACTGTTTTCCTGACTCCACAATAACATTTCAAGTATTCCCCTGTTGACCTTTATTCAAGTGTGCTCAGTATTACAACATTTTTGAGTCCACTGACTTCTTGGCTTGTTCCCAACCCACCAGCCCTTTCCTGTGTTTTACTTCCCTCTTTCATCAGCTTAGATCCTAGAGCCTATCATTTTAGTAATACTCTTACTAGCACCCTACATTCCTATTCCACTGCCAAGAGCTGGCAAAGCTCCAACCCCAAAACTGCTCAACTATTTACTCAGCGATGAGCCCTAAACAATCAGAGCTCTGTTGGGAAGTGCCACACACCAGAAGGGATTGGGGCTGGTGAGTGAAAAATGGCAGAGGGATTAGACAGCCCTCAACACTGGCTGCACTCCCATCACACTGCCCTGGCCGACCCATCCTCTCACACACCACCATTCATTTTCCAAATCATCCCTACTTTTCAAACCTCTAGCCATGCACCCCCATTCTCAACAGATAACCCCCATCTGACCTCATAAAAGAACAGAAGCTAACATAAGAAAACGCAGTCACCAACTACCTGCATCTTCACCCATCTGTCCTTCCATCCCAGGACAACCTCTCCAACCCATGCACTCTGGATCCATCCTTTCTGGTTGCCCTGGGAATCTTCTGCTCCCCGTGATCCTTAATTCTCTGCAACTAGATTTTTCTACTGGCATTTAAACAGGCTCAAGTTCTCAGTAGAAACAAAAATCAACAAATCCACCACTTCTTTAATCTGATAGTTTTCTCTCTTGCCTTCTCTCCCCCTCCCCCCATTCCCTTGAAAGACAAAGTTCTAGAAAGGTATACCATACTACCATATCTCATCTCTCTTGCTCTTTAGCCCACTCCATTCTATCCCCACCTTCATCACTCCCCTGAAATGGCTATCACTAAGTCAACAATGACTCCTAACATGGCCTTCGTGTTACCTGAACTCTCAGAAATGTCAGACACTATTGACCACTTTCTCCTTGTAATACTTCCTTCCCTGTGCTTCTCCTAACACCTTACTTCATCTTCTGTCCAGTCACTAAATAAGAGAATTCCCTAAGGCTCAATCAGATCCTCTTCTCTCTACTTGCTTCCTATGTGATTTCACCTATATCTGTGACATCAGTAACCACTTACATGCAGAACAATCTCAAGTTGAAATATCCCTCCCAGACCCTTTGAGCTCCTGATGTATACAGCCCACTGCCTACTTGTCAGTACCACATAAGATTTCAAAGGCATCTGAAACCAAGCTCATGACTTGACCCCTAAACTTAGTCCTCTTCTAGGCTCTTCATTTCAGTGAGTCTGTATATCCAGATTTGACAGACAGAGCCTAGGAGCCATCCTTAATAACTTGCTTTCTGGACCTTCCTATTCCCCATAATCCAATCCAACAAGTCTATGGGTTTCATTTCTCAAAGAGCTTTCAAAAATATCCATTTTTCTCTAGCTATGATCATCACTTTTCTAGACTATCTGTAAACCGGCAGACTATCTCCAAACAAACTGGAGGACTCCAGGGGGATTCTTCACTCAAAGCTGCCCTTGATTATGTCACATCCTCACCTACCCCCAACTTAAAACCTACAATGGTTTCCAAGTGCTCTTAGGAGTACCCTACTTTCTCTAGCCTCAACTGGCACTTGCCCTCACTTGCTACACTCCAGCTAGTGTGACCTTTCTGTTCCTTAAAGATGCCACATTCTCTGCCTTTAGAAGGCCTTTGCAGAACCTATCCCCACCCCCCACTCTGCCTCCCACTCCCAGGTTAACTCTCATACTTCTTCAGCTCTCAAGTCAACCCTCACTTCCTCAGAGAGGCCTTCCCCAAGCTCCAGCACCAGGTCAGTCTTCTCTGCTCTCATAGTCATAGTGCCAAGTTCTTCCCCTTTACAGCTGCAATTTTTAAAATATTTTATTTATTTATTCATGGGAGACACACACACAGAAAGAGAGAGAGAGAGAGAGAGGCAGAGGGAGAAGCAGACTCCATGCAGGGAGCCTGATGTGGGACTTGATCCTGGGTCTCCAGGATCACACCCTGGGCCAAAGGTGGCGCTAAACTGCTGAGCCACCCAGGCTGCCCTACAGCTGCAATTTAAAAAAACTATTTTTTTTAGTATACTAATATGCAGTGTTGTATTAGTTTTGGGCATACAACATAATAATTCAGTAAGTCTATATGTTAGAAACACTCACAACAAGTATAGCTCCCATCTGTCACCACACAACACTATTACAATACAATTACTATATCCCAATGCTGTGCCTTTTATTCCTGTGACTTATTCATTCCATAACTGAAAGCCCATATCTCCTTCTCCCCTTCACTCATTTTGCCCACCTCACACTCCTCCCCTCTGGCAACCATCAGTTTGTTCTCTGTATTTATAGGTCTGATTCTGCTTTTTTTTTTTTTTGCTTGTTTATTAATCTGATTTTTAGATTCCACATGAGTGAGATCACATAGTCTTTGTCAGTTATAGCTACAATTTAAATCAATGTCTCCTTCCCCTAGTGAAATGTGAACCCCCATGAAGGTGGGAAACATGAACTTGTTTCCCCTTGCCACTGCATCCCCATACCTAACACAGGCCTGCCACATACAGGCCTGTGCTCATACATGTGTATTAAACAAAAATGATTAATAACAGGCATTCATATCCTTACATGGGCTTTCCATTCTAATACCTCATCAACAACAGGTCTCTCATTTTACAGTATAGTCAGAATATTTGAAAAAAAAAAAGAATATTCTAAATTGATAACCCCCGTATTACAGCATGAAAACATATTTACTTCAAAAGGATCCTCACCTCGAATGTCCAAGAGTAAAGAGCGCCAACAAAATATTATAAACTATTACTGAATATGTGTTTTAGTCCATTTGTATTGCTCTAACAAAATACCACAGACCGGGTGACTTACAGACCGGGTGACTTATAAACATCAGAAATTTATCGTTGCCCACAGTTCTGGAGGCTGGAAGTCTGAGATTTCAACATATGAATTTTTAGGGTGGGGGACAGACAGACATTTAGAATATAGCAGTAACATGAATGGTTTCTCTATCCCAAACTCCTTATAAAAAATGGTATGTGTTCAAAGGTTTCATAATAATTATAATCTGCATTGTATTTTCATTCTCTTATCAACGACAGAAGTACTTCTTGATTTAGCTATGTCACTAGGCCTAACATGTTAAAGTGTTTTAAAAGTTTCTATTTGCAAACTGTAAGCTATTCAGAAATGAACACAGGTCTACAGAAGCTATTTGCCAAACCAAACAAAAACCCTATCAAAAAAAGGCATACATACTTGCACCTCACCCAATCATTCTCAGTTTTGTTTGCATTTTCATATAGGTGGTACACTGCAATTATCTATCTAAATGCTTGTGAAATGTCAGTAATTAACCAGAGACAATACCCCCCCCCAGTAAAGAATAACTATCACACTACACACTCTTATCTTTTTATTCATGTAAAAACCATTAAACATCTAATCAAATATATACAAAGGTCTCAATTAACTACAGTTATAGTTTTGGGTTTTATTGGCATTACTGTTATTTTAATTCTACATTGAAAGCTATATGAGAAAAGGAAAATTATGTGCAGAAAACATTCCACCTCTTCTCCTTTTCTGAGCATCAAGTTCAAGAACCATTAGCACTAGTGTGAAAGTCTACGGGAAGCCAGCTACATAAAAGCCAACCTAACTTCCATAATCCTCCAGCTCCTTAACCCCTCTCTGAGAATTCCTGCTGTTTCAAGAAATAATTTCTCTCCTTGGTTTCCTACAGCACTTAATCAGGTCTCCCTTCTATTACAGGTATTTTTAATTAGGATTTTAATAAAACATTCATTCTTATTTTCCTAGCTTACATTTACTTACACTTTTTACATGTTCTGGCTATTAACTTGAAAATAAATAAAATGAAATCTAATACAGTTAACCTATATTGTATCAACTTTTTAAGTCTTGTCTTATTCACATTTTTTTATTTCCTTTTGCACTTACTCTCTGATATGGGATTTGTCTTTATTTTTTTTCCTAAAGATTTTATTTATTCAAGAGAGATACAGAGAGACAGGCAGAGACACAGGCAGAGGGAGAAGCAGGCTCCCCACAGGGAGCCCAGTGCAGGACTCAATCCCAGGACCCCATGATTATAACCTGAGCCGAAGACAGACACTCAACCAACCACCCAGGCACCCTGGGGATTTATTTTTATAATGCCTAACAAGAAGTGTGGCTGTAGGAGAGTGACAGGAAAAGGCTGCCTTCCCCAGCTCGCCCTACTGCTCTGCTAGTTCCTGATTCCCAATCCACTGAAAAATTCTCACCTTAGAAATTCAGTCCATTTTCTAGGGCCTTAAGGCTCAGAGTACAGATTACATTTTATTTAATTGTTAAACATTTCCTAGCATCTAACCCCACTTAAAATTTCTATAAAGAAGTTTTTGTTTTGCAAACCTAAGAGATCCAATGACAGCCACTGGATTTTGGATAAACCAGAATGTCTTAAGCTAGCAGACAATAGTAATTGGGAGATTGCACAAATATAGCACTTGACACAAATAATAGGGGGGTTAGAAGCATGTACAATTAGAGGGCCCATCCTTAGGAAACTCAAGATTTCAAGTACAACACAGTCCCCAAGCCTTAGAAGAGGTTAGTGTATGAGGAGCCTAACAGCTAAAGCAGGGACCAGGTGGCACTGTGTCACCTGGGGGACTTGGGAAGAGGACTGATGTTCTGCAGCCAACTTCTACACAACATCCAATGTCCTTATTTCCCTGCAATTCTCTTCCTGGAAGGGAGCCTCTTGGCTTGAGACATCTCTTGGCTTTCTGCCAACACTGTGAAATCAAGGAAAAGCTGGACAGAGCAAGATTTTTTCCAAATATGTTTTGTTCCTCTTCTAAAGGAATCACTGCCAAGCAAGCTGGGAAATCAGAACCTAAGGAAACAGGGAGGTCCTTCTCACCTTCAAATTGTCAATCGGATTACCCCTGAGAGAGTCCTTGGGATGCAGAGAAGTGGCTGAGGCAGGACAAAGTCCGCCTATCTTCCATTTTCTCTTTTTGCCTACTCCCCACAGGAGCCATAAAAAGTACTAATGGGGTAAAGGAGCTGAAGAACAATTTAGCAAAATTCTCTCACCTGTTGAGTCTTAAAATACATTCCATTCAATTCAAGAGAGACCTAATATCAAATCCTACTCCCAGAGGCCATGGGCAAGAAAAATATAACCTTTCTGACTTGCAAGTCCTATGGAAAGGGATAAGAATGCAAACATTGCAAGACTGTTGTCTGGTTTGAGTGAGATGGATTAAGTACATCAAGCACAGTGTTTGGCACATGTAACCACTTGTGATAATTCCTTGGCAGTGTGACATCACCACTCCTGTCACCCATGAATCTGAGCTGGCCTTGCCCCCTGATGACAAACAATGAGTAGAAGAGAGGCTGTGAGGATCCCAGGGCCTCAGTAAGCCTCAAAGCACCTCTTAGAGCATCTGCCTTTTGCTCTCCCGAGCATTGCTCTAAACTTGCCACATAAAGAAACTGGTCTAGTCTACTGGAGCATGAGAGACCATCTGCAGAACTGAGACACCCCGCTGACAGACAGCACTCAATACAAGCCACCTGCGCCACACTGGTAAGCCTCCTCCGATCTGCCAGCCCAGTGGACCCTCTAGCTGAATGCAGCCATATATATGAGCCTATAACCAGCAGAGTAACTGCCCAGCCACCCACAGAATCATGAGAAAGAATAAATCACTGTTTTAAGCCACTAGGTTTGGGGGTGGTTATTCAGGGGTACATCAAAACACCACTCAATAAAGGATAGCACCTGTTATCACCACCTTTTCCTAAGCAAGAAATGTTACACCCATGTCTCAAATGGTACCAAGTCACAGAGGGATAGGATATTCAGGATTTAAAGCAATGTGATCATTTCCCCCTCCTTTTAACCTATGGCCTAGGGGCCCTGCAGCTTGTCTACACCTCTGATCTGATTGGGGGATATGGTGGCTTAAATAAGAAGAAGCCAGAGTTTTTAAACTCTCTAGGTAGCCTTTCATGTTGTTCCCTAAAGGCCACTTAACACCCTACCAAGGCACACTGAGAGTGGTTTCTCTTCTCTTCTGACATCTTCCCGTCTTCCCGTAAGATTGCCTTTGCCCAACGGCACTGTTTCACAATAAATAGGATATTCACCAGCCTCATGACACTTGTCAGGCAGTCAAAAAAATCTGAACACAGTGACATGTTTCCCTGAACCATTTCTCAGGCCATGAGGTGATGTACAAAACAATCACATGTAGCTTCGGATGACCTCAAGGTTAACATTTACTACAATCTCATGTTTAAATTCAGGCTAAGTCCTATATAAGTACCTTAGCTTAACCCATAGGCTGGGTAATAAAGAACTGTTCTGGGACAACATTCTGAGTTAAGACTTGAGTGAATACGATCATGGAAGCATAGACTCAAGGTTCATGAGACTTGAAGTTTCCCAGCTTCACAAAACAAGGTCACACTGCACTGACCTGTAGATCTTGGAGTCCCGCTAACACTCTCACATGCTACAACTTAGTAATAACTGAGAGCTGGAACACGCTCTTGAGATTTCTTGGAATGGTGACCCTGAGCCCTTCTCAGTGTGAACACGTACCATCCTTCCTACACGGACCAACTACAGATTTGTGCGTATATGTTTTTAAGAGGAAAACTTTTCACTCATTGCTATAGTTCTGATACATTAATGCTATTTAAGCATCCTCACTTCTTAGAGGTGCCTGAAATAGATGATGGAGGATTGAGGAGTGCACTCGTCATGATAAGTGCAGGGTGGTGTATGGAAGTGCTGAATCACTATATTGTATACCTAAAACTAATACTACACTGTATGTTAACTGGAATTCAAATAAAAACTTTAAAAATAAATAAGTAAACACCCCCACTTCTTGCTGTGTAAGTTGCAATCCTAGAAATCCTGGGCAAGTGGATTCTACTCATAATATTCTACAAAAATTATATAATCTGTACTACCTTATAGGAAAAAATTGCCTGAGAACAATACCAGATTGCTGTTTTAATCTGTCCTCTTAAAGCTCTCTCTGGATTAAGCCCATGATCTTACCTCTCACTCTAATGGCCCTTCACTGAGGAGTGCCAAGGCATGATACCCCTGATGAACAGTAAGGAACATGGTATGAAATGGCATCACAAGGCAAGGTCACTAGGTTTTACTGTACAACACTAGGGATGTTGTTGGGAATCCTGGCCATCGCAAATGCAATGTTTTCTGGCTGAAAATCCAAAGGGGAAATTTCTCTCACCTCCTAGAATCAGGAATAGATGGATTTCTCCAATTTGATTTCTCTTCTAGAAACCTTGAACCTTGTTGTGGACTGTTTACATCTCCTCTTAGGCTGCTGGAAAGTTTACAGACAAAACTTCAAAGTACACTAACTAACCTCCCTCATAACTCCATCTTATTTTCCTTTGGTTTATTTTTCACTCTCATCTGAAATTTACTGCATCTTGTCCTATCATATGCATCTTTGTAAACCATCCCGAATCACTTTTGGAATAAGGATGGGTATAAATAAAACTAAAGATATTATAATCAGTGTGTATGCCTAATTCCCCTATGCCAGATGGTGAGTTCTTGTAAGGAAGGGCTGTGCACTGCCCCACTATGAAATCCTTATAGTGTCTAGTGCTTTTACCCCTGAATGAATATTTGGGGAATTAAATGTACAGAATATATACATTTTGATACCACTGTGTTAAATGAATTACAAAATAAGCAGTATACCAATGATTTTATCTTTTATCCTTAAAACAGGAATGTGTCAGTGGATGCATGTACAAGGGTGTCTACAACAGCATTAGAAACAACTCTCAGGGCCAATGATAGGGAAATGATTAAATATACTGGTGCAGCCAAACTAGCAAAGGTTATACAGACATTTAAATAAACAAGGTGATACAGAAAGGCATTCATTCACCTATCACACACTATAGGGTGAAAAAAAAAAAGCAGGCAGTAAAACAATACATTTTTCATAAATACCTGAGTATTTTGGCATTTATAGAGAAGAAAGGCTATACCCCCAAACTGCTAACTGGCTGTATTCGGGAGTGAAATCAGGGGAAATTGGAGCTGGAGAAAGGGGAAGAAGTGAACTGTCATTCTCTTCTGTATTGATTATTTTCATGGTTTTTGTTATTTGTAACAAGCAAGTTTCACTTTTGTAATTAAAAAAAAAAAACACTAAAGAAAACATTTAGCGACTTGAGGTTATAAAGCATTCTCGAATCCTCAAATTGTCTAATGTCTCAAGGGTTTGGTTGGGAGATACTAAGCTGGGATATTCCAAACAAGCTGCCTTTGCTCCCAGGCTCTGCCTTCCTTATGGGCAACTTGGCCTCCTACCTTTAGAGCCTTTATCTTGCCCTGGATTCCTCCACAAAGCACGTAAGAAATTGGTCTGTTTAGTGACATTCATACAGGTTTTTAAAATACGAAAAGGCAAAACAATCTTTCTTAGTCAGAACACAGCTATAGTCTTTGCAAGTCCTGAAAATAGCACATAATAAATTATAAAAAATTTAAATTCTTAATTGTCTCAATGTTTTCACATGTACTAGAGCAAAACATGTTAATTGAACAAGACTAGGTTTGGGGAATTATGTCCCTAAAACGTTAATGCTTTGTAAACAGGGAAGGTTTAATTGTTCTGATTTTTCCACGAGATGAAAATTCCTTCTTCCCCCATTCCACTAAGTAAATACATATCAAATAGGGAGAAGTTTTCTATGCCTTCAAAGTGTACTTTTGAAAGGTTTTTTGTAAGCCTATTTGGAGAAAACTAAACTAACTTGACCAAGACAGATTTTCCATGTCCCCAAAATGTAAAAATTAAATCAAAACCAATGTATAAACCCATCAATGAATGGTTATTTCTAGGTTGGCCATGGCAGGATACGGTGGACACCAGCACAGCACAGGCCAGGATCCCCACACGGGATTCTATGGGAACAGTCAGGTGGACACCAGCAAGTCCAGAGCTCAGAGATTACATCAGAGAAAGTACTAGATCTATACCAGACAGCTGAGGAGAAGGAATGTGAAACGCTGAAAACATATCACCTAAGGAAAGAAAATCAAACAAAGCAAGGATGGGTCAAAGGGAGGATCTAACGAGTTCAGAATGTGTATGACACAGGCAAGCAAGTACACAAGCACCTCCAGTGAACTCTGACACCAGTGCATGCGGCCTTCCACCCTTTGTGGTACTTGCCCTACTAGTGAGGGTGCCAGGTGTAGGAGTCAGGTGTTTGTTGTTAGGAAAAGGCAATCAAAGGCACACAGATAAACTCTGCCCTTGATTATCAAACCCCAGGACCCAGTTACTGGAAATTAGCTTACGGATGCTGCATGCTGCCTCACCTATTTCTCCAAGCTTATTTGGCAATCCCAAAGACTATGAATAAGGATTCCAGTTTGACTGTAGATCTTGAAATAGACATCTAAGGAAGCTTTGATAATCTAACGCCTTTACACTAGGTAATGAGAATATTTTTCCAATTCTCTGTAAGGCAGCTAATTTCCTAATAAGTTTCATCAGCACATGGGATTTTGAAATAACACATCTCATCCACTTTTGTAAGAACTTCTCAAAGCTGAAAGGGGAGTTGCCCACATATTAGACTATGAGCCCCTCTGGTCCCTATCCAGCTGATGAAAGTGGACATGGCCTAAATCCACCAGGCAATTTGTTCTGGATCCATTTGTCCTCTTAACCTACAGAAAAAAAAATCTGCCCTAAACCCTAAAGATCCAAGTTTACTCCTTCCACGCTTCCTTTTCCCTCAAAACCAACTATTTTGCTTTGATGTGGATAGAACCAGTAGGAAGTTCCCCTCTGCACCTGTCCATCCAGCTGCTTTCACTAATGAGTCCTGCTATGAGAAACCAGATGAGTTCCCACACTTCCTCCTGTCTCCACCAACAGAGGTCCAGATTTCCCTATCAATTCTATGCTCCCCTCGAGCATCTCCAACCCCAATGCAACCTGCTTATCCAAACATTAGGCAAACATCTCTAAGCAGTGGACTCTGATCCACTAATGGATAATGAGTTTTTCAGAACACTGAATAGGAACAGAAAGCATAGAAAGAGAAACAGAAAACAGAATGCTATGCAGGGTAAGGGTACGTATCATTTCATGAAAGTGGTTTCAGACTCACATATACTTACTTACATCCTGGGTCGTGGTCCAAAAACCCATTTTGTACTGTGTTGTAATCCGAAAACTCTGAAACACTGCTTTAGACAGCCTTTATCCCTGTAGTCAGACTACCCCCTTGCTATCCATCCCACTGCTCGACAAACTCCCTTCCCTCATGCTAGCTCAAGCTCTGAACAGACTTCCAGCTGTCTTCTTCACCCGCTGTTTTCACAAACCTTGGCCTTTTACAATGATTCACAAGCTCCTTCTCATGTATCCAAAGGATCGCCTTCTCCTTGAACAGACCAATGTTCTGAGGAAAAAAAAAAAAACAAAAAAAAAAACAAAACTCCCTTGCTATTCCTGCCTTCTTTTCAGGTCTGGGATTTGCTTGCAGAACATCCAACTGTCTCACTATGAATAACAAACCTCTGAGCAGTAGGACTCCATTTCTTTGTGTGCTACCTTTCATCTCCAACAAGATAAAAAAAAAAAAAAAAGAAAGAAAGAAAGAAAGAAACACCACCAAAGTCACTCTCACAATACCTTAGGTTTTCTTACAAAATTAACCTCGCTTTCCTGATGTAATGTGTTCTCGGGTGTAATACATTGAGTGCCTGAGACCAATGCCAGGTGAATATAGCTCATCTCCAGTGGTGAGTTAAAGTCTGGTCCCCATCCTTGAGAACAGATGGTTACTCCACCTCCATACTGCCATCTTCTTCCTCTTGCAAGGCAAATGGAAGGAGGGGAAGCACAGCAAGGTGGCTCTCCCTGTGTGGTGGCATCCTTTCCTCTCTCAAGGACGAGGGCACAAGCTGTCCAGCACAATTCCACCACTCTCCGCCCCTGCCTTTCCTTGTCCAACTGCCCACAATTCTCCCCCAGACCATTCATTCATTATCTTCCTCCATAGGAAAACTAGTTTTGTGTATCTTCCTGTAGACTGTTGAGTTTACTTTTTTTCAGCCAAAATGACTACCCTACTTTTTAACCTTCCAAGAGATATCAAAGCCAAATCTGTAGGACATGGAACACTAAGTTGAGAAGAAGGGGACAAGGAGACACTGAGGTCTGAAGGTTTCTTACGAAACCTGCTCAGTTTCCTCTCATACTTGGAATGCCAGCTTTGCTGGTGGAACATAAACCTAGGGTAGTCCCCTTGCAGAGCACTAGGGGAGGAAAGAGCTGCACTTGACTCAGAAGGGCAAGAAACTTGCTCAGAGGGAAAGAGAAAGGGAAGTAACACCTAGGGCACTTTCCAGAATTTGCCAGGAAGTTCCATCGCTGGTCCCTTTCTGTAACCCATCCCCTTTCTCACTTCTGAGTTGGGAACCTGGGGGCTCCTTCACTACCCCTCTGGTTGCCGGACTACCAGGCAGGCCCTCCATTCCCCGACCCCACACCCAACCACACCAAGTCCTCCTCCCTAGTCCTTTGGTGGGAATGCTCTTCATCAGCACTGAGTCAGGCCTCTGTTTACCTTGGTAAACAAATGAATCTCTCTCCATTGGTGATTTCAGAGAAGGAAGGAAAAGCTAGGCCGACTCTTGTGTCCATACTCCAGGGTGTATTGAGAAGACCCAGCTTCTTCCGGTTAGCTTCAGCCCTTGACCCCCACCATTCCTAGGCACCTCCAAGTACTCAGCTTTAGCTTCGAAGAGCCATTTTTCCTTCCCGCAAAGAGGCTTACAGTTAAAGTGATAGGAACAGAAAGCTCATCGTGTACACAATTATGAGCACTGAGCAGCTGGATGCCAGATGTCCAGCTCTAGACAGGTGAAATTTGTACAAGATCACACAGTAAGGATTCCAACACTGGAGGGGGGTATTGTGGCAAAAGGAGTCGCAGGGGTAGGAAGAAAAGATGCGCTCTGTAAATATATTCTCTGGGTCATCTGATGGCATGGGGGGGGGGGTGGAGTAAGTCAACTAACGTCCACTGTTCCTGGAGCCATTCTTTCTAATTTTCTAGCATGGCAGGAGTCCACTTGTCTAATTTAGTTTCATCCCTACAATTAAATGAAACGATTAACAAGGGGAAAAAAACCTCTACTTCACACTTAGAAGGGAATGGAGGTTCTCGGTCATATTACCTTAACTGGCTGCATAAAGATGAAGCTGCATTCCAACCTATGCCATTGCTCACACAGCAGTTATCTCTCAACACACACACAATCCCAGATCGATTTTTCTCAACTCCATTTATGACTGAGTGAAGATTTCACTAAAATGACAGCTTTTCTTCCTGCTTCACACATCAACTCCTAACATCCACACAAACTCTCCCCTCTTGTCCCCAAACTGGGATCAGAGTCATTTAAACATTGTCAAAGATCAGTCCTTAGGAACAATTTTATAGTCTCACGTAAATATGTGAGCTGCATTAACACTCACAAGGGGACCACTGAGGGGGGAAAAACAAAAACAACAAACTCCTGGCCCGCAACAGTGACCCTTTAAGGAACTTCGACAATTCTAAGCACTTTCCCGGAGGTTCCCCCACACTCTTGGGGCTGTAGGAAAATGCTGGCATTATGGATCCCATTTCCCGGCGGGGTACACCGAGGCTCTCGGTGTAATAAACTCACCGGGGCTGCCACAGGAGTGCTGTAAATAGAGCCCAGAATCTTCCCAGCAGACTCTTAGCATGAGGCGACTAAAAATGGGACCCACTTGAGAACGACCCGGGTGAATAAGAGCGTGTTGTTCTCTGTAGTTGGGGGGAGGTGCGAGGGGGGAGACTCGCCCACCCGTGCGCCCGTGGTGCCCCGGCCTCCCACGGGAAGGCCCCGCCGCCCCGCGCCCCCCGCGCCCCCCGCGCCCCCTCCGCGCCGACACCGGGGCGCGGGCCCGAGGATGCTGCGCGGCCGCACACCTGCTGCACCCGCGCCCCCGCCGCCCTCGCGGGGCGCCCACCCGGCTCCGCGCGCCCCAGCCGGCGGCCGCGCTAGGCCGGCACCGGGAGCCGCGGGCGGCGCGGGGCGGCGCGGGGGACCGCGGGGGACCGCGGGGCGCAGCGAGCCCGCCCTCGGCCCCGAGCCCCCTCCAAACGGCGTCACCTGTGCCGGGTCCCGGGTCCCGGGTCGCGGGGCGCCTGGCGCGCGGGCGGCGGTGCACGGGCCGGGAGAGCGACGGGCGCCGCCGAAGCCTGGTCCTCCGGCAGAGCCCCCGCGAGCTGCTCGGCGGCCGGGAGCAGCCCGAGACCACAGCTACCGCCGCGGCCGCCGCGCCCGCCCGGACTGCGGGCTCGGGTTTCCGCACGGCGGCTCCTTAAAGGGGCCGCGGCCGCCCGGGCCCCGGCTCGGCCCCCGCTCCCGCTCCCGCTCCGGCTCCGGCTCCGGCTCCCGCTCCGGCTCCGGCTCCGGCTCCCGCTCCGGCTCCGGCTCCGGCTCGTGGCGGCTGCGACCCGCGGCCAAGGTGGGCGGGGCCCGGGCCGGCTGCGGGGCCGACCTCCGAGGGCCGACCTCCGAGGGCCGCGCTGGGTCCCGGGGGCGCAGAGCCGGGGACGCCCGAGGCGAGCACGCCTGGCCGCGGACGGGGCGTGCGGTTCCCCCGCTTCCCACAGCGCGAGCCAGACTAGCAGGTGAGGACGGTCCGAGCCCCGTTCCGCAGCGGGCAGGACCTGGGCTCACGCGTCAGGGAGACTCTTTTCAGATTATGACTTTATATTACATTTATAAGCGAGAGGACAGGAAAAGGCCAGCTGCAGATTTCCCGTGCCACGTCTGACTTGGCCAGAGCCGAGTCCGCCCAGTTCTTGCTGGGGTTGCAGGTGCATCCCAGCTGGGTAGGGGGCGTGTGTGGAAGAGGCTCGTGCTCCCCCCTGAAAACCACCCCAGAGAGTGCCCTAGCCCTCCACCTCCACCCAACACCTGGAGCCCCGCTGCTGTCCGGGCGAGGATGCAGGATCTCAATTTTTGGTGCTGGCAGAGAATTCCAAGTTGCCCAGCGCATGAAGTCTGCCGTTCAATAGCAGCTCTCTGACCTGCTACATACAGCCTCAAAAACCTTCAAATATTCTCCATCAACAGGATGGAATTTTTTGAATACAATAAAATAATGAAGTATATTTGGGCTGTTTGAATTTGCGAAAAGTAATCATAAATACTTTTTTTTTTGGAAAGAGAGGAGTTCTAATGTTAATTAGTAAGCACTACTCTTAATAATGCAGGGAAGTTATTTGTAAGAAATGTCTATCAATACAGTTAATATGTTTTACCTAATATTTACATGCACACACATACACATTAGCTAAACTAATCTCACTGAGGCTCAATTTCCTCATCTATAAAATGGGGATAATTCATAGTTACCTCTGCAGACCCCAATCTTGGCAAATGTACCTCTGACTGACCTAGAAAGCCAAAGCCAAAGCCAAAGCCAAAGCCAAAGCCAAAGGAAAGGAAAGGAAAGGAAAGGAAAGGAAAGGAAAGGAAAGGAAGAGAGAAGGAAGGAGGGAAGGAAGGAAGGAAGGAAAGAAAGAAAAGAAAGAAAAAGAAAAGAAAAGAAAAGAAAAGAAAAGAAAAGAAAAGAAAAGAAAAGAAAAGAAAGCCTGTTCTACCCTATAGGGACAGCGGCCTGCTGGCAATCAAGCAGGGTGGAAGATCCTGCAGCCCCTAGCCCATTTCTTCTTTTTCTCCCCAAGACTCTCAGGAAGTACTAGGGCAATAGTGGCCTTTGACCACAACCTGTCCCATCATATTTGCTTCACACAGTCCTTGACAACTTGGGTTTGCCCCACATATGCTTTATGTACTCATGGGGCTATAAGCTCACTCTGTGGTTGGTTGTGTGTGTACATCTGTGGGGGCAGCGCTACATACACAGATTGCACCTGTCATCTCCAGACTCTGTCTCTAGATACCTCCTCCAGACCCTCCCCTGTGTTTGTCTGCAGTGGCTGATAGTTGCTCTGTTTTTTTCTGATAAATGCACCATCATTATGTTTAATATGCATATTTTCTTACACCCAAAGCAGTAGCCAAAGCCAAGTAAACCCACAAAAATCCACTCTATACTCTATGTCCCACTATATTCCTTCTTGTTAGGCCTCTACAAATGAATGCACCATCAAATCTGCAGGATTGTTGTGAGATTACACAGAGCATGTCAGTGAATACATCAAGGACAAGGCCTGAGATAAGGAAAGGAATTCAGTAAACATTAGCTGAATTTTGAAACTTTTAAACTAATCAAAACACAATGACCTTAGAAGGTAGAAAACTATATCAACTGCATATTTTTCATCAAAACTGTAATGCAGTTTAATTTCTTTAAAAATATTCATTTCATTATTCACATTTAAGTCTTAACTGTGTTTTACCAATGCTCTCCTTCCAAGGACAGTTGCCCCAAAGTCTGTTATTTACTATCTTAAGTTTTTCTCCTTCTTAACTGTGAGGTATCAAAGCTGACCTGCACTTCTTAAACTTTTGGTCATTGAAATAGTTCAGAGAAATGAAATTATCTTTCCTTAAAAAGAGAAAAAAAATACAAAATTCCTTTAAGGCAAATCCCCCCCCATTTTTTTTCTGCATACACTCTAGACAAGAAATATGGTTTATTGTATTTGTTACTAAGTAAAGAAATAGGGTTTATTTTATTTGTTACTCTCTAAGTAATGTATTCTTGTTACTGTGTGTGTGTGTCTTGGTTTTTTTTTTTTTAATTCCATGATTAACATACAGTGTTATATTGGTTTCAGGTGAGCAACATAGTGCTTCAATAATTATATATTCTCATTGCTCATCATAGGTGTACTCTTAATCCCCCTCACCTATTTTACCCATCTTTACACACATATACATACACTATCTCCTTTATCCATTCATCTATCCGACACCTAGGTTGCTTCCATACTTTGGCTATTGTAAATAATGTTGCAATAAACATAAGGGTGCATATATCCTTTCAAATTAGTGTTTTTGTACTCTATGGGTAAATATCCAATAGTGCAATTACTAGATCATATGGTAATTCTATTTTTAATTTTTCGAGGCAACTCCATACTATTTTCCACAGTGGCTGCACCAGTCTTGCATTCTGACCAACAGTGCAAAAAGGTTCCTTTTTCTCCACATCCTTGCCAGTACTTGTTGTTTCTTGTGTTTTTGATATTAGCCATTCTGACAGGTGTGAGGCCATACCTCACTGTGGTTTTGATTTGCATTTCTCTGATAAGTGCTATTGAGCATCTTTTCATGTGCCTGTCGGCCATTTTTATGTCTTCTGTGGAGAAATGTCTATTCATATCTTCATCCCATTTTTTAATGGATTGGTTTTTTTTTTTTTTTGGTATTGATATGATTAAGTTCTTTATATATTTTGGACACTAACCCTTTATTGGGTATGTCATTTGCAAATATTTTCTCCCATTCAGTGGGTTGTCTTTTAGTTTTGTTGACTGTTTCCTTTGCTGTGCAGAGCTTTTTATTTTGATGTAGTCCCAGTAGTTTACTTTTGCTTTTGTTTTCCTTGCCTTAGGAGACATATCTAGAAAAATGTTGCTATGACCGATATCAGAGAAATCACAGCCTGTGTATTCTTCTAGGATTTTTATGGTTTCAGGTCTCACCTTTAGGTCTTTCATCCATTTTGAGCTTATATTTGTATAGTATAAGAAAATGGTCCAGTTTCATTCTTTTGCATGTAGCTGTGCAGTTTTCCCAATGCCATTTGATGAAGATAAATTTTCCTGATGAATTTGTTTTAAAAAATTCCTAAACTACTAAATGGAGGCAATTGTTTAGAAAAACTGAGACCAAACGCTGTTTCTTCCTAAAATAACAAGATAATTAAGGCAGAAGTATTTTGGAAGACTGCCTCAATTCTCCACCCTCTTGTTAGAGAAGATATAACCAAAATAATAGCAAGCATTTTGATCAGAAAGATTGATTTAGTTAAAAATGAATAACCCCACGCACTAGTTTTTAAATTAGTATTGATAGTTTTCATGTATCAAAAATTTGTGAGTTTTTAAAGTATTTAAAAGTCCTTTCATTTGTTTTTCAGAACTTTTCAAGAAAAAATATTTCAGGATATTACTAATGGTTATGTTAGTGGGTAAGATCCTTATGTCTTTTGTGGGGTTTTTGCTTATCTTATGTAACTTTTTCCTATAATATGTATGTATTGCTTTCGTGTGCATTTTTAATGAAAGTAATACATATAAGTGAATACTCAAATAGTTCATAAAGGCTTATAACAAAAACACTTGAGTCCCATCAGCCCCTTAACCAATTTCCTCCCACCAGTTCCACCCCATGCTCCACATAACCCTACCAGGTGTTCATTTCCTAAACGATATGCTTATACCAATGTTTCCTGACTTCCATTTTTAGACATTATTTATTGACTTCTTGTCATGGAATTTTGAGGATTTAGCTCTTTTATGCATACCACCACCACCACTTTGCCCTTACCCTTCTCACACAGCTATGTCACAACTTTTATTCAAATCAATAATTTGTGTTTTGATCATTGTCAACATAAATACAGTACACTACTGAATCTAGTAAGCTGCCATAATTAATGGTGCTTCTCTTGAAAAATCTCCTGGTCTCCCTGGAGTTAATAATTGCTTTTCTTTTTCACTTATTTTTAATGTATCTGACCCAAATTTTATCCAGATGCTTCAACATATCAAACACCCATGAATAATATCTTCAATGCTCAAACATTGGAAGTTCACACTCTTATTTTGCTGAAGCACAGATTTCAGTAGTTGACTTGGAGAATGTGTATAGAAGATATACTATTTTAGCGTGCTTGCATGTCTGAAAATATCTGTATCCTAATTCTCATCCTTGATTGATAATTTGGATAAGATAAAGATCATTTTTCCTCAGCATTTTAAAAGCACTGTCCCACTGTCTTTTACTTCTAGTGTTGCCACTGAAATAAATGCCTAATGTCTTTCTGGTTCCCTTTCTTCTGTATGTAGCCAGTTCTTCTTTCTAGAATCTTCCTATTATCTTTATAATCTGAAATTTCACAATGTGCCTTTTGCTTTAGAACGGGCCTTTTTTCTTTGATTGTGCTAGACCTCCAGGGGTGCTTTCAATCTTACCTGCAGATTTTTTTATTATTATTATTTCTTTGCTAATTTCCTCCTCATTTTCTATGTTCTTTGTGAACTCTATTCAGCAGGAGGTTGGGACTTCTCAAGATTTATTGTGCTTTTATCCCACTGATTATCTCTACAGTTTTCTTTTCTTTTCTTTTTTTATTTAAGTAGGCTCCACACTCAGCATGGAGCCCAATGCAGGCCTGAATGAATTCATAACCCTGAGATTAAGACCTGAGCTGAGGGCAGCCTGGGTGGCTCAGAGGTTTAGCTGCAGCCTTCAGCCCAGGGCGAGATCCTGGAGACCTGGGATGGAGTCCCACATCAGGCTCTCTGCATGGAGCCTGCTTCTCCCTCTGCCTGTGTCTCTGCCTCTGTGTCTGTGTGTGTGTGTGTCGCCCATGAATAAATAAATAAAATCTTTAAAAAAAAAAAAAGGACCTGAGCTGATATCAAGAGTCAGATGCTTAACCAACTAAGCCACCCAAGTACCCCATCTTTTCTATTATCTATTGTCTAAGGCAGAGGTTCTCAGTTGGGGCAAGGATGGGAGGTGCTGATTCTCCCCCACCCCAGCCATTTGGCAATGTCTGCTGATGCTTTTGGTTGTCATCACAGGGAAATGAGGCATGCATGGCCACCTAGTGAGTAGAGGCCAGGGAGGCTGCTAACCATGTTAGAATGTACAGCCTTCCCACATTTAGGAATTTCCAATCCCAAATGTCAGTCACACCAAGATTCAGAAATCCTGGACCAGGAAAATTACTTATCTTTATCTTCCAACCTTCTACTGAAGTTTCTATTTCAAACATATTTTTGGGGGATCCCTGGGTGGTGCAGTGGTTTGGCGCCTGCCTTTGGCCCAGGGCACGATCCTGGAGACCCAGGATCGAATCCCACGTCGGGCTCCCTGCATGGAGCCTGCTTCTCCCTCTGCCTATGTCTCTGCCTCTCTCTCTCTCTCTCTGTGTGACTATCACACCAAAAAAAAAAAAAAAAAAAAAAAAATCAAACATATTTTTTGGCACAGGATGGTAGCATGCAGTGGTTTAGGCTAGGGGAAAAAAATGCAGAGGCAGTGCCCATAGCAAAGTGATGAGGCTACAACAGACCAGTGACAAAGGGGTGTGATCACTGACAATAACTGTTTCTTTCTCACAGATTGTCTAAAGCCACAGGGAAAATGGTGGAAAACTCACCATCGCCATTGCCAGAAAGAGCTATTTATGGCTTTGTTCTTTTCTTAAGCTCCCAATTTGGCTTCATACTATATCTTGTGTGGGCTTTTATTCCTGAACCTTGGCTAAACTCCTCAGGCTTAACCTACTGGCCTCAAAAATATTGGGTGGTTGCATTGCCCATCTACCTCCTCATTACTATAGTAATCGCTTATGTACTCTTATTTGGAATAAGAATGATGAGTACCTCTCCACTTAACTCCATTCATATAATCATAGGTAACTATGCTAAAAAATCAACAGCAGAATAAATATCAAGAAGAGGCCATCCCAGTATTAAGGGGTAATCCTATTAGTGAAGTGAGCCACATGTTATTTCTTGCAGCCAAAGAACTTTATGCAAAAAATTAAATTGTATGTAGACTAATACCAAACACTTATTATAAGTTTTTGATGTAATAATTTTGAACATAATACTTTATCTCTTATTAGCAACTGATAACGAAATATAAAAAAAGCTGAACTTCTCTTAAATTCCATTAATCTTATAAATGTTCCCAAATATTAGTTATTAATGGACAGAATAAATAAAATACTGCATTACCATAAAAAAAATATCTTTCTTTCCCAGTCTCTGATCAGCCCTTCTGTTACAGGAACTCTCCATCAAAACATAAACACCTTTCTCCAGAAAAGAAACTTCATACTTCACAGAGGGATTGTGTTAGTGGTAGTATGGTCAGTATGACATACATGAATGCACACTGCTGTATGAGAGGCAAGAAGGGACCCAGTGGTGTCCTAGAGCCTTATAAACAACTTTCAGGCAACTCTCCTTCAGGCTTGCGCCTCACTCCTGCCTTCCCCGGTAAGTGCCAAGGCTCCTCAAAGCACTTTTGATTAGCCCCTGTTCCACTCCGTCAAGTCAATTATCTCCATCAGCCAACTTCTGGTTTCCATAATTTATTGAAATGTCTGATCTACTGTAGACTTTTCTCTTGTCTTTTTCCTTGTGGATTCTATCTTGTAAACTCCTTTCTACACTATCATCACTATGTACACTATGAGTACCACTTTGCAAAGAATAAGGATAAACAAAATAAAATTAAAATAGCAGAAAGAGATCCAGAACAGAGAGAAAAGGAAAAACATGAACCTATTTTTCTTAATTTCTAACTTGTTTTTTTAATCGTGCCAAAATGTTTTCATGAATTTTTAAAAACTTTTACAGATACTGAAATCGATATTACCAATCAGTAGTTTATGTTCATAACATTTTTTGTTCTATAATCTTATTTATTCCTTTCTTTTTTCTTTTTTCTTGAAGCATAGTTGACACACAATGTTACATTAGTTTCAGATGTACAACATAGTAACTCAACAACTTTATACATTATGCTATGCCCTTCATAAGTGTAGTTACCATCTGTCACCATACAACACTATTACAATACCATTGATGATATTTCCTATGTCGTACTTTTCATTACCATGACTTATTTACTCCATAACCAGAAACGTGTATCTCCCATTCCCCTTCACCTATTTTGCCTCACCTCTGGCAACCATCAGTTTGGTCTCTGTGTTGATGGATCTGGTTTGCTTTGTTTGTTTAGTTGGTTTTTTAGGTTTCACATATAAGTTAAATCTTATGGTATTTGTCTTTCCCTGTCTGAATTATTTCACTAAGCATAATGCCCTCTAGGTCCATCCATGTTGTCATAGATGGCAAAAATCTCATTCTTTTTTATGACTAAGTAATATTCCACATCTTCTTTATTCATTTATCAATGGACACTTAGGTTGCTTCCATATTTTGGGTATTGTAAATAATGCTGCAATAATATATTCATAACTTTAAGATCAGTTTGTTGAATATCCTCCCAGAGTTTTCCAAGCATACATGTATATACTTTGATTTTTTTAAACAAAAAGGACTAAAATATACACATTATTTTGTAATTGCTCAGACTATTCCATTCAATGGATGCACCATGATGTATTTTACCAAACCTTTACTGCTAAACATTCATGGACCTTATCATGGACCAAATTGCCAGTTTTCCAGGTAGAGCAAAGTAGTAATTAATGTCTGACTAGCAATTAATTCTAAGATTCAAAGCTAGTTTAGATTGAACGGGGAAACACTGGAGGGTTCTTGTTCAGGTCAAGAAAGGAACAAGGGGATACCCACTCTCCCACTACTAATACAGTGATACTTGCAGTAGCAGTCAAGGGAACTAATGAAAGAGAGGAAGTAAAAACTGCTGGGGAAAAAAGATTATACAGTTGTTATTTGTGGATTATATGATTATATACTTAGGAAACCCAAGAAAATCAACTGAGAAAATAAACAACAGAAAATTAAGTATGGAAGCTGGATACAAAATTAATTTATAAAAATCTGTGACATTTATGCATATGTAACATTTATGTATATATAAATACATATGTATATACATGTGTTGTACACACACAATATCCTCTTAACAAATAAAAGAAAGAAAAGATTCCATTTACAATTGAAGCAAAAAATGTAAAAGGCCTAGGAATAAATTTTAAAAGGAATATGAAAAGCTTATATGATGAAAACTTTAAAACGTTCTTGCAGGATCCAAAAGTAGACCTGAATAAATGAAAAGATGGACTATGTTTTCAGATTGGAAAAGTCAATGTATATCAATTTTCCCTTTTAATTTTTAAAATTTAATTTTTAAATTTATTGCAATCTCAATGAAAATACCAAGAGGCTATTTTCTGGAATAGGGCAAGCTGATTCTAAAGCTTGTATGAAAAAAGTAAACAAACAAAAATAGCCAGAAAAACTTTCAAAAAGGAAAAATAGCTTTCTATATATTTTTAAAAAATAAAATTATAGAACCTCAATAATGAAACACCCTGGGATTGCTATAGGAATAGACTAATGGAATTGATTAGAAAACCCAGAAATAGACCCAAATAAGTGGCATCTCAAATCAGTGAGATAAGATGGGACTTTTTAATAAATGTGTATCATCTGGAAAAAATTAAGTTAAATCTCTATCTCATATTGTATGAGATAAATTCCAAATGGGGCAAATATTTAAAGTATGAACACTCAAATGTATTAAAAGAAAATATGAAAAAAATTTTAAAAAAATAAAAAAAAAAGAAAATATGGGTGAATTCTCTTATTTTGGAATGGAAAAATCTAACTATGATTCAAAATCTAAAAGCCACAAAATATTAATAAATCTAATTAAGAATAAAAAAAAACACTATGAGGTAAAAAACAATAATAATAACAGACACAGAGTCAAAACACAAATTACAAACCAGGAGGGGATCCCTGGGTGGCTCAGCGGCTTAGCACCTGCCTTTTGCCCAAGGCGTGATCCTGGAGACCCAGGATCAAGTCCCATGTTGGGCTCCCTGCAGGGAGCCTGCTTCTCCCTCTGCCTGTGTATCTACCTCTCTCTCTCTCTCTCTGTGTCTCCCATGAATAAATAAATAAAATCTTTAAAACAAACAAACCAGGAAAAAAGATGTGGTGCTCAAGTCACAGGTAAAAGGCTAATCTCCTTAATAAATAACAAGCTCCTAGAATGTGAGGAAAGAAAGACCAGTCACTCAAGTGAAAGATAATGGGCATTAACAAACAAGTGACAGAAAAAGAAACATAAAAATGACCTATACACATTATACATGACCCTCATTCATATAGAATATGCTAATTAAGATTAACCAACCCAGAAATAGATTGTAACTCTATTTTCACATTACTCTGCCTTTGGAGCATTTACTTTTCACTACATTTTCTTCAGATTGGCACTATCTATCATTGTTTTTGGAAATTTATGAAGCTGTATCTTTTTTAAGTTCTAGATCCCAAACAGTAAAGTATTATTGTTTATAGACAGAGTTTATGCTTAATGTTTCAAAACATGAAAAATCCATGTATCATATGATAAAAATCAGAATATAATTCCCTCTATTGCTATGAATAAATGATTTTTTTAAAAAATAAAGTTGATAGTTGAATTAGTCATGTCATTTTCATAGACCTTATAGCAAAATGCAATTTTTGAATTTAGAAATATTCCTTAGTAAAAAACATCTCTTGCCCCACCCATCCTGATAAACATTCTCAACTCCAAATTTCTGTAGTGCTGTAAATCTACTACTTTGCTGGTCATATATCCACATGCACCATTTATATGATCTATCCTTTTTTTTTTTTTGATTTATCCTAAATATAACTAAAAAGAAAAAAACGAGAGAAATTTTCATGACAGTATTTTTAAAATATATATTTCTCTTCCATGTCCCAATCAAATTGATCTCTTAATGTCATTATGACGCTTGTTCATTCAGTATAGTATTACTATAATCAACCTACTCCTGTACATCTAAATGACGTTCATCACTAACTTAAGTTCCTACTTTTAGACACTCTCTATATACAAAGTTAAAGGATCAAGAAAATATATATGCTGCATTCAGATCTCCCACTTAATCTTGAGGTCTGTATTCTTTGCATTTTGGTAAAAAAAAAAACAACACATTTTTGCCCTCCAACAAGGAAGTTTTGAAAAATTACCATCTCTTTTCAAAATACTTTTGTTATACTTTGCAATATACTAAGAATTTTTTTTGATTTTAAAAAGAAGACAGTCTAGTTTTAATAAAAAGAAATCATCTTGTAAGAATGTATTTTCCACAAGGAAAGGTATGGTTCTCGTCGCAGATTTTAAAATTCTCATTGGTAGAAAATAAAAGGTAAAAAATAATGTTTGAACGACTGTTACAATTAAATGTCTTCAAACTTTGTCAAATATGTTTCACATGTGGAGTATCCCAAAATGCTAACATAATGTTTAATAACCAAAAAGTAGGAAGAAATGGATTGTGGGGTAAGGAAAATGTTAACTATTAGTACTAATTATATATAACGTATCAGAAACTATAATATCAATAATGAAAAGACCATCAGGATATTTAACTTAATCACTGAATTCTTCTCCTAAAATATAAATCAAGTATTTCACAAAAATAATATGTATACCAAACTGAAATCGCCAAAATTTTTTAGCACAAAAATTATCGTTTGATGTAAATAGTAAACTTGCTTTTCTCCTACATATTTAGTTGTGAGCTAAAGTCTTCAGAATTTGGACCTTTGGCCATAACCAGTTTGCAGACACACTACTACTCGGAGAGGCTCTCAATCTCTCTGCAAGGCTACATGACCCACAAACAACTGTGTCACCTCTGACTCCCTTCCTGCCCCACAGAAGAAGCATTCATGGTCTGAATCAGAGCAACCATCACCAAGCTGGTCTCCTGTGCTCCAGCCTTACTCCTACAACTTCTAATTTACCTTTATTGCTATCATGAGTAAGAAAATAATATTTTTCATATTTAGAAATAAATATGACTACATATTCATCCAAAGTCCAGCAGAGTTCTGGACAGCACTTCACTACCAAAGCCCATCACCAAAGGGAAAGGCAACATATGTTCCATCAGAGTCCAGAGCACAACGGAGAGTCTCACAGCTGTGTTCTGGGGTTCAATCACTAAAGTTACCTGGATTTTACGTTGCCTGAAGACAAAGTTTCTGTCTCATGCATCTTTGCACCTTACACTGCACCCTGCAAAGGTTAAGTGCTCTGCATGTATTCTCTCCTCACATGTCTTCCCCTACTCTTCTCAGCTTGCCAAAGAATTCTTACAGGAATTCAAAGCTCTACAGCTCAGGGAGAGTCTGAACTGATAATCTATATCTACAAAGGAAAAGAGCAAAAGAATGACATATTTCCCCTCATTTTTTATCCTGAGCGATTACCCACAGGTAATAAAAGGCAATCAAGTGATTTAAAGAACTACTTCGCCTTTCCTTTTAAAAGCTCCAACAGGGGAACTGACCTCTGGTTTGCAAAGGAAGTCCTGGACCAGGTGACATTTTAAAAATGATCAGGACTTGGCTTTTAACACAATTTTATGCACACAGTATTCTGCTAGTACAGAAAGGGAAAGTAGTCCCCCCACCCAATATATCAAGGTAGAAGTGAAAGGAATTTAACTTCGATTCACTCTGTCTTAATCCAAATTATCAATTCTTTCAACAAAGACTGCACATTTAAGAGCATCACGGGAGACTTTTAAAACAATTGAGTAGATTCTGATTGCTCGTTATACAAGAAATTCTTGAGAAATAAGTAACTATAACCAACAGTTAAAAACCCCAACTGTTTACATTCAATATTTGCTATATTGATTTGAAAGGCGGAGAGGACAAATAGAGCTAAAGTTCAAAACCACTTGTCTCCTAAACAATGTAGATGTGGTTTTTGGTTTTTGGGTTTTTGTTGTTGTTGTTTTGGTAGATCTGCCCTTCTTTAGTGTGTAATGACCATTACAACAAGAGAAACTAATCCTTCTTTGAATTTGGATGTCAGTATAAAATTACAAAGTGTTAACTCACTGACATCTCTGTCATCACTTCATCACCCTGAACCCAGAACTCAGCCCTTCCACTAGTTTCCAGAGAAAAATTATCTCCGAGAAGTTCATGGTTTTTCCCCCAATTTATATACAATTAAGGAGTTCCTGGGGAGTTGAATGGCTTCCCACCAGTCCTGTGTTCTCTCTCTTCCCTACATGGGAATCGAAGGACTATCTTCTCTTGCTTAAACTCCTTGGAGTTTCACTGCTTGCCTAAAGTAGCGCTTCCAAAGGCAACCCTATCCCTAAAATAAGCCCTAGGAAACATTCTTCAACTTGATTCCCCTCCTTTGCTCTCATTTCTCAATAAGCTCTTGCATTCTCCTAGACCTTGACTTCTTCATCTCCAAGTTTATGAGTCCCTGCACCCAATAACACATGGGCTTTTCTGCTTAATTCTGAGGTCTAAAGTCTGCAGTTGACTTTGCTCAGTTCATTTCTACCTACTCAAGGCAATAGCCTCACCCAATATGGACCCTATCTCAGCCTTGACTTATCTCTGTCCTCTCTATTCTCCAATCGTTGGAATGTATCTAATATCAGCTCAACTTACACGATACCTGTCTTACACTTTCTTTCTTGAGCTCCAGATTTTTAATCCCAATATCATACCAGGTGTTCCAGGTTCTACAAATGCAGTAAAATTATCCCCTTTCTCCTCTCCATACTTTTTTCTCACTTTTCTCAGTTTATGGAGTAATTGTGCCTCTAATCACCAAATCCAAGAAACCTCAATTTTCCTAAATTCTCCCCACTGCTTAGTCCTCTGCATCCAAGTAGACACCAAATTCTCTCAATTCTACTTGCTAAAGATCTTCCATATATTTACCTTCTCTACCCTTCCTCTTTCACTCTCCAAGTTTAGGCCTATATACCTTCCCAGAGAATCTCTGACATCTTTCTGACATTTTCCTTCTTCAAGCTTTTGTATACCAGGACAATAACTTCTCTTCCCATGTTCTCCTAATGCTTACTACCACATGTTTCACACACAACAGACCCTGAATAAATATTCATAAGTTAGGGAAAAGATTTCAAATCCTTGTAATCTCACATCTTTCCTTTTCTTGGCATTCAAAGATTGCCTCTATCTCTCCAACCTCATGCTTCTGCAGGATTCTTCTAACTTGCTGTTGATTATCTTCTTATTCTTTCACTTTCAGTCAAAGCTTTCTATTACTCTTTATTGCCTATCAAGTAAATGAATGGCATGGAGGTCCTCCATTCTAGCTAAAAGCTACCTTTCTAATCTCATGGCTCATATTCTCCCTCTCACATTCTTTACTCAGTCTAGCCCAATCCAGGCACTAGCCATTCCCAAAACATGCTGTGCATTTTCCTGACTCCTTGCTTTTGTTCATGCCTCTTCCAAAACAGAGATTGTCTTTCCTTGGGACACTTGGGAGGCTCAGTCAGTTAAGCGGCTGCCTTCGGCTCTGGTCATGATCCTGGAGTACAGAGATGGAACCTCGCAATAGGCTCCCTGCTCAGCGAGGCATCTGCTCCCTCTGCCTTTCACCCCACTCATGCTCTCTCTCTCTCACTCCCACTCCTGCTCTCTCTCAAATAAAGACCTCTAAAAAAACAAGTCTTACTTTCCCTTCTTTCTCTGTCAAAAGCATTCCTAATTTTAAGACCCAAACTGAATGTCACTTTCTTCATAAAGCTTACAGATTCCTCCAGACAGAATTTCTCTCTTCCTCTTCTCTCCTTCTTTGAAACTTAGTTTACAATTTTGCTTTGTACAAGTATTTTATTTCTTCTACTAAAAAAGTTGTTCAAAGCAGTGTTTTTCAAACTACCTGAAACAGAATAACTGGAGTCTAGTTTAAAAAGAGAAGCATAATAAAAAACCCTACAGAACTAGTTTCAGGAGGTAGAACTGCAATCTGAAGAACCCTGCAATCTGAAAGCCAGCACCCCCTTAAGGTGCACAACAAAGCTGGAGACCTTGGAGTTGCAGAATGGGCCTTGAAGTTGGTAAGCCTCGGAGTTGCATTCCAGTTATGTCTCTGTTAAAAGATAATTCTCAGAAAAAGCTAATAGAACCATAATTCTGATACAGATAGAAAAGGAAAAAAAAAAGTCAGAGATTTTACTTAACTCATTCAATGAGGTAACCAGACAGGTGTCATAACCTGTTCAAAAGAGAATCTGAAACACATTCATACAGGGTTGTAAAATGGCTCAAATATGATGAAAGGCTACCAACAGATAATCTGAAAGGATGTGCAATAGCTCAAAGACAATGAAAGACAAGAATCTGATGACCTAGAAGATGTCCTTTAGGCAATGCAGAGTTTTCTACTGACACAATTTTTTTCTATACCTCTTCCTAGCCATATGACTTTTGAGTATGTTACTTTTCTGACTTCAGTTACTTTTCCTATAAAATAAGATTTCATAATTTAAAAAAACTTTAATGGTAATAATACTTACCTAATATTGCTCTTGTGAGAATTAAATGAGCTAAGGAGCACCAGGCACTCAAGATGAGCACGTAATACTCGACAAACATTACATAGTGGTACTAGTACCAGTGGCAGAAGTTCCTTGAGACCCTCTCTTGTTTCCTAATCAATGTGTTCAATCAATCAACCAATGTGCATAGAATACCTAATCATGCTAAGTTTGGGTAAATAATAAAATAGTCCTTGTCATCAGGGAGTCCAGGCTAGCCAAGGAAATGAGAACCAAGGCCAATAATTACATGGGATATAATAAGTGAAAATAAAGGTATGTGAGCACCACTGACAACATGACTAATCATGTGTGGAGTGTACAGAATGCTTACAGAGAAGCATTATCAAGGGGAACTTGAGCTGAATCTTGAAGGTTGAACAGGAAATCCCTAAGCACAGTGTGCTAACAATTATTGTACTAGATCATTATGTATGTTAACCTTATTTAAATCACACAAGAGCCATACAATACAAGCTCACTCTAATTGAGTACTTACTATGTGTCAGGTGCTATTTTAAATAACCACCATTATCTTATTTTATGGAGAAAAAAATCCTGAGGCTTAGAGAAATCAAGTAACCTTTCCAAGATGATACAGCCAATGAGGGGCAAAGCCACAATTCATCCCAAATAACCTCTTCCCAAACTGTAGGAAATATTACCTCAATTTACTAATAAAAGAATCAAAACCTAGAAAGATGATGAATGAGTTCTCCCAGAGAAACTGATTAGAAATTTTGTCCCTGGTTTTATCAGTCAGGCAAATGGGAAGGAATAATATTTCAGAAAGAGGGAGAACAGACAAAACCCTGGAAGCATGGAGGTTAGCATGGCTGCAGGAACCAGAAATGTTTGGAACTCAATATGCATTTATGGAAACAGCAATCAAAAATAAAGCCACTGGGGGCATCTGGGTGGCTCAGTCAGTTAAGCATCTGCCTTCGGCTCAGGTCATGATCTCAGGGTCCTGGATTGGAGCCCTGAGTGCGGCTCCCTCCTCAGTGGGGAGTCTGCTTCTCCCTCTCCCTCTCCCTATGCTGCTTCCCCTGCTTGTACTCTCTTGCTGTCTCTCTCAAATAAATAAATTAATTAAAAAAAAAAAAAGGATAAAATCACTAAAGTAGGCAGGGACTATGTGAGAGAAATTACACCATACTAACTATTGCAGACTCTGCTCAGGAGGATATGAAACTATCACAGATTTTAAGCAAGAGAATGAGACCAAAAGTTTGGCAACTGGAATTTAGTATTATTGAGACCGGTATTATTAATACCAGTATTATTGAGATCAAGAGTTTTGAACTCCAACAGTCTGCCACTTATCATGACCTCAGGAAAGAGAATCTCTTTGAGCCAGAGTCTCCTCATCTGTAAAATGAATAATAGGGTCACCACGAAGTTTAAATGAAAGAAGGTAGGTAAGTACCTGCTAATGTACTTCCAATCTAATTGGCATTTGATAAATGGTGGTGGTAGTATTAACAGTTGTTTATTGTGACTTTTGCTGTGATGTAAATACATTGAGACCTAGTTTAGGTCTTTTTGAAGGAAGAACATGTTAAATAAATACTCTTTTACTAAAGTTGTTTGATTTGTTCAGTCAGAGTAGATTGATCTGTTCAGACAGAGTAGATTGTTCTAAATAGCAAAGTCCCAGGAGCACAAAAAGAAGCAGATTTCAGGAAAGGCATGAAGTTTATCAAACAGTTCTTGTGTCCCTACCATGTGTGTCTAACATTGTATTAAGTGGTACATATCTAACAAGAATTAAGATACAGTCTCTTTTCACAAGGAGTCAACAGTCTACAACAGAATTATTTTGGTTGATTTCCTTATCCCAACCTGGCTTCCTCTCTTATTTACAACTTCACCCTCCCCTAAGGTCTGATATATACATTACTCTCATGGAAATGACCTTTGTTTCCCTACTTGGTTACCTGCCCTCCTCTCCCACCTTGGACTACTTCCTTTCCTGGCTACTCCAGTTGGCCATGTCAGATTACACCGGTTTGATCCAAATCTGTTCCCAGTACCCTGGTTCTAAGACATCTTGCTCCTATAGTGAAGTTAAACCAATTTTCTCAATAGCTGGTAGAATTCTTTTCAGAAGAAAACAACTTCATGAGTCATTGCGAGCAGTATGACTGAGGAATGAGGTTAGCAGGAGACAGGATCGTAAGAGACAAAATGTTCTACTTCAGAAATTCACCTGGGGGTAATGGAAGAAGTAGTTAGAAGAGAGAAGAGAAAGAGAAAAGAGATGGAAGACACAGGAACTTCATATAACACCTAAAATACTTTTTTAAATGTACAATGCTCTTACTTGCATTTCTTTGACTCCCTCATGTCTTCCAAATCGTTAGTAAGCCTTCTATAATCCCTAGGCCCCCACGCCTCCCCACAAACATATGCCTTGTGAGTAGGTTGGCGGGGAGGGGTAAGTGAAGAAATCATGGGGCCAAGTGCCACACTTGAAGACAAAAGGAACAGCATGGAGACAGCACACACAAAACAATGATACAGGGCATAACTGAACCCATCAGTAGGAACAGGGCCCAAGGTAATGTTAAAATCATAGACATCTGGGAAATTGGCAAAACTTATCAGCAGGTACCTTTATTTAAAAGTTGTATAATTGGGCCTTGAACCAACTTAATTAGTTAAAAAGCAAAACAGATGATCTCGGCTGATATCTGGGTCATGATTTCTTCAGTCATTGATAATTTGGTACCAATTCCATTGGTCTGCCTTTCCAACATTCCTACTGCCTTCCTCGAAGGTGGTCACTATTGTCTTACTCAGTTACTGCAACCATCTCCCTGGGACCAGCAAACATTTTCTTTCTCTTGCTCTCTTTAAAACTGTACTTACTTATCTATTTATTTATGATAACACAAGTTGGGGGGGGGGGTGCAGAGGAAGAGAATCTCAAGCAGGCTCCACACTCAGTGCAGACCCCAACGGAGGCTCAATCCCATGACCCCAAGATCATGACCTCAGGCGAAATCAAAAGTGGGACACTTCACTGAGGAGCCACCCAGGCACCCCAGCAGACATTTTCTTAAAGGGTCAGAGAGTCAGTTATGCCACTCTGCACTTAAGGCCTGGAAGCAGCCACAGACAATATGTACATGCATGGATTTGGCTGTGTTCCAATAGAACTGTTTTACAAAATCAGGTAGACTTTCTGTTCTGCTCCTTCTGTTCCCCACATTATATTCTTTCAAAATGTCACTCTTCTGTATAAACATGTGATTGTCTTCCCATTAACCTCAGAATAAAATTCCAAATTCCCTAACTTAAATTTTATACCATTATCTCCTCTCCAGCTTTTGGCTTCAAACTCAATTTTCAGCACTATTGAACTGCTTTAAATTCCCCAGGTTCCTGGTTCTCTCTTCTTTCTATGCATTCGCATATGTTGCTCTTTGGCCTGGAATCTTGCTCTCTTCCCCCCCACTCCCCTTATTAGTAGATTCCTACTCATCTAAAGTTCAAGTTTCACATTAAGTCTAACTTCTTCCAGGAAGATTTTCCAATCCCTAAATTCTCACAAAGAGTTGAGGTTGCTGATTTAATTGCCTGAATCTGCTGTTAGTTTGAAGTTCTGTGAGGACAGGAAACTGGTCTGCCACTTATCATTGTATTCCAAGGTGCTCAATAAATAACTGGATTCTTAACTGATGAGGAAAGAAAAGACAAGAAGCAAGCTAAAGATGCAGGGGGCCCTCAAAGGCAATTGGTGGTGCATAAGCTGAGATTTGTTTGAGCTATTCCCTCTATTTTTTTAAGATTATTTATTCATTCATTCATTCATTCATTCATTCATTCATTCATTCATTTATTCATGAGAGACAGAGAGAGGCACAGAGACACAGGCAGAGGGAGAAGCAGGCTCCATGCGGGGAGCCCGATTTGGGACTCAATCCTGGGACTCCAGGATCACACCCTGGGCAGAAGGCAGATGCTCAACCACTGAGCCCCCAGACGTCCTGAGCTATTCCCTCTAATCCAAAATCGGCTCCTAAAGCATTTTCCATTTTGCTGTTATAGCTTGCAGAGAGGTTCAGGAAATATACATTACATCATCCTACATTTTCTGATGCAGCAACCGAAGTCCTGAAGGGTTTCACTTTTGCCTTGGTTTCCAAACTTCATCTGTTCACCTTCTCTTTGGCACCTGATTGCTTACCTCACATCCTGTTTACCATCTTGTACACATGTACATATTATCCTTGCCAAGAGATCTTGGCTTGCCTTTCTCACCAGTACTCACATTTCAGTTATCATGTAGCGGGCATATTCTATATGCCAGGCTCACAAGGCTTTTTCTATAAGCCAGTCCTACAGGACTTAATCATTCATTCAGTCCTCAGGCGAGCCTTGAAGTGATGTTCTCAGAGATTTCCTTTTATTATTTCCACTCAACAGCTGACAAAAGGAAGACCTAAAGGGAGTAAGTAACTCATGAAAGAAAGAGAACAAATGGCAGAGCTGGGATGGAAGGGAGGAAAGCCTGACTGCCGAGCCCAAATTTCTGACCTCATACTACTTTACAGTCCCTCTAGGACCATGTCTGTTTCCCTCTGTGAGTGCTGATCCAGCCCAAGCCCAGAAATCTTCCACAGTGATCCTGCGTGGTCCCTCCTGAACTTCACGGATGGTGTGGCTAAATTCAAGGCCGTCATAATCACTAACACTTAGAGAGCATAGTCACTGTGCTCAGCTCCATTCATTTAACCTGCACAGACCCTAATATGAAAGATAGGGTTAGCTCTGTTTTATGGACAAGGAAACAGAGGCACAAAGAGGTAAAATAATGTGTCCAAAGTCACACAAATAGTAATGGGAGAACTTCAGATTTACACCTGGACACTATAGCTTCACAACCCGCACTCCTAGGCAAGACGAGCACATACAGGAAGGGAAAAAACACAGAGTTCCTCAGGCCTCACAGGATGACATGAAAAATATGGGTGAGGTTGAATGATTTGAGCTTTAATCATCCTGGATAGGAGGTCATTAACGAAGTCTTAGTTATTGCTGCCCAAAATAAACTATCACAAAACTTCATGGCTTAAAACAATCATTTATTAGCTACCAATTCTGTGGCTCAACAATTTGGGCTGGACTTAGTTGGGAAATTCCGCTGCTTTTGCCTGGGCTCACTCACACAGGGATAGTCAGCTGTGGTACCTTGGCAGGAGCTTGATGGTTCAAGATGGTATCTCTAGGGTCAAGGCCTGCTTCGTGGACATGCAGCTTGTGCTGAGTTTATTCTGCTATTCCCATCTCCTTGAGATTCTTAATAATTATAGAACAGGGGGAGCTACTGGGCCTTGTAAATTCCACTGTTAGTCATGCTGGTGGTTGGTACTGGATGCCAGCTGGGCACCTTCTCCACATAGCCTCTCATCCTTAAAGAGGCTAGCCCATGTTTCTTCACAGGATGACAGAAGCTTTCCAAAAGATTGACAGCAAAGCCTGCGAGGCTTCTTCAGCTCTAGGGTCACAAATCCCACATCAGTACTTCTGCTGCATTTTATTGATCAAAGCAAGTCACAAAGTCAGTCCAGATACCAGGAGGTGGAGATCCGGAGTCCACTTCTTGATGGGAAGAACAGAAAAGTCACAGTGCAAGAGGGCATATATAGTGGGGATAGGCCGAGTTTGTGACCATTAATTGCAATCTCTCACAGAGTAGGTACATGTTTAAGCAAAAATTATTTCAGTCTCAGACATGTTATGATGAACATTTTTCCTATGGTCAATCCATGCAAAGGTATCCAATACAGTTAACCCTTGAATAGCATGGGGGTTAGGGTACCAACCCCATGTAGTCAAAAATCTGCATATAAATTTTGATTCCCTCAAAACTGAACTACTAATAGTCTATTGTTGACTGGAAGTCCTACCAATAACATAGTCAACTAACACATATTTTGTGCATTATATGTATTACATATATTCTTATAATAAAGTAAGCTAGAAAAAAGAAAATTCTCAGGAAAATATATTTATAGTACTGTGCTGTAAAAAATCCACATGTAAGTGGACCTGTATATTTTGTTCAAAGGCTAACTGTACTTAGATAATATAGGTCTAGAACATGAAAGAGAATCCTGGTTGGACATATGAATTTGAGAGGTATCAAGTGCAGGAGATAAGTTTCTGAATAAATAAATCAGAACCTCCAGGAAGATTGTATGAATTAAGGCAAAGATAAACAAAGAGGTTCACTCAATCCTTCAGACTACCCAACTATGTGAGCACTCTCTTCTTCCTATATACATCAACCTCTCTCTCTAAAAGACACCATTCATGGCCTACCCAGGTTCTGTAGCCAGCTCAAAGTCCAGTATCTCTGAGGAAAGTACAGCCTTCTCTGTTATGTCTATGTTATGTGGCTGAATATAGTCCAATAATTATAAACGAAACAGAAGTTACTTGATGCCCATACTCAATGCAATATGCAATGGTGGGGCAGGAATAAAACTAACCACAATAAAAACTTCCAATTCAAAAAGGACAGAATGGGAAACATGCAACAACCAGTAGTCCTTCATAGTTTCTTTCCAAACAGAAATTCCTGCCCTAGCCATGGAAGAAATTTCCTGATTAATAGCTCTGGACATGTTTGGTTATGCCCACAATGACCCCAGGTTTACACACTCCAGAGGGTTCTTCCTTGTCCATTATCCTCCAGATTCAAAATGGAGTGAATACTGGAAAGTGTGCTTTCCTAGAAATGGCTTGAGGACATAATGACTGGCTTTTGCAGGTCAGATCCCTGGTTTCTTTAGCAATGTAATTTCCTCAAAATCTTAGTAGGCTTCTATGCTATTCCTCTCCAGTCTGTTACATGTGCCAGAAACTATACCCAAAGTTCTTTTCTGGATGGAGCTCTTCAACTTCCTTACCCTCTAGTTTTATTGTTTTAATGGTTGCTATTTTGAGGTAATCTTTAAAAACTAAGTGAGGGTAACACTGCTAATCTGACCTTCACTGTAAGGCTAGATCTCTTTGGCTGATGAATCTTAATGGGTGGGCTTTAAGAAAGTGTTTGAAAAACAGTCTTATCCTGTTTGGACCACAGAAGTAATTGAATTTCCTAACCTTGTGAGGCTCCAATTTTCTATATACTCTATTCCTTCCATCTCTCCTTGCAAACCTTCTTTTTTTTTTTTTTTAAGATTTTATTTATTTATTCATGATAGTCACACAGAGAGAGAGAGAGAGGCAGAGACACAGGCAGAGGGAGAAGCAGGCCCCATGCAGGGAGCCTGACGTGGGACTCGATCCCGGGTCTCCAGGATCACGCCCTGGGCCAAGGCAGGTGCTAAACCGCTGCGCCACCCAGGGATCCCCGCAAACCCATCATTTCTTATGTGAGCTCATTTCTTTCTTGAAAAACCTTCCTAAACTAGCCAAGGAGCAACAATTTCATTTATATTCTGGTTCTTTCCAAATGCTTCCTCTAAAATTCAGCCATACAAGAAACATGGTCAGTCTTCCAAAACGAGTAGGTGAGAGTTTTACCAAATATCTTACAATGGTGCCACGAGAATCACCAGTTTTCTAGCCTGCAAGAGCTATTTCCTCGCTGCCAATTATCTGACCACTTAGGTAATGCTATATGCTTTAAGACTTTGTTACAAGTCTCCCATTTCCAGGTATCGATTTTTATATTCGAGTCAAGGCTAACTTGCTGTAATAGAGACCCCAGAAAGCAGTGGAAATGAAAGTAAAGAAATGAAAAATTAAAATAAAAAGATGAGTGTCTTTCCCTCTCACATGATAGTTGGGCCTAGACTACAGGGCACTCTGTTCTGTGAGGCCATTTAGGACCCAGATTCCTTTTATCTTGTTGTCCCACTCTCTCTTAAGATGTCTCCCTCATCTCAATGGTTGCAGATGGTCACAGACATTTCCATGGAGGAGACGGCAAGCAGTGCAAGGGAAGCTGTCTTCTTTTACAAAGATAAGGCCAAAGTCATACTCACCACTTCCAGTCAGAGTCTATCAGCAAGAACATCCCCACAAAATCATACCTAGCTATAAAAGAGGACAAGGAGTCTCTGACCGAGCCAACATGCACCAGAAGAGGAGGAATGGAGGTTATGGCAGCAGCCATTCATCTGCCAGAAGAAGTAAGAAAAGATTCCCAAAGTTAAGAACCCTCAGAGGTATAAAGACCAAAATGGGGTATATAAGGATTTTTTTCTTAGAGGGAAAGAGAATGGCAATATGGAGAAAAAATACAAGAAAAGGAAAACCTAGCTGGTGACTACCTAAGTTTCCATTTTATTATTTCTAGTATTTTCTAAATATATTTTAAGCTGTTTTTGTTTAAGGGAAGTAGAAAGAAAAACTAAAGAAAAAATTCCAAATAGAACAATAGTGATGTGAGGAGAATCAGAAGAAAATGGAGTAATGAAAATCAATGGGAGGAAAAAGGTTCAATTACCTGACTGAGAGAAGACAAGAGAGGCTAGAGAAGGAAATACTCTTTGGACTTGAAAATCTAGACGTTACCGGTGGATAACAATGGCAGAAACTAGATTGCAGCAAATTAAGAGTGAATATGAACAAAGAAAAATAAGACATCAAACATGGATTAACCTCTTTTAAGAACATTGAGTTTTTAGGAAAAAAGAGATAAGATGGTAACTAGTTATGACTAGTTCCACTTGCATCTGGACTAAGATGAGAACTAATCCCCAGGGACCAAGTTGGGGTATCTGGCTCCGGAGACCAGAGAGGCCCACAGTTTTAGCTCCCTGGCATTATATAATGTGTAACTTGAACAGTTGGAATAGAAGAGCGTTCTGCATGTTAGGTTGGTAAAGTTCTCCCAAAGTTCAGAACTACTCTTGGATATGGTGGTTGAATCCTATAGTAATGGGGTCCTGAGGCCTCCAGAGACACTGCCTCCACCTACCTCCACTCTCATAATCAGTAATTGCCTCTTGTGCATGAGATAGACGGCTTGTTCTCTGGAGAATCGGGGATCCATGCTGGGTGTGGAAATGAAGGACCCAAAACACCTTAGCCACAGCTGGAGTTTGGGCAACCCCCTATTCTTTAGAATATCAATGGAGGGCAATACATCAACAAATATGAACAGACAAAAGAGAGATAAATCAGCAACAGTGAAACATAAACTTTAGGCATTTTTGTTTGGCAGATTAAATTGAAAATATGACTCCCCTCCATCCCAAACCCCCATGAAAAGACTCAGAATGAAATTCTAATTAAAGTTGGTGCTGTTTCTTTAAAGTGCCAGAGAAAGTAGCAATCTTTGTTCTGATACTATAGGGCCAAAATTATTTTAAAAGGAATATTTCATGGAGAAAGGATTGGATTGGATTGGATTGGATTGTCTCTGAGGAAAAAAAGTGCTATTGCAATGTGTGCTTAAATTTTAGATGGCATAGAGATCACTGTGGTGGGAAGACTAAACAACTATTGGGATATTTACCTTCACCCTTAGTCATGAGACTTAAGGTCATTATCCTCTGGAACCACAAATGACTAAGGGGAAAAAAAAAAGAACGCTTGTTCAGATGAAGCCTGAGGCATTGGGACATGGAAAAGAAACCAAGGAATAAAACATCCTTTGATGGGAGGTGGATGAATATTTCTGAAGGACAAGAGGGGCCACCAGACTGAGACTAAGAAGAAATACAACAAAATGGGGAGAAGGCATTTGAAAGCTCCTTTCTTAGGCAGTTTGTTAGGTCTTTTCAGAGAGTTATTGCAGAGCCATAGGGTGATGGCTAACAGGGAAGACTGGCTAAGATAGAGCAAACCTAATAAACCGCATTTGTTTGTTTCCTTTTGTAGGGGCAAGTCAGGTCAGCACAAATTCAACCAAGTTCTTAACCACTCAGCCACCCTTCAGGCTGGTATATTATAGAGGTATCCTGTATACATAGGACAGTGTCATTCTAGGTCAAGGCCTGTGTCAGTCAATACCTACTTCTCTAGGGTTGAGATGAGAGGGTCCTGCTTCCTCTATACACTGAGAGGAGCCTCCATATGTGGAGTCCACTAAGAATCGGCTGCCTGGCTACATGCTCAGATGACTACCTCTCAACACCTGAAATACAACTTTGCTTTGTGCTCACCAGAAGGCTTCAGGAAACAGCCCAATTGTGTAAAAACAGGCTGGGAGTGGAAAAACACTCTGGCAAAAGCATAAAGGTGTGGTTAAACACTGGAGTGCCATTTTCATGTGGTTGGGCTGTGCCTGGCTGGTAGTTTAAAAGGGTTATGCTGAGCCAGACTGATTGAGGAAGGGTTTTATTGATTTCGCTTTTATTTTTTAATGGGGGAGACTTAAGCTTTGTAGGCTAAGGATAAAGACACGGTGAGAGTCAGTGGTTAGTCAGGAAAGAGAGGGCATAATTGATGGAGGATACTGACCATGGGAGGTTTTGTTTAGTTTATAGCATTTTTTCAGAAAGGGAAATCTAGAGATTCTTTTAAATTTTGAAGTTAAGACGCAGGTACTCCCTAGTTCCCTAGGTAAATACTCATCAAATATTTCAAAGTGGTAAGACTTTCTCAGGTTCATTTGTTATCTTTTATGTTACTCCAAAACAAATAAAACCTGCAAAGATCTCATTGGAGTACTAGAGTGGAAAAGAGAACCTTAAGTTTGGGAAATAGCTAAGTTATCTGAGATTTCTACCAAAAAATATTTTTGGTAAATTAACAACCCTGTCTGTAACAAATTGAGAAGAGATTTCACATTGAATAGGGCACCTAGTGCTGATATAAGGTGAGTAGAACATTACATAAAGCACAGAGACTGATAAAAAACCAGGTTAAAGGGCACAGTAAGAGTTATTTACCTGCTGTGGTGAAATGTATTCATATACATTTTTTTGTTTACACAAAACTTGCAAGAGAAAATAACACTAACCTTTAAGTAGCACATCTGTATATTTCATTCTTCTTATCCCCTTCTTCTTAATGTAACATGTTTTCTGCATTAAGTGTCTTCCCTAGGTAACATCACCATATTCCTGAAGCCACTAGATGGCCACAGTACATCCACCGGAAATCAAATCAAAGCAGCAGCCGCGATTAGTGTTAGCGTGGTAAAGCCTCAACTTCCTCACCTACAAAATGGGGATGATAATAATACTTAAGTTCACAGGAGGCTGTGAAAAGTGGTTTAGAAGGTATATAAATGCCTACTGAATGGTAGCCTGCAAGTTTTATTATGCATGTGAATTTCACAGGTACAATGTATAGTCAGATAAGAGAAAGTACAATCTGTGTGTTTCTAACAAGGACAAAGAGCTCTCTGGCAGCAAAAAAAGGATTTGGGAAAGATAGGGTGGAAAGGGAAGATGTACAATGAAGAAAAGACAGACCCGATTGTCATGCCAGGCAGAGGCATTGTGGGGAGGGAGGGTTGGGATGAAGAGAAAATTAATTAGCAAGATTTCAAAGAAAAGCAGTATTTAGTGCAGAAATCTAATTGTTTCTGACTTTATTTGTAGGTCTAGAATTGAAAATATGGTAACTGAAAATTAAAGGAGCCATTATTGTTGTGGTTGTCATTAATAAACGGTACGACGTGGTGTGATACTTACTGTGATAGTCTGGGAATGTATTTTTAAATAAGATTTTAATGTCTTGCTAAATTTGGAACTGATCAGGCATTTTGTGTGTATAAGGCTGGAGCAAGGAATTTATAAACCTATCTGGAAAGATATACCTAAGATAAATGAACATAAAGCAAGAGAATAAAATTAGTGTGTCTAGTAATTTCACTGCAAACTTATCTTAAACAAGGCATGAATCAAGAGTGATTATATACACAGAGAGACAGAGAGACATGTCTATTTACTCTAATATCCTTTTGGAATGCAACTGAAGAACAAGCTAGAAAACAGAAGCAATTCTTAACTGGAATATGAAAAACCCACTTTAAAACAAATTTTTTTTGGTAGGCTCTACACCCAACATAGGGCTTGAACTCACAATCCCTAGATCAAGAGTCATATGCTGTATCAACTGAGCCAGCCAGGTACCCCTGAAAAGGTCACTTTTTAAAGATCCTTTGCCTCCTATTTAGCTCCAATTTTATAAAGAAAAAGTCATAGTAGAGTATATTTCTATCTTCCTTTCTTTAATATATAGCACAACAGCTGATATAAATAGATGACAAATACTTTTAATGATACCGTAGAAGGGAAGAGTATGGCTTTTTGGAATACTGACTGCCAATTCCGGGCTCTGTGACCCAGAGCAAATGATTTCTCTGTACCTCAATGTCTTCATTTGTAAAATGGGATCATTATAATGCCTACCTTGTAGGGTATTGTGAGAATTAGTTAATTCATGTTCTGAGTGCCTGGCATATAGGAAGCACACAGTAAATGCCAATTAAATATTAACAATTGCCTTAGCCTTTAAGGGTTAGTGTTCAAGGAATCCTAGCACGTGGCTTCATTCAGGAAAAAGCTGCAACTTAAACATGTATTAGTATATTTGACAAGGAAAAAGTCTTGGCTATAGCAACGATTTGGGTTGTACTGGGACAATTTCTGTCCCCTATCCTACCACATCTTCCAGAAGATGTCTGTGGCAGTCTGTGGCCCAGACGAAGAACTCCCTTCCAAGTTTACCTTGTCATGGGCAAACATAATGCTGATCAAAGCGGTCTTCCTGGCTCTTGCAGAAGAGCTTCAGTCTTTATCCATAATTTACTACTCTCATTAGGCTTCAGGATTGTTGAACTCTGTTGGGAAAGGGCCTACCTGCCAGGGTCCCTAGTGGCCCATGCTCCAGGGCAGCCCATGAAAGCATGGGTTAGGTAGCTTTTCTCTAGGAGGCCCTTTCTCTCTAGGAGGTATGCAATTCACATAGTCAGGGTCATTATTGAGTCACTGCTTGGGTATTAACTGTTACTGCCTTACCACTGTAACCCCAGGACCTAGCCCAGTGAGCTGCACATATTAGGTACTTGTAGAACTGAACCCAAAGAATCGAGAGCCTGCCCTCCACCGTATTTACTTCAAGCCCTTAGAAGCCTCCCAGATTAGCATTATCCTGATTATCAAGATATTATTATCTTCATGATTACTTTAAAACTTCTATATTCCCCCAATCTGACACAACTCCTATTCCTCACCACCCTTCAAACCCTTTCACAGCATACTTTGGACCTCCTAATCTGTAACCTGAAAACTTCCCCTCTATCTTCAACTTCTTTTTGAATGACTTCTCCACCTCCCTGCAGAAGCCGAAGACTTGCTCCTCAATATGTCTCTCAAATGGAGGCCATTTGTTTCTCACACATGCACAGGAAGTGGGGAAACTCCTGATCCATATCACTGCTTCCAAATCATTTCTCCTTCTTTCAAAAGAACTAGCTCCTCTGAAGTTCTTGATCATGCAGTTGTACCACCCCAACAGAATATAGACGGCATACTTGTATTAAGGTGAGGATGACTTAATAGAGGTACTATTTACAGAGGTAGGAATGAGGGAAGGAAGGCACAAGGGACAGTGCAGTCACTGAAGGCCAGTAACAGTGGAACTGTCACCATCCCTTGCCCTGAAGGAATATGGAAAGGGAGCTCTGGGGCCCAGAAGGAGAGAGAGGTGTAGAAGCCATGTTGAAGAGCAGAGACCTCCCATTCAGGGACATGGCCTCCCTGCATCAGATCTACTAAGGGACCCCACTGGCCAAACCCAACCAGAACCCGACAGCAAGGAAAATGTTGACTATCCACAGGTTTCAGCTCTCATGGCTCTGAGTAGGGTGGAGAATAAGGAATCTTGAGGGACAAATGAAAGACATCCAGCTTATACCCAAAGGTCTTTTTGGTTGCTATCATCTTCTATACTCTTCTTGAAAACTTGAGCTCATCTTCCTCTCCACCCCTTAGTGACTTTGGCATCCGTGTGCGTGGCCCTTGTATCTTTTTCATCCATTCTTACAGTTACGCCCTAAAAACTACTATCAGTAATAACACAATACTGACTTCAAGCATCCTACTCGCTGACCACTGCCTCTTATCTCTACAGTTCACAGGCTCTAGTTCTTTCATTGCTAATTTTCAACCTTCTTTAGGCCTCCAATGCCCTGACTTTTCATTCTGTCACTATTCACCCACTCTCCTACCTTTACCTCCTGTCTTCACTTCCCACTATGTTCAGAGAAAGTTCCACAGACCTTGCTCCCTTGAGAAGAATCTTATCTTGCTGATGTATTCACCTGTCAAAAATCTAACTTTGGTTAAAGCCAACTATCTGCCTTTTCCAGTGGGGAAAAAGACATAAAATTATGCTGACTGGTTTCTCTCTAAATTTGTTATCACAAGCTTCAAGTGGGCATTCCAATCTCCCCAGAAATCCTACGCCAATCCTTGTGAATGTGCCAATTACTTTTCAAGATGATTATTTCCCAACTTCTTTCTCCTTGAGTCTCTCACTCTCTACCCTGAATCTCCACACACTCATCTATTTACCACCAACTCTATAAACCTCACAGTACCTGCATTATATCCCTGCCTTACACCCTGTTATCTTGGGATAAGGGTCCCTCCTCCTATCAAAGCCTAGTTCCTCCACTTGTGCTACATTCTGACCCTCTTCATCTTTTGAAGAACTTTGTTCCTACTCTCATTCCTTTTCTCTCTTGCATCAATTTTCATCCATGGGCATTGTCAACATCAAATGAATATGTCTAACAATTCCCATCTTAAAGTAAGTTTCCTCAATTTCAAATTCTCCATTTCCCATCCAATTTCTCCATTCCCTTTCAAAGAAAAACTTGAAGTAACTGTCCACAGACACTGTTTCTTCATCTCCCATTCTCTCTTCTGCCCATTTCCAACTGCCTTCTGTAACCACCATTTCAGGGAAATGCTGTTCTTGCTTAGATCCTCAGCGACTAATTTAAGTCATGTGATC
Source organism: Vulpes vulpes (assembly GCF_048418805.1). Classification (NCBI taxonomy): domain Eukaryota; kingdom Metazoa; phylum Chordata; class Mammalia; order Carnivora; family Canidae; genus Vulpes; species Vulpes vulpes. The sequence goes on from NC_132782.1 coordinate 129,121,158, forward strand.
CCAACTATGAACAGCATGTGATATAGCTGACTGCACTCCCATTCTTGAATCATTCTCTTCTCCTGGTTTTTGTGGATACCACTCTTTTCTGATTTTCCTTCTATCTCCCTGGCTTTCCCTTCTCTATTTTTCTTGCTGGCTAAAGCCCCTTTGTTAGACCTCTAAATGTTAATGACCCCATATTCTTTTCAATCCTGAGCTGCCCAATACTGTAGCCACTAGCCACATGTGTCTATTTAAATTTAAAATAATTTAAGTAAAATTAAGATTCAGTTCCTCAGTTGCATCAGCCACATTTCAAGTGCTCAACAGGCACATGTAGATAGGAAACAACGTGGACATAAAACCTTTCCATCATCGCAGAAAGTTCTATTGCACAAGACTGACCTAAACTCCCTCCCTAGGTGATCACACCCAGTCTCATGGCTTTCAGTACCATGTATATGCGGACTTCTAAATTTAAACCTCTAGCTCTGACCCAAGCTTCAGAATTGTACATGAAACTACCTATTTGACATAACCACTTGTATGTCTAACAGGCTATTCAAACCAACATCCAAAACAGAACACTTTATTTTCATCTCCTCCCCTTTGTCTACCCACAAAAGCTTGTTTCTCTTCCTGTCCATCTATTCTTAGCAAATGACACCATCCAACCACTTTTGAAGTCAAAACTCTAGGAGCCACCTTGATCTCCAATATCTAATCCAACAATGAGTCTTAATGACTCTATAAAATATATCTCAAATCTACCCTCTTCTACCTCCAGTATCATCTTTCTAGTCTAAGTTTCTCATCTGGGTTATTGTTCTATTTATACGAAATCCACTGTACCTAAATCTAGCACATAGCACATGCTCATTAAATGTTGATAAATTAACAAGTACAATCCTACTTAACAGCGCAAAATAATCTTAACTTTTTTAATATTCATGAATAATAGAGATTTTCCATAGAAGCTTTAGAAAAATAGATTTAAAAGGATAATAAAAATCACTTCCCAAATAGAACTTTACTTACAATTAGTTATGGCTCAATAGCATTACTCATTGCCAATTTTTTTTTTAATTTTATTTATTCATGAGAGACACAGAGAGAGAGGGGCAGAGACAGGCAGAGGGAGAAGCAGGCTCCATGCAGGGAGTCAATGTGGGACTCGATCCCGGGATCACGCCCTGAGCTAAAGGCAGACGCTCAACTGCTGAGCCACCCAGGCGTCCCACTCATTGCCAATTACTAATATTTTTCATGCTTTCACAGCACTATAATTTACTTCTGCGCATCTGTAATCTGCATTGGTGGTGCAACTTACTCCTCAAGAGAAATTTTAGTTGCTGCTTGCCACTCAGCCTTGCTTTTCCTGATTAATCCAGTACAGCTTCTTGACCTCTTGATTATCAACACATTTCGTGCCTGTCACAGCCCAGCGATCACTGATTTCGTTCAGGAGTTCCCAAGTTTGTTCCTGTCCCTGCCTGCCACCTAACTCCTCTCTGAACCCAACTTCCTTGTCAGGAACACTGAATATTTTGACCCAAGCCTTAATTCAAAATAATCAATAATTCTAAACAATGTCTGCTACTCCTCCCTCTTTGATTCACTGCATTTACTGGCAGCCCCTAAAAGCTTGATCATCCTCATTCACTCCAGCTACATGCCAATGTGGTCAAGCTGGTTATTTCCTACAGATACAGGTAATTATAGAATTGAGGCGATGGGGTAAAAGAGAATGCAAGGGTGTCTTCTGAGACCTGCAGTCTAGTAATTATTAATATGCCTGACATCTGCATTACCTGTGTTGGGTTACAAAGCCATCTGGGACACAACATTTTCACAGCAATCCAAACGCTATTATTTGCCTAACCAACAATCATCTCTCCTTTACCGTCCTCCAACTTCCTTCTCTCCAAGAGACCATTGTGTTCAGTACCCACCCTCCAACCAACAGCCGGATACAACAGGTATGTTGTATACCATGCTCCACCCTACCCAAGCCAGCTTTGAGGTTTCATCCCTTTTATGAATAAGCAAGTGACATAAATATGGCCAGAGAGCATGAAAGAAAGTTGGCTGTAAGGGGTTCAGGCAAAAGTTTCCTCATCCCTTAAAAAAAAAAAAAAGACCCAATGACAAGATAATGTCCTTTTTTTTTTAGCTCTGGAGATTTCCCCCATCTGCATGTAATTTCTGAGACGCTAACATCTTCTTTGAAGTAGAAGGGGTGAGCCTTACGTTGAAGACATTGCTGGGAATGGCAGAGTGGGCAGATGAAAGAAAACTACAACCTTTGTAATATAGTTAAGTTGTTTTTTATACTGTGCCAGAGGCTCCGGACTTTGAACTACGTATTTATGAGCCCAGGGGATTCTGATTCCATTAAAATTTGAGGCACTGACTTCTAAGCCCACAACTACAAACCTTCTCCACCACTTCCTAGCTAAGAAATCCTAGGCAAATCATTGAACTTTTATAGAATCCATGTCTTTATCCTTAAAGAGGGAAATAATATTCACCCTTTGGCCTCATTGTGAGGGTGTAGGGTTAAGAGGATTTGATCGGAAGACTGAATATGGGAAGCGCTGTGAAAATGATGCTACCAAGTCCCTAAATGTTTCTCAGACTTGCCTGCTGATAGAAATTGATACACTGCTTAGATGACCTGATCCCAGGCCTCTCCTGAGGGGACTGCATTTTAAAAGACACATTCTAGGCTCCAGGGAAGTGTGATCATCAAGCAAGTCTGGAGCAAAGGAATACACCATGTAATAGTCCTATGCGGAGTTAGCATTTCTGGCTTCTGAATCTCCATCTGCCACTATTTCCCTTGAGCAAGCGGTTTCATCTTTCGGGACCTGTTCATTCATCTGTATACTTGCCCTGTCTAACCTGTAGTGTGTAGGGGACTGATGACAAATTACACTTGGGGTGAGGGGGCTTCTGTAATCTCAGTTATTTTTATACTGCTGCAATGCGGATCAAATAGGCCTCAAAAGATTAGCAAAATTGGGGCTGGCGGAGGTGCTGGCTTCGTGGTAAAATTAACTGAATATTAACTGTAGGCGCTGCCTTCTCTCTCCTGCTACCTTGAGTCACTGAGCTTCCACTCCTCTCAGCATCATGGCATAGCTGCAGGTGATCGCTCTCGGCCACTCGGATCACAAAGATCTGTGACAACGCCTAGAAAAGTTAAAAACACGAGTGTCGGGAAAGAGATTGAGATGGGGGCCTTACATTCAAATTTTTCGTACTAAAGGAGCTTTCACTGGCAAGTACAGTCTGCACGTGCAACAGAAACACTTCCTCTGGCATTTAAAAAGGAGGAAGGGGAAGGAAGGGTAGGGAAAGGGGGGAGGGGAGGGAAGGGGGGAGGAGGAGGGGAGGGGAAGGGGGGAAGGGCGAGGAGGGGAGGGGGAGGGGGAGGGGAGGGGGAGGGGAGGGGGAGGGGGAGGAGGGAGGAGAGAAGGGAAGGAAGGAAGGGAAGGGGAGGGAAGCGAGGGAGGGAGGGAGGAAGAAAGGGAAGGAAAGGGAAGGGAAGAGGAGGGAAGCGAGGGAGGGAGGGAGGAAGGAGGGAAGAAAGAGGGTTGGAAGAATGAAAACAGGCGGCGAATGCCATCGGCCTCAGGTGGAATTCCGAGTCAGCGGCGCCGGACACCTCCGACTTGGGAGCTCCGGAGTCCCTGGGGCGCACAGGTGGCCTGACCTCGTCACGGGTGGAAATCACACTTGTCTGGCGCTGAAGCTGCCGAACTTCAGTCCGTGCGCGGGAGCAGCCGCGCGGCACCTGCGCCCGCCGCCCGAGCTCCTCCCGGCGCCGGCAAGCCCCACCCCCGGGCCCGCCCCGCCCCGCCCCGCCCCGAGTGCGCCTCCGCGGCGCCCGTACTTCTTGAACTTTGACCGCGGCTGAGGGTGGTGCGCATGCGCCCTGTCTCCGCATGGCGAGCGTCCTTCTCCTGGCGGCGGCGGGAGCTGCGGGGGCCGCGCTGCTGGCGCTGCGGCTGTGGGTAGTGCTCCGTTGTCGCGCCCCCGGGCCGCGTCGGTCTCTCAGTCTCTTGGTGGTGGCTGGGTCCGGTAAGTATTGGGCCGTGACCGTCGAGCCTGGGTCGCTCACTACAAACCCCAGAGTACACCGCGGCGCTCTCCTCTAGTCTCCTTAGCCGTTTTCGGAGCGTTGCCTGCTGGGATTTGTAGTTTCCCCCGTATTACCGGACCCGGTCCGCGCGGCCGGTGCAAAAGGCTGGTTTGCCGACGCGGCCCAGGCATCTTTTAATGACAAATGAGTGACTTACGCTGGTCTGTAATTAAGCTTCCACGTGGCCTGTATCCTTCTGACTAATCATCATTGAGCAGAGAGGACGCAGAAGCCTCATGACGCTAACGTGCAATCTTCCGGAGTAAAAAATTGCTGCTTTGCATTATTAATCGAGGCATTTTTGTCTTTAGTGTAGGGATCACCCATACTACATGGCAAGTGAGGCAAAGTGAATTGTCACATTCATAAAATACACAGATCCATGAGGATAGGGACAACATAGAAAATACACATTTCAGAATATGGTGTCAGACTGTGAACAACAAGCTGCTGTGTCAGGTAATACAATTTTACAGTATTTAGATTTAACAGTTTAATTTTACCAACTCGGCAGGCCCTCACAATTTTAAATGGGGCAAGTTCTGACAGAGACAGATAAATTGTGTGCATTTAGAGATGCTAGGAGACTGTATCCACTTAGAATGCTGTTTATAGTATGAGCAAGTGTTCTAAACTTATGTTCAAGTATAATTCATAATTTTCATTCACTTAACGTATATTGAGCTACAGGAGAGGCCGGGCACTATGTGCTAAGCTCTGGAGACAGCAAAGCCGGCTAATGCTACTACTTGTCACAGAGTGGAGACCAGGTACTGAAGCCATGTGAAAGGTACAAGGATATCACAGCGAAGGACATGGGGGTCGTGGAAAAACTATCAGAAAACAACGAAAATAGAAAACAAAACAAAACAGGTATTCAGCTAAAACCTGGGGAGTACAGACTGCTATGGAAGTCTCCTGGAAGGGCACCATTTTCTCTGAACCTGCAAAGTGCTGTCTAAACTGGGACTTGAAAGATGACCAGGAAGCATCCAAGGAAGAGGGTCAACCAAAGAAAGGGGGACCTGGGGCTCTGAGGACTGGGAGGGTGTGAAGAGAAGTTGATAGCACTTGGAATGGTCAGAGGTGCGAGGGCACTGTTGCTTGGAGTTCCATACGGAGCCCTAAGCCCAGTCCAGATCCCAAAGGGCGCTGTAAACCATCCTCTCTAAAGCTATCAGCACCACTCCACTGCTTCACATCACCTAGGGGTTAGGCCCCTATGCTCTAGCTTGACGTAATCCTGGAATTGAATCACATCTCTGCCCCTTACTAACTTGATCTTGGACAAATTAGTTAACCTCACTGAGCTTCCTGTTCCCACCTTAAAAAATATGAGATGAGGGCAGCCCGGGTGGCTCAGCGGTTTAGGGTTTGGCGCCTGCTCTCGGCCCTGGGCATGATCCTGGAGACCCGGATTGAGTCCCACGTCAGGCTCCCTGCATGGAGCCTGCTTCTCCCTCTGCCTGTGTCTCATGAATAAATAAATAAAATCTTTAAAAAAATATATGAGATGAAAGGAGGTGATGAGAGATTAAATGTGGTGGTATTAAAAGTGTATAGCAAATGCTTGACATATAATAAGCATTTAATAAATGGTGACTGTTGTTAATCCTGGTAGCAAAGGGTCTTTTAAAATACTTTTGAGTGGAGAGTGACCCAGTTAAATCTAAGCTTTTACAAAGATCATTCAGCTTGCATTGTCACAATGTTTTGACAAAGACTGAGGTAGGGAGACTTCTGGTTTGCAAGTGGGAGGTGAAGGAAGGAAAGGCTCAAGAATGATGTCCAGGTTTCTGTCTTGAACGAATGGATGAATGGATGTTAGAGCCATTCACTTGACAGTATTAGATTTGGTGGACTGGGAACCAAAATTAAAATTGAGAATTAGTCTGGCAAGTGGTGCCTTTGTCATTCACACCATTCAAGGTAGGGGGAGGTCAAGGACCTCAAAGAATCATCCAAGTCAAAGACTTGTGATCAGACAAATAATAGTTCATGCCCAGAATTTTGGAGGAGGGGGAAGGCATTTTCAGTGTTTACCTTGAATACCAAAAAATGTCTAGTCTTTTAGATTTCCATAAAATATTATTAATCAACCACATATATTCAAAGAATATCAATAAAAATTACTTTTCTTTGAAATCCTGTATGATTTCCTTAGGCAGATTTTAGATTTCATACCAAATGCTCATCTACCCGTATACATTCAGTAATAGGAGTGCCTACTATTTTCAAGCCACTGGAGATCAGCAGTAACAAAATGAACAGAAGTCCCTGCCATCATCGTGCTTACCTTCTAGTGGAACAAGGGTTAGAGGAGACAAAAACAAAAGAAATAAATAGACTGTATATGAAATTAAATGGTGATAAATACTATGAGGTAAGGAAAGGAGGTTGCATTTTAGACAGAAGTGTAAGGGAAAGTCTCCTCAGGGAGATGACAGCTATCAAACACAAGGAGGCCAGAGCAGCTGGAGTAGACATAAGCCAGGTCCATGAGGTTAAATTAAAAAGTAAGGGGTCAAATTACGAGATGCCTCTTATTCAATGTGAGAATGGAATCCCCTGGAGGGTTTTGAGCAGAGGTAAATAATTTGATCAACTCTCCCTAAAGGATCACACTGGATACTGTATTGAGGATAGACTGATACCTTGAATAGACAGGTGGAGCTAGGAGAGCAGACCAGGAAATTGTGGTCATAATTGATGCGAGGATGATGTGGCCTGGTGCAGGGTAGTAGCCAAGGAGATGATGAGAAGGGATTGGATTCTGAATATATTTTAAGATAGGGTAGACCTGAGAAGATTTTGTTCCCAAAGAATATATCTTAATAAAAGAGTAAAATGGAAGATAAAGCCCATCATTTTAATGACTTTATTCAATGGCAAGGTTAAATCTTCAAAGAATGTATTCAGTAAATGTTTCTTTTTAAAAAAAGAAAAGACGGGACGACTGGGTGGCTCAGCAGTTGAGCATCTGCCTTTGTCTCAGAGCATGATCCCAGGGTCCTGGGATCGAGTCCCACATCCGGCTCCCTGCATGGACCCTGCTTCTCCCTCTGCCTGTGTCTCTGCCTCTCTGTGTGTTTCTCATGAATAAATAAATAAAATCTTTAAAAAAAATAAAATAAAAAAAGAAAAGACTGTTAAAGCAGGTATAATGAAGTTTTAATTGCAACGGAAAATGGGAGTATTATCCCTTTTATCCTTAATTGGTCCAGCTGTGAAAACAAGTACCTGCTTTGCAAACTACATTTTCTCAAGGCTAAAAACAAAAATACTAAAATGAATGTAAATCAGATGGTGTAAATTACATGCCCCAGACAAGAAGATGAGTGACAAATTATAAAGTATGGTTCTAATTCCTCCTCACCACATAATATATGCCAGTTTTATTTCTATATCTAATTCCTTCTGGAACCTAAAGAGTAATCCTTCCCTTTCTTCTATAAGAAAATACGTGTGGAAAAAAAAAAAAAAGAAAGAAAGAAAATACGTGTGGAGAAACCAGACACTTAATTTGTTTGATTATCCTTCTAGATGTTCACTACTGAAAGCACTTCCATACAACAGTAACAGTAGGGGAGAGTTTAGCAGATGGGGGAAACAGTGTGACCAGAGGCAAGGAGGAGGTAACAAATAAAAACACAGAGAATGTTAAGGACATCAACTTGGCTGAGGCTGAGAGATTGTGAAGTGAAACAAAATAGGTATAATAGGGCTTATCAAGAAACAGTTTGATTGCTTTGCTTAAATGCTATGTAGTTAATGCGAGAGGTTGATGTTCTTTTGGGGTTTTTTTTTTCCCTGTGAAGGAAACCTCAGTGTATACAACTTTTAAATTCATGATTTTGAAATTAAAGTATTAAAATTTTGGAGATCATACAGTTTCAAAAACTGAACAGGTGTTTGGTGAAGCAAGTGAATATTTGACCTGTAGGGTGCTGAGACCTCTCTTTGGAGCGGGGGTCACAGCGAGAAATGGAAGTCTTCCCTAGGAAGCCCCAAGCCCTGTGGGTCAGTGCTCATGCCTCCCTGACGTCACATCTCAGCACAGAAACCCTCAGTGACCATCTTGACATTTTCCAGCCTACTTTCCTGATCTCTATTCCCTTATCCTTCTTTGCAGTATTCCCACCATCCCTTGAACACACATCTCAGCTCTTGCCATCTCATGTCCTAATAATCCTGCTTCTGCCTAGGGGCACCCTGCTCCTATCTGTGCATTAGTTTCACCTTTCAAGTCCTCTCAGCCTTTACCAGGCATCTTTCTTCCTCTTATAGGTTGGTTTTTTGTAACCATTTGCTTGCCTCCCCTCTGCCCCCATTTATATTTTGCATGCTGTCTTGTATCACTCTTTCTTTGTGCGTGCCTTTCCCTTCTTCTACCAGGCTTCTTGATAACAGGAGTTGTGTCTTATACTTCTTTGTGCCTTCCTTAGCACCTACTGCTAGTGCCAATTTTATTTTTATATAGTTATTATCTTCTTCCCCCATATAAAAGTAGTATTTATACAAGGGCATAGATTAGTGTTTCCAAATGTTCCTTTTATAAATACGTAAAACATAACATTAGTATAACATAGTCAAATAAATATGTCCATTGGGGGTTTCTCTTTTTTTTAAGGTTTTATTTAAATCCCAGTTAGTTAACACAGCGTACTATTAGTTTCAGGTGTACAATGGAGTGATTGAACACTTCCATACAACACCCAGTGCTCATCACAAGTGCCCTCCTTAATCCCCATCACCTATTTCACCCACCCACTCCACCCCTCTGGTAACCACAGTGTGGGTTTCTTAATCTTAGACCTTCCAATATTTTTTCCAGGCGGGCACACCACTGAGATCCTGCGGCTGCTTGAGAAGCTATCCAATGCTTACTCTCCTAGACATTATATCATTGCTGATACTGATGAAATGAGTGCCCATAAAATAAATTCTTTTGAACTAGAACGAGCTGATAGAGACCCCAATACCATGGTAAGTGGTCATTTCTATTTCTAAGAAAGTTAAAACTTGAATATTGGGTTGAATTTATATCTGGAAACAATCTTGTGGCACCACAGCTCCCTGCCCACCCAGTACAGTCGAGTGTTTATTGCTGATGAAATACATTTCCTCTGCTACTAAAAGATAAGAATTTCTTTAAAATACATCTTCAAGGGGTGCCTGGGTGGCTCATTTGGTTAAGCCTTCAGCTCAGGTCATGATCCCAGGGTCCTGGGATTAAGCCCCATGTCCGGCTCTCTGTTCAGTGGGGAGCCTGCTTCTCTCCCTCTCCCTCTGCAGCTCCCCTTGATCGTGCTTGCTCTCTCACTCTGTCTCTGTCAAATAAATAAATAAAGTCTTTAAAAAAAGAATAAAATACATCTTTAAGTGGTAATCTCTTATATTCTTTTAAATAGAGGAAATTGTTTTTTCAGTTAATTCCCACTGGGAAAATTTTAACTTACATAAAGCATATAGTGCATCTGCTTTCTGGCTCTTCACTAAAGTTCTTCATCAATATATTACATTTCTTTTTTTTTTTTTTTAAGATTTTATATATTCATGAGAGACAGAGACAGAGAGAGAGGCAGAGACACAGGCAGAGGGAGAAGCAGGATCCATGCAGGAAGCCTAATGCAGGACTCTATCCCAGGACCCCATCCCAGGACCTCAGGGTTAATGTCCTGAGCCAAAGGCAGATGCTCAACCACTGAGCCACCGAGGCGTCCCAATATATTGCATTTCTTGATGATGTATCTGTGACTGTAGTAGTCATAGATATATCAAATCGTATTTGTATCTGCCTTTAAAATTACTTCTGTTTCTGGTTGCTCACTTCAGTTTAGCATTTTTGTCAGAATTAGGGGTAAAAGAACAAAAGTGAAACTACTTCTTTATGAAGGAAGAAAACTCAAACTGTTCCTTGCATCGTTTGTCTCCATCTTTCCCTCCCTTTGGTACCTGCCCAGCCATGACGCGGCAACAGGTAGTTCAAGGGTAGAAGGCAGCTCAGGCTACTCGAAGTGTTTCTCTGCGCTTTTTGGACTTGGGGACCCAGAAGATGGAGGCAGTCTTTCTTTGGGGGCAAACCCTATAAACTAAAATTTGAGAGCTGCTGGCAGGCATGTTTTCACCTGGTGAGTGAAGATAAACTACAGTTGGAGAAAAGAATGAGGTTAATACACAGGAAGAATAAAATGAGCAGACAGGTGGTAAGTTCTGCCCTCAGTAACTCCAGGGGTCCAGTTGTATCTGTGTGGGAAAATGGGGATCCAGCAATATCACCCATCTCCCCCTGCCCCTCATTTCTGCTCTCACCTCCTCACCCCATACCACTGCCAGGCTCTTCTAAAGTCTCTTTCAGTCGAGTTTTGGTCAGGATCCCTAAAGCACTGTTAAAATGTATTCTTGGAAATTCCATGTCAAACAAGAATCTGCCTGCTGTTATTCAGCCATAACAAGGTGCTGTGGTCTGTTTCTTCTATGTGGAGGATGAGCCAAGTGCTTTATTTCTGTTTTAGGAATCGATACTGTATCTGTTTCTTATGGCCTGTATAACAAAGTACCACAGATGGGGTGGGGGTGGGGGGGTGGGGGGTTGGCTAGGCCGAGTTCCTGCTGGAGGCCCTCAGGGGAGAGTTCCTCCTTGCTTCTTCCTAGCCTCTGATGGTTGCCAGCACTCCTTGGCATTCCTTGACTTGTGGCAGCGTCATTGGAATCTCTGCCTCCACGTTCATGGGGCTATTTCTGTGTCTCTGTCTTCACATTCCCTTCTCATCAAGACATCAGCCATTGGATATAGGACCCAGCCCCATTCTGAATGACCTCACCTTAACTTGATTCCATCTACAGGACCTTTTTCCAAATAAGGTCACATTGACAGGTTCCAGATAGACAGGAATTTTGGGGGGACGCTGTTCATCTCTGTGTGCTAGTAATTGATCCTTTTAATAATGTGCGGGACAGGGGCACCTGTGTGGCTCAGTGATTGAGAGTCTGCCTTTGGCCCAGGGCGTGATACCAGAGTCCTGGGATGGAGTCCCACATCAGGCTCCTTGCAGGAATCCTGCTTCTGCTTCTGCCTGTGTTTCTGCCTCTCTCTGCATCTCTCAGAAATAAATAAATTTAAAAAATAATAATGTGTGAGATAGATAATACTATTCTTATTTTATGAATGAGAAAATTGAGACCCAGAGGTATAAGGTTCTGCCTAATATGTGACACTTACCTAAATGTGTCTTCTCTAAAACTTTTTCTGTATAGACCACTCTGCTTTTTTTGTGTATTCTTTTCCAATCCAAAAAACTAAGTGAAGAAAGAATGCTTTGGGGATTATTCACAGCATCAGAGTCTAAAAATGTCATTGAATCACTTATCTTAGAGAGTGTATCAGAAATGATGGAGAATTGTAGAATACAATGGTGATTTTTTATACAAGTGGAATATAGTATTATAATTTAGCACTGATAAAGACTAGTTAAAATATAAAAGTCAAGTAATTACAGAATTGTTATTGTTCTCAACATAAGGAACAGGTATTTTTCTAGCCAGTTATTAGCATATATATTATTATCTTCTTTTTGGAGTTGGATCCAATCAGAGGCTCCAATTTTAATTTAGCATACATATTGAGTATTTCCCTCCTGCATACCAGCATATGTATTACTTGCTGAATTTCATGGTCTAATGAAACATTTGGAAGATTGCTTTATACAGGAAGTGTTTGAGGGTTTTTTTTTGAGTGGGGGTTGGGGGGGAGTGGGGGGGGGGAGCAGAGGAAGAAAGAGGCTGAGCATGGAGCCTGACACAGGGCAATCTCACAACTCTGAGATCATGACCTGACTGAGCCAAAATCAAGAGTTGAACACTTATCTGACTGAGCCACCCAGGCACCACTATAGAAATATTGTTACAGACGCTTTAGAGCCCTGTAAGTTGGGTATCTTTCACTTTATTTTTTTTTTAATTGAAGTCTAGCTGACACACACTGTTACAGTAGTTTCAGGTGTACAACATAGTGATATGACAACTCTATGTATTATGCTATGCTCACCACAAGTGTAGCTCCCATCTGACACCATACAGCACTATTACAGTAGCACTGACTGTATTCCCTATGCTGTAACTTTTTATTCCTGTGGCTTACACATTCCATAACTGGAAGCCTGTACTTCCCACTCCCCTTCATCCATTTTGCCCATTCCCTCACCCTCTCTCCTCTGGCAGCCACCAGTTTATTCCATTCTAATGGGCCTGATTCTACTTTATTTGTTTCTTTTGCTTTTTAGATTCCATTATAAGTGAAATCATATGGTCTTTGTCTTTCTCTGTCTGACATATTTTACCTAACATTATACCGTCTAGATCCATACGAGGTTTGGGTCACTTTAATACAAAAGCCAAAGATTTTGAATTTTTAGTGCCATTATTTTGTCTCACTATCAAAGTGGTACCACCAGTGTAGGACTAAGCAACTTTGTTGGACTACCTTCTTCCATCAATTAATTCACTGCTAGGGCAATGCAACCCTTTTTAGAGAAAAAATGATACCTCATTCCTAAGACGATCTCTACTCATGAATTCAAAGCTGGGAAGAGGCGAGCCATTGAGGGTTGTAGCTTAAACATGCCTGTTATCCTTTCTGCTGGCTATACCATATGCCACACGTCGGGGAGAGGCCAAGTGGAGAGACCTTCCTACCAAGCTTTACTCAAAGGAAGAATCCACTTATTTTCTCTTTTTTCACTACAGCTTAGGGGACTTGTGCCTGCAGCCTCCTAAACAGCTATCTATTATACCATCCTTGGAGCTCACCTCCTTACCACTGTCCTTGGTGTCCTTACCACCTCCTTACCACCTTGGAGCTGGGGGAGAAGGAGTTTTGCTGAAGAAATCAGTAGTAGTCAATATATTTGCTGGCAGAGCCCTTATTAGCCAAGAAGATTGAACAATGTAGATCTACACGGTCTAGTACAGTAGCTACCAGCACTGGCTCAGCACTACTTATTGAATACTTTTTTTCACTGATCTGCAATGCTACCCACTGTTAAATCAAGTTTCTATGTACGTAAAGATCTGTGTGTGAGCTTTCTTCTTTGTTGACTGGTTTGTCTATTCCTACTATCAGCTCCCATAGTCTTACTCTGCAGAAGTGTCTTAGGGGTTCTTTCTTTTTCACATGGGTTTTTTAGTTAGGTTTGACAAATTCACAAAGAAACATGTTAAAATTTTTATTTGAATTGAGTTAATCAATGCATCAATTTGAGGAGAACTTAAATCTATATGATGATATCTTTCTATCCAGGGACATCATCTATCTCTGCATTATTTAGGTTTCCTTTAATGCTTTTCTATAAAATTTCTAATTTTCTTCATAAAAGACTTGCATATTTTTATTCTTATATACTTTGCATATTATTTATTCTTATGTACCTTATTTTATTATCGTTGTCAGTGATTCACCTTTTAATGTGATTTACAGTGTTGCAGCATATAAAAATATATTCGATTTGAGTATAGTGATCTTTTAAGAACCATCTTGCTGCACTCTAATTAATTTCAGTAATTTGGACACTTTGTGTTATCATCTACAAAGATATCATCTGCAAATACTAACAATTAGTGAGTCTTTCTAATCTTTATACTTTTTATTTCTTTTTCTCATTTTGTTGTTAGACTTCCATAATAGTAACTAATATAAGCAGTGTAGTGGTCATCCTTACAGTCTTTCTGATTTTATTTTATTTTATTTTATTTTTAAAGATTTTATTTATTTATTCATGAGAGACAGACAGAGAGAGAGAGAGAGAGGCAGAGACACAGGCAGAGGGTGAAGCAGGCTCCAAGCAGGGAGCCCAAAGTGGGACTCGATCCCACGCCTCCAGGATCACGCCCTGGGTAGAAGGCGGCACTAAACCGCTGAGCCACCGGGGCTGCCCAGTCTTTCTGATTTTAAAAATTTGCCAAGAGTTTAATTTTAAATCATATTTGGTGGTTGATTTTTATCGAATGTCTTTTCTTTATCACAGATGATCATACTATTTTTCCCATTTTATCTGTTTTCAGATAAAAAACAGTTATGTGGTATGAACTAATTTGAAGTCAAAAAATTAAGATATTAAGTCCTCCTAAAAAACAAGGCTTTTAGAATTTTTTAACTTTAAGCACCTCTTCCCGTCTTACATATTATTATTTAATGTTTTGGTTCTACCTTATTTTTATACCACCCAAATTACTTAATTACTATTATTGTTTTATACAGTGCTTATTTAGATTTATCTTGTTTGCTTACTCTTTTTCCTTCCTTTTGGAGCCATTTTCTTTCAGAGTATATCTTTTATTCTTCCATGGAAGGTCTATAAGTGATTTATTCTTTCCATGTTTTTTTTGGCCTGAGAATATGTTTTGGTTTTGACCTTTCTTTAGTTGCATTCTGCATTTAGAATCCTAGGTTGAATTTTTTTTCCTTCATAAATACGTATTTAGCATTCATTTAACAAATACTTGTTGAATACTTTCTGAATATTAGTGATACAGTAGTGAATAAAACATGCAAGAATCTTTCCCCACATTCCAATGGAGAGACAATAAACAAGATAATCAAGTAAAATTACTTAGCATTTAACACTAAGGAAAATAATAAAGCAGGGGAAGGGAATATAGAATATTGGGGGATTAAAGGGAGGTTGCAGTTTTAGACGAAGTGGCATTTGAACAAAGACCTGATGGGGAAGGGATGATCAAAAGCCATCTGGGAAAGAGAATTCTTGGAGAGGAAACAATAACTGCAAAGAAGACCCTGAGATGGGGTTATGCCTGGCATATTTGCAAAATAACAAGGAGATCTGGGCAGCCTGGATGGCTCAGTGGTTTAGCGCCGCCTTCAGCCCAGGGCGTGATCCTGGAGACCTGGGAAAGAAGGCCCACTTTGGGCTCCCTGAATGGAGCGTGCTTCTCCCTCTGCCTGTGTCTCTGCCTGTGTCTCTCTGTGTCTCTCATGAGTGAAAAAATAAAATCCTAAAAACAACAACAACAACAAGGAGATCAAATTGGCCAAAGCAAAGTAATCGAGGAAGAGCTGAATAGATTGTGAGCCCATAGAAGTCAGGGTGAGGATGTTGAGATCAGATTTCTTTAAGACCTCATGATCCATTTTTAGTCTTAGAAGTTTTTTTTCCCCCTGTGTGTGAAATGGGGAACCATTGGGAAATTTTAGATAGAGGAGTGATGTGATTTTTTTTTCTTTTTCTTTAATTGAAGTATGTTGACATATGATGTTACATTAGTTTCAGGTCTACAACATAGCAATGTGATGAGTTTATATGTTATGCTATGCTCATCCGAAATGTAACTCTCATCTGTCACCATAAAAATGCAATTATAATATCCTTGATTATATTCCCTATTTTCTACCTTTTATTCCTGTGAGTTATTCATTTTATACCTGAAAGCCTGTGCCCCCATTCACCCATTTTGCCCATCCTCCCAGCTGCCTTCTCTCTGGCAACCATTAGTTTGTTCTCTGTGTTTATGGGTCTGTTTCTGCTTTTTGTTTGTTCAGTTGTTTTATTCTTTTTTTAAATATTTTATTTATTTATTCATGAGAGACACACACACACACACACAGAGAGAGAGAGAGGCAGAGATACAGGCAGAGGGAGAAGCAGGCTCCATGCAGGGAGCCCGATGTGGGACTCGATCCCGGAACTCCAGGATCACGCCCTGGGCTGAAGGCAGCGCCTAAACCGCTGAGCCACCTGGGCTGCCCCATTTGTTTTATTCTTTAGATTCCACATGTAAGTGAAATTGTATGGTGTTTGTCTTTCTTATTTCACTTAACATAATACTCCCTAGGTCCATCCATTTATCACTAATGGTAAGATTTCATCCTTTTTTTTATGGTTAAGATCCCATTATGCATGTATACCATATCATCTTTATCCATTCATCTGTCAGTGGCCACTGGGTTGCTTCCATATCTTGGCTACTTTAAATAATACTGCAGTAAACATAGGGTGCATATATCTTTTCGAATTAGTGTTTTTGTTTTCTTTGGATAAATAACCCTATAGTGGAATAATTGAATCATATGGTATGGTATTTCTATTTTTAGTATTTTGAGGAATCGTCATATGGTTTTTCACAGTGGCTACAGCAGTTTGCATTCCCACTAATAGTGCACAAGAGTTTTCTCCACATCTTTCTCAAGTCTTTGTTACTTCTTATCTTTTTGATTCACAGTGGTAAGGAGGTAGCTTATTCTGGCTCTGATTTGCATTTCCCTAATGTTGAGCATCCTTTCGTGTCTGTTGGCCATCTCCATCTCCGTCTTCTTTGGAAAATATCTATTCAGGTTCTCTGTCCATTTTTAATCAGATTATTTGGGGTTTTGGTGTTGAGTTGTATAGTTCTTTATATTTGGGGATATTAACTCTTCATTGAATATACCATTTGCAAATATCTTCTCCCATTTAGTAGGTCACCTTTTGTTGAGGGTTTCCTTTGCTGTGCAAAAGCTTATTATTTTGATGTAATCCCAATGGTTGATTTTTGCCTTTGTTTCCCTTGGTTTAGGAAGCGTATCTAGAAAAATTTTTCCTTAGCCAGTATCCAAGAAATTACTGCCTGTGTTTTATTCTAGAAGTGTTATGGTTTCATGTCTCGCGTATAGGTCTTTTTTTTTTTTTAAGATTTTATTTATTTATTCATGAAAGACACAAAGAGAGAAAGGCAGAGATGTAGGCAGAGGGAGAAGCAGACTCCAGGCAGGGAGCCTGATGTGGGACTTGATCCTGAGACCACAGGACCATGCGCTGAGCCAGGGGCAGGTGCTCAACCACTGACCCACCCAGGCGTCCCACATACAGGTCTTTAATTCATTTTGAGTTTATTTTTACGTATGGTGTTAGAAAATGGTCCAGTTTCATTTTTTTCATATAGCTGTTCAATTTTTCCAGCACCATTTATTGAAAAGACATCTTTTCTTCATTGTAAATTCTTGCCTCCTTTGTCATAGATTAACTGACCATTTTAGCATGGGTTTATTTCTGGGCTCTCTTTTCTGTTGCATTGATCAATGAGTCTCTTTTTGTGCCAGTACTATACTTTTTTTATACTTTTATTACAACTTTGTAATAAATTTTCAAATCTGGAATTGTGATGCCTCCAGCTTTATTCTTCTTTCTCAAGATCATTTTGTCTATTTGTCTATATGATCATGATATGTCTTTCCATTTGTTTGTGTTGTCTTCGATTTCTTTCATCAGTGTTTTAAAGTTTTCAGAGATCATGTCTTTAATCTCCTTGATTAAGTTTATTCCTGGGCATTTTATTACTTTTGGTGCAGTTGTAAATGGAATTGTTTTCTTAAGTTCTCTTTCTGCTTACTTTGTTAAGTGCATAGAAATGAAACTGATGGGATCCCTGGGTGGCGCAGCGGTTTGGCGCCTGCCTTTGGCCCAGGGCGCGATCCTGGAGACCCGGGATCGAATCCCACGTCAGGCTCCCGGTGCATGGAGCCTGCTTCTCCCTCTGCCTGTGTCTCTGCCTCTCTCTATCTCTCTGTGACTATCATAAATAAATAAAAATTAAAAAAAAAATCAACTTATTCTATTTCCCTTTAAAAAAAAAAAAGAAATGAAACTGATTTCTGTGTATTTTATATCCTGAAATTTTACTGAATTCATTTATTCTAATAGTTTTTTGGGAGAGTCTGCAAAGTTTCCTATGTATATAGCATCATGCCATCTGCAAATAGTGACAGCTTAACTTCTTTCTTACCAGTTTTTTTAATAAATTAATTTTTTATTGGTGTTCAATTTACCAACATAAGGAATAACACCCAGTGCTCATCCCGTCAAGCGTCCCCCTCAATGCCCGTCACCCACTCACCCCCACCCCCCGCCCTCCTCCCCTTCCACCACCCCTAGTTCGTTTCCCAGAGTTAGGAGTCTTTATGTTCTGTCTCCCTTTCTGATATTTCCCACACATTTCTTCTCCCTTTCCTTATATTCCCTTTCACTATTATTTATATTCCCCAAATGAATGAGAACATATAATGTTTGTCCTTCTCCGATTGACTTACTTCACTCAGCATAATACCCTCCAGTTCCATCCACGTTGAAGCAAATGGTGGGTATTTGTCGTTTCTAATGGCTGAGTAATATTCCATTGTATACATAGACCACATCTTTATCCATTCATCTTTCGATGGACACCGAGGCTCCTTCCACAGTTTGGCTATTGTGGCCATTGCTGCTATAAACATCGGGGTGCAGGTGTCCCGGCGTTTCATTGCATCTGAATCATTGGGGTAAATCCCCAACAGTGCAATTGCTGGGTCGTAGGGAAGGTCTATTTTTAACTCTTTGAGGAACCTCCACACAGTTTTCCAGAGTGGCTGCACCAGTTCACATTCCCACCAACAGTGTAAGAGGGTTCCCTTTTCTCCGCATCCTCTCCGACATTTGTTGTTTCCTGCCTTATTAATTTTCCCCATTCTCACTGGTGTGAGGTGGTATCTCATTGTGGTTTTGATTTGTATTTCCCTGATGGCAAGTGATGCAGAGCATTTTCTCATGTGCATGTTGGCCATGTCCATGTCTTCCTCTGTGAGATTTCTCTTCATGTCTTTTGCCCATTTCATGATTGGATTGTTTGTTTCTTTGGTGTTGAGTTTAATAAGTTCTTTATAGATTTTGGAAACTAGCCCTTTATCTGATACGTCATTTGCAAATATCTTCTCCCATTCTGTAGGTTGTCTTTTAGTTTTGTTGACTGTATCCTTTGCTTTGCAAAAGCTTCTTATCTTGATGAAGTCCCAATAGTTCATTTTTGCTTTTGTTTCTTTTGCCTTCGTGGATGTATCTTGCAAGAAGTTACTGTGGCCAAGTTCAAAAAGGGTGTTGCCTGTGTTCTCCTCTAGGATTTTGATGGAATCTTGTCTCACATTTAGATCTCTCATCCATTTTGAGTTTATCTTTGTGTATGGTGAAAGAGAGTGGTCCAGTTTCATTCTTCTGCATGTGGATGTCCAATTTTCCCAGCACCGTTTATTGAAGAGACTGTCTTTCTTCCAATGGATAGTCTTTCCTCCTTTATCGAATATTAGTTGACCATAAAGTTCAGAGTCCACTTCTGGGTTCTCTATTCTGTTCCATTGATCTATGTGTCTGTTTTTGTGCCAGTACCATACTGTCTTGATGACCACAGCTTTGTAGTACAACGTGAAATCTGGCATTGTGATGCCCCCAGATATGGTTTTCTTTTTTAAAATTCCCCTGGCTATTCGGGGTCTTTTCTGATTCCACACAAATCTTAAAATAATTTGTTCTAGTAGTATTGGTTGTTACTTCTACTTTCTTTTTCTTTCTTTCTTTCTTTCTTCCTTCCTTTCTTTTTTTTTTTTTTTTTTTTTTTTTTACTTTTTCATTTCTGATTTTATTTATTTGGGACCTTTCCCTTTTTTTCTTGATGAATCTGGCTAAAGTTTTTTTTTTTTTCTGGCTAAAGTTTTATCAATTTTGTCTTTCTTTTCAAAAAACAGCTCTTGGTCTCATTGAACTTTTCTATTGCTTTTTTAAAGTCTCTACTTCATTTATTTCCACTCTGGTCTTTATTATTTCCTTCCTTTTACTAACTTTGAGTTTTGTTTTTTCTTCTTTCTTGTTCCTTTAGATTTAAGATTTAAGGTATCATTGTTTCATTATTTGAGATTTTTCTATTTTTTGTGGTAGACCTATATTGCTATAAATTTCCCTCATAGAACTACTTTTGCTGTGTTCCAAAGATTTTGGACCATTGCATTTCCAGTTTCATTTGTCTCCAAGTATTTATTGCTTCTTTGACTTCTTCATTGACCTATTGACTGTTTAGTAACATGTAGTTTAAACGTGGATAGAGCTAAGAGGATATTATGCTAAGTGAAATAAGTCAATCAGAGAAAGACAAGTTACTTCTACTTTTTCATTTCATTATTTCACTTATATGTGGAATTTAAGAAATGAAACAGAGGAACATAGGGGAAGGGAGGGAAAAAATAAAACAAGAAGAAATCAGAGGGAGACAAACTATAAGAAACTCTTAATCATGGGAAACAAACTGAGGATCGCTGGAGGAGAGTAGGATGGGGGATGGGGTAACTGGGTGATGGACATTAAGGAGGGTATGTGATGTAATGAGCACTGGGTATTATATAAGACTGATGAAGCACTGACCTCTATTTCTGAAGCTATAAATACATTATATGTTAATTAAATTAATTTAAATAACATTTTAAAAAGATTTTAGGCACCTCTGATTTATATTTTAATAGGATCATTTGTACTGCTGAATAAACTAGAGAGGAGAAGGGCAGAAGCAAGGAAAGGAGTTTGGAGGCTATAGCAGTGATCCAAGGGAGGCTAGTATGGTTTGGACCACAGTGGCAAAAGTAGATGTGATGGCATATAGTCAGATTCTGGATATATTTTGAGGGGAGAGCTAAATTTTGTGTGCAGATATGATGTTTGTGGGTATGGGAAAGAGAGTAGAGGATGACATCCAGATTTCATCTTAAGCTACCAGAAAAATGGAATTGGCCATTAATTTAGGCAAAGAGGATTATGTGAGGGAGGAGGAGGACTAAGGGTGGGATGTCTGTAAACATCTATGTAAACATGTGGGCTCCGCAGTTGGATCTGTGAGTCTGCAGTTCAGGAGGGAGCTCTGGTCTGGAAGGTGAATTTTAGAACCTTCTGTGTTTATATGAGGGTACTTAAAACACAAAGCTGGATGAGATCGCCCAGGGAATAAGTATAGTTAAAAATTAGATGAAGACCAAGAAATGAGCCCCATAGCACTCCAACTTTCAAATATAGAGAGCTGTGATTGTCAAATCAGTTTGTGGTTCCTCTGTCGCCTCTCATCAAGAAACCACAGGGGTCCTCAGACCCCAACCCCAGGTTACTTGCATAGTAATGTAGTTCTATCTTTCTCCCAGATGTCTGTGTCTCAAGCCATCTCTCCTTCATTTTTTTATTATTTTTGTCAAGTAGGAGTTGTCCTTCTTTTGACTTCAGATAAAAGAATATTTTCTTCCATTTCTAGGAGCATTTTAATCTCTTTATAGAGGGCTTCCAGGTTAGTTTGTATTGCCATCTTGCCAGAACCAAAGTCAAATTAATTTTCTAATTAAAGTCAGAGTTTTAATATGTTCTCTATATTGATGTCTATTCTGGAATTTTTGTATAAGTAGCAACTCCCCCCCCCCACCACCAATTTTTTTATTTTTTTTTTCTGATATAGCAATGAAATTTCCTAGCAATAGAGAGTGTTCTTATGGTTAAAGGCCTTGATTCTCACTCTCTAGTTTGATTTTTCGATTTTTTAAGTAAAGCAGAAAGTCTGCAGTATTTGAAAGCATGAACAGTAATTGTGCTCTATGCCTGGACAAGGTGTCTCATCCACATCGCTCAGAGCACTCTGGGAATAAAAGTGCATCGATTCACACTTGGTTCTGGTGAGAAGCCAAAAACCACATTTGCAATACAAGCCCGCTCTTCCAAAAACATAAAGACCTTCCCAGAAATCAGGAGATACAAATTACCAGTTGTTAATCACTTAGATTTACCAAGTAGCATAGAAATGTTGTCGTTTGGTTTATAACTTACTCTGATATGGAATTACTCTGTAAATTTCTAAATGTTTTTGCTAGCTTGTAGGAAATGTATTTAAATGCTTTTGTTTGTCTATTTATGCTAGATATAAATATACAGTAGATTTTAAGCTACATCTTAATATAATTTTACTAATTAAATGGTAGAGATGACCTATTTTTGTTACAGGAACTTCATTCAAATTTTCCCCAATTCCTTTGATTCAGTATAATTTTTAAAATGGTATTTAAAAAGTAAGGTGTGTAATTTATCCTATTGGTTACATTGAAGTAAAGAGAGATAATTATTTGTACTTTTTAGCTCTATTAGCCTGTTTCTCTGCATGGTTTTGCAGTTAAAGAGAAACGGGCTTTCCTTGGGAAAAGCATCTCAACCCTGCTGGAATAAAGCAACTGAAAGTAGAAAGATGAGGACTGAAAGCTAAGCAAAAACACACACAAACTAGCAAAACAAAAACAAGAAAACAAATGTTTAGCTGTGAAATTACTTACATGAAAAAAAACTTGAAAAGCCTCCCAAAGAAAATGTAATTTCCACTGGGATTAGTTCTAAAGTAAAAAGTAGCTAAAGTACTATCTTTCAGAAAGATTGGAGAGTAACTTCTCCAAATAGAACCAATTACCAGAGCTGTGTCATATGAAGGTAAGTGAAAAATCGAACCAGAGCTTTCTTCCTGGAGCACAGCAGTCTCTGCGTGGACCTGTGTTTTGACAGGGACACACACGTGGGTGAGACGTGGAAGGGAAGAGGCTCAGGGCATTTCACTGGGGATTTTGGTTCATCCTTCTGTTCCCTTCCCTGTCTGAGCCTTATCTGTTAACTGCCTCCCTTGACAGCCGTTACTCCTGTGCAACTTCTGTTAGCCCTTTTAGATCATATCACTAAAGGAAAAAGCTCAGTGACACTTGAATAAAGCATTTTCAAATCTACTTGTAAAAATGACAGGGTAGGCTTTTTTCTTGCATAAAGGAACCAAAGTTGCTGAAAACTGATTTGAAGGGTTAAAAATTAGAGCCAACTTAACTTTAGGGTCATTTCACTAGATTTCCCACTACTGTATTAGTAAGCTTATACTGTTTTACCAAGGAAGCTATTTGTCCATTTATTAAAAAAATATTAAATGAGTACCAATTCTGTACAAGACACTATGCTTATATATATGTATATATGTATATTTCAGCAAATCTATATTAAATATGTCCCCCAATCAACTGTGGCAGGATTGTGATTATTTTTCTGCCTCTTTACTCTTTTCTTTCAAAATCTTATTGCCTATTTTTTAAATTTATTTAAAAACTACAGACAGTGAAGAACTTCATCACTTACTTTATATAAAAGAAAAAGTGGGAGTTCCCTGTTCCTATCCCAGTCCCTCTATAAATAAACATTGTGCGAGCTTGAGTCATACCTGCCAGTATTACTTTTTGCCTTCTGTTGTCCATGTACTATAAAAAATATAAATTACATACGTATATATGTGTATATATAAACACATAAACCACAGGATGGGGGCAGGGGGTTGCTGGTTTATAAATCAGACCCTATATCATTTTCAGCATGTTTGCATGTAACTCTATAGCTTGATAGCTTTCCATGTTGGTACATATAGATCTACCTTGCACTTTTTAATGATTGCATAGTAGTTTACAGTGTCGATGTACCATTTCCCTGCTGTGGTTTTCAGTTTTTCATTAAATACTGCAGTAAACATTTTGTGCACACAAATACTCTTATGTGTGTTTTATCTTGATTAGAAAAGAAGTTAAAAAGCAAAAAAAGTGGGGCACCTGGGTGGCTCAGTGGTTGAGCGTCTTCCTTTGGCTCAGGTCGTGATCCCAGGGTCCTGGGATTGAGTCCTGCATTAGGCTCACTGCGTGGAGCCTGCTTCTGCCTCTGCCTCTGTCTTTACCTCTCTCTGTGTCTCTCATGAATAAATAAATAAACAAAAAAACAAAAAAGTCCAAATAAAGTCGCTTGGTGAAATTAAAAGGCATATCAACCCTTTCCCACTTAGCATTCGGCTAGATTGTTAATTGAATTCTTGTTTTAAAGTAAATGTAGGGTAGTCTGGGTGGCTTGGGCAGCCTGGGTGGCTCAATGGTTTAGCGCCGCCTTCAGCCTAGGGCCTGATCCTGGAGACCCGGAATCGAGTCCCACATCGGGCTCCCTGCATGGGTCCTGCTTCTCCCTCTACTTGTTTCTCCCTCTCTCTCTCTCTTTCTGTGTGTCTCATGAATAAATAAATAAAGTAAATGTAGTAAACATATTAAAGAGTATAAATATCAAGGGGGGTAGAGACATATAATAGATATCCCAAACAATTGTTCTGGTCACTAAATAAAACTTCCTGTGCCCTCTATTCATATCCATAGACATTAAATAGGACCCATATATGTGGGTTTTGAGCCTCATGCTGGGTGTAGAGATTACTTAAAAATAAAATCTTTTTAAAAAGAAAAGATTTTCAGTTTTCCCAAATTTATAATGCAATAGTAGTCAGAATTCTAATGATTTCCTTTTTTTTTTTTTTTTTCCCTTCTTTATTCAATACTATGTGTTTGCTTTCCATTGGCCAGGCATGGTTAGTGTCAGCATCCTCAGCCCCTGTCGCTGTCATTGCCCCCTGCGTCCACCGGGTGGCAGCGCACTGCGCCGTAGCTCCCTATTCCCTCTCCCGGAGCGAGCCGCTAGGGCGGAGATTGCCAGGGTGTGTTACAGCCTAACCCCCTTGGGGAAAATGAGGAGAGGCTGGCTCGTTTCTTTTTTAGAAACATCATATATCCTTGCTAAGGATGATTTTCCTCTCCTGAGTTGAAAAGGCTTTTAGAGCAATCTTTCCACGTTGGAGAGTATTTTTATCTAAGGATTTGATCCACCACGCACCTTGCTGAGGTTGCAGTACTGGCATCTGTTTTATGAGCTCTTCTTGTTTGAGATAGGTAGAGCAACACCTGGAAGCTGTGCTGTCCCCAAAGTGAAATCCTTCTTGAAAATCAAAAGTGAACATTTGATTAATTTCTGTGTGCAAAATTTCGACCAAGTTCTATGAGGAACACAGATAAGGAAAGGAAGTGCCCTTTTGCCTCAAGAAATTGATACCTGTGGCTCAGCAGTTGAGCGTCTGTCTGCCTTTGGCCCAGGGTGTGATCCCGGGGTTCTGGGATTGAGTACCACATTGGGTTCCCCACAAGGAGCCTGCTTCTCCCTCTGCCTGTGTCTCTGCCTCTCCCCCTGTGTCCCTCATGAATAAATAAATAATTTTTTTAAAAAAAATTTGGGGTGCAGTTGGAGAGGCATAAGCACAAATAGTGGAAGTCTTAAGAATTTCTAAAAGTGTCACTAGGCAGTGCTACCTCTGGAGCCTAGAGTACAAATTGGTTGAAGCCTGCCTACGGACCAGTTAGGCTCCCAGGCCGTCTACCCTATCCTGGCAGAAGAGCCATCACTTACTACTGGAGAGGTTGAACTAAATAAAAAGGTGGAACACCAAACCAAATTGTAGATGGGGTAAGACAGTGCCCTGTGAACAGTGGGCTTAAGGGGAGTGTATACTTACTCCTGGTGCCCCCAATATGCATCACTCAGGTCTCATATCCAGTCAGTTCCCAGAATGCTACATTTATGTCACCCAGGCAGGAGACTGAAGATTAGCTTCAGGGAAACTGGTTTGCTCAGGAGAATAGAACTAAAGAGGTTCTGACACTTGGGATTTCCCCCAGTGAGATGGCCAAATGGACCACTTGTATCTTCCCCTTAATAAGCCCTACCCAGGACACAGGGCTTTCAGTCTGCCTTTTAATGCCTCCTTCCTTGATAGGAACCAGGGTTTCTCAGCCTCAGTGCTATTGACATTTGGGGTCAGGGAAGTTGTGTGAGGAGGCTGTCCCCTTGTTGAGCAGCATCCCGGGCCTCCACCACTAGATGCCAGTAGCACTCCTCCTTTCCCCAGCCCTCATCGGAACTGTCGCCAGACCTTGCTGAATGTCCCTGGGGAGAAACCCATCCACCTCTTGAGTCACTGGCTTGAACTGGCATCCACAGATTCAGACATTGGAGGGAAGCCTCAAGCATAAGGAAAAGCAAAACTAACTGGGGAAGGAACTTTGAGAAGTAATCAGAGGAAAGAGCAAATCAAAGGGGGTGGGGTGGAGACCTTAAAGGAAGTTCCTTCAGGGAAGTGAAGCTTTGGTTCACTGTAGCTTTGGTTTTATAAGATCTTAGATATTTATTGGGAAGAGAGAGAGAGCACACACAAGCAGGGTCGGGGTAGGGGAGGGAGAAGCAGACTGGGGCTTCCACGCAGGGCTCAACCCCGAGACCCTGAGATCAGGACCTGAGCCAAAGTCTGACTCTTAACTACCTGAGACACTTGGGCGCCCCAGGATCAGGACATTATATCTTTAAAGAATGATATCATAAAAAAAAAAAAAAACAACCAACCAACTCTTAGAACTAGAAAGACCCTTGGCTATTAAAATTTTGATTGATTGTAGGAATAAAAATCAAAATATTCAAAGATCATCCTGAAGAATACTGATATAAAGCGGAACAAAAAGGTAAAACCAATAGAGAAAAGATTTAAAAATTAGATAAACTGGATGTTGGAGGACTACTCTCCAGAAAAAGCAAGAACACAGGGCAAAACTTTAATTTAAAAAAAAAAAAAAAAGATCACCCAAGAAAAATTCCTATAAGTGAAAGGACATCTTCAAACTAAAAGACTGTTCCCAGCCCAATTAAATTGTAGTCTCACAAGATATAGCATCATGCAACTTCAGAACTGGTGATCCAGGGCAGCCCAGCTGGCTCTGGTTTAGTGCCACCTTCAGCCCAGGGCCTAATCCTGGAGACCCAGGATCAAGTCCCACATCGGGCTCCCTGCATGGAGCCTGCTTCTCCCTCTGCGTGTGTCTCTGCCTCTCTCTCTCTCTCTCTCTCTCTCTCTCTGTCTCTCATGAAAAAATAAAATTAAAAAAAAAAAAAGGACTGGTGATACAGAGGTGATGCAGAGGATAGCCAAAAATTTCCAAAAAGAAAAAGAGAAGAGTCACAGTGGAGCCCAAGACCACCATGTACAGGAGACCTAGAGAGCAACTGTTTGGGAGTGGCACCAGGGAACAGAGAGAGAACTCCAGAAGGGATGGAGCAAAAAAGTAGTGGTGATGGTGAGTACTACCACAGTTGTTTGACCAGAGTTTCATAGGGAACTTCAGAACTCTGTGTGTGTGTACATACATAAATATATACATAGAGAGAGCTTTGATTAAAAAAAAAAAAAAAAGATAAATGCTTTGAATGCAGGGGAAGGAGGGATCTCAGGGCTAGAGTGTTGGGATGGAGGGGAGGTCGCTTCTCTGAAAGGTAGAGGAAGATGAAGAGGGGAGGATGGTGTGGGGGAAAGTGCTGGGTACAATCAGGCAAATGTAGAGCATTTTTGAACCAAGACAGGAGATTGGGAAAGAAGTTGGTTAAATTATAAGAAATTACTTCGATTTTAGAAACTTGAGATCTCATCTTAGAATGTCTGTTACAGAAAGGATCTAAGTGATCCAGGACTTTTTTTAATTTTTTTTTTTTTTAAATTTATGATAGTCACAGAGAGAGAGAGAGAGAGAGAGGCAGAGACACAGGCAGAGGGAGAAGCAGGCTTCATGCACCGGGAGCCCGACGTGGGATTCGATCCTGGGTCTCCAGGATCATGCCCTGCGCCAAAGGCAGGCGCCAAACCGCTGCGCCACCCAGGGATCCCCCCCAGGACTTTTTTTTAAAAAATGATGCAGAGGGTAGAGGGATCCTCTCTAAGTTGTGAGTAATAGTTGGTTTTTGCTTTTGTCTTTGGACATTTTTCTATATTTTATAAGGTTACAATTAGAAAACAATGAAAGTTATGTTTTAGAAACAAACTAAGAAGAGATAAAAGCCCAGTGGAAATATTAACCTATTGATATGAAACCTTTATTTTCTAAACCCAAATAGGTATCAGAAGCATGAGTCTTTTGGGACAGGTATCTTTACCTTTTTGGAGGCACGTTAGTTTTCTGTGACTTTAATAAACAGATCTTTTCATTTGTATCCCTTATTCCGTACATGCATATAAATCAGTGGCAGTTTGGTGGTTACAGGACTGATCAGTCAGGACCTCTGAAGTTAACATGGCGTGCTTGCATTCAGCAGCACCTACTGTTTTCCACAAGGTGGGGTGCTAACTTCACACAGTAGACTGAGTCTGCTGTAACTTACAGAAACTTCTAACTAATGAGTCTAACTCAAGTTAACTTCTAACTAATGAGTCTGCTGTAACTTACAGAAACTTCTAACTAGTGCATTTGCTAACTCTTTTTCATAATTCCTATGAAATTTCATAATTCTATAAGCTGTAACTTACAGAAACTTCTAACTAATGAGTCTAACTCAAGTTAACTTCTAACTAATGAGTCTGCTGTAACTTACAGAAACTTCTAACTCTAATGCATTTGCTAACTCTTTTTCATAATTCCTAAGCAATTCTAAGAGAAATAATGTTTGGAAGTTATACAGTTGCCATTGTGGGGTTTCACTTCATTTGTAAATTAGGTTAGACTCGTGATTTACATTTTTAGAGCGTGACTAACCTACATAGACACTTTTCCTCTTTATGGTGGACCTTGGCTGTATTCAATTACAAGCATAGATAAAGAATACCTTTAATTTGGTGAAGGCCATTTTAAATAAGTGAATACACGAATAAGGAAATGTTTGTAGTCTATTGCAAACAGAGATCCTGATGTGGCTATCTCAGTGAATAAAAGATTATTTTCAAAACACTGTATCAGGTAGATGTACTCATGGTTCTGAAGTATTTTAAATTGCTTAATCTCATAGATTCCTTCCTAAATCTTAATTAGCCCATCCTCACTTTCTATAACAAAAGCACATCAACTTAAACTTCCTGAATCAGATTCTGAATTGATAGAAGACTTGAAGAAAGTATGAATAACATACTGCAGTTGTGTCAGCCTTCTGGTAATCTGTCCAGTTTCCCTATGCCAGTTAAATTTGTGTGAAAATCTTACGACATGCAGAGCCAGTAGCAGTTTAGTATATGATGCTTCTATTTCTCCATGTTGAAGCAAAATAAAAACATTCTAATAGCAAGTATTTAAATGTAAACATATATACAAGTAGCATACTTTCCTTTGTCCTTCTTTTGCCAAGGTAGAGCTTCTTTGGTCCCTTTAAACCATTAGGCTCCAGGAAATAATTGTGGAGCTGGTAGTTAGAATCATGGCAGGCACAATATAATTCCAAGCCATACAAGTAGTGAGGCTGACCATTGTACTTGCAGTTTCAGGATTGACCAAAGAGCTGAGCATAGGAAGGAAGTGAAAGTGATGAGTGCAGAGGGATGTTCACTTGTCCTTCGAGGACATGATAGATGCTCGATTCATAACAGCTGATGAGGAAGTGCCATGAAGTGACCTATTGGTGAAGAAGTCATAGGGCATGATTGGGTCCTGCTGATAACCAGCTCTGCTCACTTGGGCGAATTAGCCTCTCTGGACCTCATTCTTTTTCTATGAAACAGAGGCCTGGCTGAGATCTCAAGGGATCCTCAAAAAGCCACTGTGATCACCACAACTAGCTCTCAAGTCTGACTTATCAAAGACAAATGGAGCTCTGCTCCAGGCCATGCCACTCTAGGACCCACTGGTGCCTGCCTAGAATCTTCATTTCTCAACACTGCCTTTTCCTAGATTCCTAGGCTGTCTTGCTCTATCTACCCACTTGCCAGGTCCACCCATTGCCCTGGTGTTAAGTACAAGCCCCTGTCTGCCCCATTTCAACCCAAAACTTGCCTGTAACATCTCTTAACATTGATATACTTCGTACTTAGTCTTTTACTGACTCATAAAATTATGATCAAAAGCAGACTCTGATCAATAATGATGTGCTCTTGATCTGTTTCCCCTTTCACCGTTCAACCCACCTAAAAACCTAAGAATCACCCCAAATCCTCCAGCCTCCAAAAGTCCCTCCTTCCCACCATTTGCTCTCTCCATTCCTTCATCACAAGGCCACAAGCATCCTTTAGGCCCTGGACATCATTCTCCTGATATATTTCAGGGATCTGCTAAATGAATTTTCCTTGTCTGGGTGAGCCCCACCACTTCTGTTCATTCTCTCCCTAACTGCCAGAGTGGTAGTTCCTGAATGCAGATCCTGTCACATTACTCTCCCTTTTTTTGTCAGCCTGCAGTGGCTCCTCATTGCCTTTAGCTTTGAGTACGTGCTCCTCAGCATGGCTTTGAAGGCCCTGCCTCACCACCTCCATTTCCTCTGCTCTCTGCTTTGCTTCTGTATACCAAAACATAGTTCCCCAAATATTCCATGCTATTTCATGTATCACTGCTTTGAACATTCAGTCTGGAAGACCCTTACCCCTTCCCCCCATCCTGCTATGCCTGGTAAATTTCATATCCTTCCAAGTCAGATCAAGTATCTCTTCCATAAAACCTGACTTCATTTATCAAAATATAGTCCATTGTTTCTTACTTGGTGCTAACGTTACCTTTAATTTTGTATTTTGTTGTATTAATCTCTTTGATTGCAATTACTAGTTTTTCTGTGTTGCTCTGCCATGCTATAATGAATTCTTTATGAATGTCTTACCCACCCTTGTGTTTCTAGCCCAGTTCCTGTCACCTGGTAGGTGCTCTAGAGTATTTAATGAATGAATGAATCTGTGCTCACAAAAATA
Organism: Vulpes vulpes; assembly: GCF_048418805.1. Classification (NCBI taxonomy): domain Eukaryota; kingdom Metazoa; phylum Chordata; class Mammalia; order Carnivora; family Canidae; genus Vulpes; species Vulpes vulpes. Next base: position 129,151,672 of record NC_132782.1, read on the forward strand.
AATAAATAAATAAAGCTCTGAAATTCAGTGTTCACCTATGGTACTGATAGATTTTCTGTCATATTTGTTTTTGTTTTTGTTTTTTTAAGTAGGCTTCATGCCCAGCTTGGAGCCCAGTGTGGGGCTTGAACTCATGACCCTGAGATCTAGACCCGAGCTGAGATCAAGAGTCAGATGTTTAACTACCTGAGCCAACCAGGCACCCCAAATTCATACCATTTTGCAGCTGAAAGGGTGTTTCAATTGCAAGTAACATAAAACTAAACCCTAAACTGGCTTGAATAATAAAGGGAATTTGTTGACTTACAAAATGGGAAAAACTCAGTCGTATTTCTGGGCGAGACTTGGTTGAGCTGCCCAAGGATTTCACTAGCAATAGTGTCTCTCTGCTCTGTCTTCTGCAGTGTCAGCTCCCATTGGCCTCCCTCCCCACAGTACTGCCAAGGTCAGCTCCACACTCTCCCCTCAGGGTGGCAAAAACCAGTAGTACCTCCTGGCTTCCTATCTTTGCACTAGCCTGTGTAGAGAAGAAAGTCTCTTGTAACTTGTAGGAGATCAAGAGAAATGAAGCTTCTTTTTCCCAGAAACCTCAGCAAATGTCTTCAGTCTCATGGTCCTCAGTTGGGTTATAATTCCATCTGTCAGCCAATCGTTGTGGCCGGGGATGAGAGTTTTCCCATTTTTCTTAAGCCATTCCAGGCCTACTCTTGGAATTAGAGGGTTGGGGGTGAAGGAGACACAGGCTGAAATGCTACTGTCTGCCTGAGAAAGTAAGAGGGGTGAGTTACCCAAAAGAAAGCTTGGATATTGTTGACAAAGGTTATTGTTGACAAAAGGAGGGGACAATACAAGGTTGGGAAGAAGACAATTAATATTCATTATAAAGGACATTAGAAATTTGGGGGACCAGAGTCCCATAATTATTTTAATAACAAATGGATTTTTTTTTTTTATTTCCCTGAAGTCTAGACTTCTAAGTAGGGAAGGGCTTCTCAAAGCGAGGAGTGGATGAAAGCCATGGGCAAGCCCAGAGCAGTAGCCTTGCTTGTCTTTGACAAGTCAGACTTGAGAACCACTTGTAGAATCATGGTGGCTAGTTGAGGACCCATGATCTTGGAAGGCCTCCTTGTGAGAGACTGAGAGATCCAGAGAGATTGACTCATCCAAGGTGACAGAGCCAGTTATCAGCAAGACCCAATCTGAAGCCCCTGTCTCCTCCACTCCATCATGGGATTTCCTCATCAGCTACCATGACGTGAGCAACTACTAAGTACTTAAAGGACATGAACATAAAACATTTTTGTGCATGCAGTAAATTATGGTCATTTTGATTTCAGAATGATGGAACCATCCCACATATTTTTTTAATATATGTATTATACTTTGCATTATTGAAAAAACAGTTATGAAAGAAAGCTGAAACCATTTTTGGTTGAATGAAATTTTGCCATTTTAGTTTTGTCTTGTTTCCAAGATTCTGCAATAGTGTGGCATTCATTAAATAATAAACATATTGTACACTTCAGTGTGTGGTAACAGCAAAGAATGACTTCATAGACCACTTAATCTGCTCTGTTGTGGTTTATGATGCCATCTGGATTCCTTGGTGGAATTATTTCCATCTAAATCACTATAAACTTCTATTTAGGTTGTCACAGATCTAAAGCCAGATATGTTTGTGGGTTTTAGCAGTGATGTAATTCTGGAAGATACTTTGAAAGTTACAAGTTGTCATATACCATTAGCATTTAACTCCATGTTTCACATAATTTCAGACAAACTGGAAGCCTGAAAAAGAATCCATTTCCCTATTATTTTTTTTTCCGTAGGCATTCTCCCTTTCTTGTCCATCTTGCCACTATACATTGAGTGATGCATCAGTCAAGCATGCGTGGAAAACACTGGGAGGCTCTGTGGGTATACACCGTACTATAACACATGACCTCTGCCCTTTCTTAATTAGGACACTTGGATGGATGGAAAGGATGTTTCACTAACTAATATATGTCCTTTTCTAAGATATGGTGGAGAGAGAATAAGGGAAAGCGAGGATCTTACTTCTTTGTCTTTTATATTACTGCCATTCGTGGGATAGAGACTGGATCATGTTGCAAGATCTGCACACCCTGAAGGATTTACATGGGAGCTGCACAGAAAGAAAGCGCTCTGCTGAAACATACTTTCTAGGAGCATGTAATTCATTGGCTACAGGCAAGTGCAATAGGAAAACAACAGAACTTGGTAAAGCTCAGAAGAAAACTCTGAAGTTTTCTGAGGCCCTATCATTTTTATTTATTTTTTTAATCAGAAAGGCTTGGAAGCAGGGGAAGGAGACATCGGTACCTGTAGCAGGTGGGGGTGGTGTGCCAGACCTACAGTGCAGAACAGGATCCAAAAGAGAAAGTAATGGCAGGAAGCAGAGAGCTCAGCTCCCACAGAGCCAGGGAAAGAGATAAGCTCTGAGGGTCTGTGGATATACATGGGGTTAGGTGAGTTGAAGAACAGAGAAGGAAAAAGAAAATGGGTCTGGATGGGTAGTTGGCTATATATAGAAGCAACAGAAGGCAGGAAGCATAGCTCCATAGGAAGCTGGTACAGCTCATTATGTTGGGGAAGGCAGGCTCCTCAGAAGTGGGGTACAAAGATAGAAGGGCCTTTAGAAGGGTGAGTCAGCAGCATATTTCAGGACACATGAAAGACCTGTTCTACCACTTGCTGGCTCTGTCACCTTGGGAAAATTTAGATTTCTCATCTGTGAAGTGGGGAGGTTGGAGTAGTTGGGTCACTTGTAGTCCTGAGATGCTATAAGGTAAAGAGTCAGCATCTTCTCCCACACAGACCCCAGTCTGGACATCTAGAAGCTACAGTGACGGTCAGTTCTCTAATCAGCAAGTACTGACCGAGCATCCGTGGTGTGTGAAACACCATGCTGCACACTGGGATTACAGCAATGAGCAAGAGGAAATCCTTTCCTTTCACGGAGGTTGGCTCTGAACAGAGAGGCAGACAACAATCAAACACAGAAATGAACAAGTTAATTGGAAGTATGAGTAATTGCTGCGACGATGGTAAAATAAGACAGTGCGTGGAAGGTGACTGAGTATGGGGGAGGGGCCAGTGGGGAGGCTGCCTCTTCTCTGAGGAGGTGATGTTCAAGTAAGACCTGAGTGGAGCCAATCTCAGGGGCGCAGCAGACTGCTCAGAATGAACCAAAAAGATCCTCAGGAAGGAATGAGTTTGGTGCATTCACACAGCAGAAAGCAAGCTGGTAGGGCTGGTGAGTGAACAAGGAACGATTAGAAATTTGGATTTTATCACAAGCCTTTTGAGAGTTGTAAGCAGGAGAATGAAAGTGGAGGTCTGCTATACATTAGCATCTCTGGCAACTCTGTAGAGAATAAAGCATAGGGGAGCCAGAGAAGAAGCAGAGATGAGTTAAGAGGCTGTTGTAGTCAAGATGAGAGATGGTGATAGTTTGGACCAGGAGTAGCAGGGACATAGGAAATAAGTAGATAAGGAATGTGTGTAGAAGTTTCGAAAGAAGGAAACACTGGAGCAGGTCCTCCCACCCTCCATCCCTGTCAACCCCAACATAGATTTTCATGGCCTTTATATATAACCAGGAAATCTACTTAATGATAGATTCTACTATTCATTTGTCTATTTCTGGCTTGGGAATGCAGAATAGCATGCTCTGGGAGATTTGATCATTCACTTTTGAGTTGTAATAATAAAGCCTGGTGAATAGAGGAACACTAAAACAAGTATGCATTCTTGGTGCCAGGGGAATGGATTCGGAGCCAGTTTAACAGCCACAGTGTCTTTCAAAGAAAGAACATTTCCTGGGTCCAGAATCCAGGAAAGACTGACCCTGCTTGGGTTGTAAGGCCACTCCTGAACCAGATATTGGGTCTGGGATGAGTCGGGGTGGTAACATGATGGATGAAGCTTCCTTTATGTCCTGCATCCCATTAGTATGAGATAAAAGAGGGTCAGGGACATTTCCCTCAAGGCAAAGGTACAGACTAACAAAAACAATATGTCTGTGAAGATGCCCTCATTTGGATTTCTCAGATGCCGCACCCCCTAGGAATGTCTGGCCAAAGGTCATAGCCAGGCCTGAATTGTAGCTCTCTGAAACTCTGTCCCATTCTTTTGTCTTCAAAGAAACTTTTGTTAAAATCAAAATACAAGCTTGTTATCTATAATTTGTCCTTGTTGACATCTTTATATATTTGATTATTTAGTATATAAAGTAATAATAAAACTCTCTCAAGAGTTTGCCATGGCCTAGCCCTTAGTGTTTCCTTTAGACAACACAGGACATCACATACCCCAACACCAAATTCTGTGTGTCAAGCATAGCTAATCTGAGAGCCTTGTTCTTATCAAGATGGTGCTGGGTTCCCATCCACTTGACTACACATCTGCAAAACAGGTATAATACAGAAACTGTGGACACAGGACTTTTCCAAGCAGTTTTAGGTGCAGAATGGGATGCTCTGCTCGCTCAAATCTAGCAGGCTCTAGCATTAAAAAAAAAAAAAAAAAGGGAAAAAAAGGGAAAGCCTTTTATGCTCAGACCTCAAAGCCTCAGGGACACTCCTCTCTCATGGATCTGTTTTCTGGGAAGAGGACCCACAGGGCTGAGAGGCTTCTTGAGGCCCCTGAATGGTCATTTTCACAGAGAAAAGTCTAGGCTATTTACCTGGAACACATTATCAGTGGGGGGACATTGGTCTTTGGATCCTTTTCACCCTCCCTCCTGTTTCCCGAAGCCCTTAGAACATGGTCCCTCCTGGCCCTAGCTGTTTATAAGCTCCCAACCCCCTGCTTTGCTTGGGTGTTTTCTCACTAATCTCACTGAATTCCATTCAGTTCAACCCATTTATTGAGTGGCCTCTGCAAGTAAGACCCTAAATGTGCACTGAGAATCCCCTTCTTTTTGTCCTTTTATATTCTCCATGTAAATGCATCTCAGCTAGGTGACAAGATTGGATTAATTTATATTACACATACAATAAACAACATACTGAATCACTCATTCAATAAACACTTATTATAGCTTCAACTGTAAACCAGGTACTCTCAACAAGCACTGAGGTGGCAGTGATTATATTTCCTGGCCTCCCTAGGTAAATTATGTTCTAATGGGGGAGACAGATAGTAAATAGTATATAATATGCGAGTGGAGTAATTGTAAAACACAAAGGAAGCCTGCTAATATGTACATGTGGGGGCAGGAGCCATCTTAGAAAGGTTAGTTGAGCAAGGTGCCTCTGAGGAAACCAGACCTAAAATGGGGGAAATGGGTGGGTAGAGACTTGGATTTGGAGAGAAATCTTTTTGGTAGGATTTCCAATTTACCTGAACTTCTCATCAAAAAATTAAAATGTAGGGGCACCTGAGTGGCTTAGTTGGTTAAGCATCCGACTTCAGCTCAGGTCATGATCTCGGGGTCCTGGGATTGAGCCCAGCATTGGGCTCCTGTTCCACAGGGTGTCTTCTCTCTCTCCCCTTGCCCCTCCCCACCATGCTTATGCACACTCCCTCATTCTCTCTCTCTCTCTCTCTCCCCCAAATAAATGAATAAAATCTTTTTTAAAAAATAGCAATAATGTAGGGAAGATTTGGATAGGACTTGGAGATAGAGGGCCTCTCCAGTATAGAACTGTAGGCTGGACCACTGCACCATACAAACTCTCCTGTCCCCTGCCAGTTGGGGTCATGGTTCTGACCTCCCAAGCTCGTCATCACCTGACTCTTTTCCTGTTTATACACTGGTAGAACTTCCCGCTTGGCTTTCTTCCCAGCTACCACTTACACTCTTCATCCTTGATGGTAATGCAGACTCTCCCATCACGTTCCCCAGGCTATTCTGAATAAATTTCTTTCCCTGTGACTTGGAAGAACCTATTCATTGTCTTGCCCTGTAGGTTACTATATAGTTTATCATTTCACTGGGACACTTCTGAGAACAGAAAGGACACTGTTAATAATTATGCTGGGCCTCCAGGTATAGATTGGGACTGTCCTCTGCAAACTGTGTGGTTGTCACCAGAGATACGTGGTCATTGTCCTAGTTAGCTCCAGCCACAAGTGAACTGATTGCCCTCTGCTAGCCTCTGATCCAGAGGCTGAGTTGGGCTCCTTGCATGTTTATCTAGAAGTCAAAACAGAGGCCATCCCTCTTTCCTCACCAGCCTTGTTTTTCACTCCTAGGATTGTTTTTCTAGTTTCCATCTTGGAAGTCCCTCTATCTCCATACTAGAACATCCCTCCACTAGTTTTCATTCCTCTTCTGAGAATGGAAGAGACTTCCTAAATCTATTTTCTCTGTTTCTTCAAGCTGCTACCTGAGATGAGACGTAGACTGTTCTTCTGTGTCCAGGTCTGACACCGCTGTCTTCAGCCCCAGACACTTTTGCAAAACTCCTACCAGGCCTGTGTGTTTGTCCCTCTGGAGTGAAGATAGAATCTGAAGAGTTGGGCTTCGTGAGGCAAAGTCAAACTGATGTCCTTCCAGCCCCTCAGGACACTAAGAATATCCAGAAATACTGTGCATTGCCTCTTTACAAAGTTATGTGCTAACAGCTTTAAGAGATTCAAGGGACAGGGATGCCTGGGTGGCTCAGTGGTTAGCCACCTGCCTTTGGCCCAGGGCGTGATCCTGGAGTCCGAGAATCAAGTCCCACTTCAGGCTTCCTGCATGGAGCCTGCTTCTCTATCTGCCCCTGTGTGTGTGTGTGTGTGTGTGTATCTCATGAAAAAATAAATAAAATCTTTGTGAAAAAACAAGAGAGAGATTCAAGGAACATGATAAACACCCATGCTTTTTTAAAAAAAAATTTTAAAGATATTAAGGTCAGACCACAAAATTGGGAAGTAATATAAAAAAAATTTATAATAAGACCCTTCTGGGTTATTTTTACTATAATAATAACACTGACATATTATTGGATTCAAATATATTTTGCAGTTCAGGTTCCATAGTCTCTTATCCAAATCCCCAAAAAGTTCTGAAAACCAGGGGGTAGAAATTCAAAGTTTGTCACAAGTTTGACAGTAAAATCTGATTTGAATTGGCCTTAGTCTCATAGTCTTTGTCCTACTTAGTGTGACTATTCATGTTTTGCTACGGAAATATTAATATGTTTGGTTACTTCACCAAACTTCAAAGGGGGACTTATGCTATATGTACTGTATTACCTGTTAAAAATACTTCTGACCCAAAAGTTTTCTAATAAGGGATTTTGGCTCATAGTACTAGTTTGCCAGTTATGTGTTTTCGATTAATAATCTCCACAAATCAGGTAAAGCACAGACCTCAAAGAAAATTCCTTACAGAGTTGTCCCCACTTTATTTACTGTTCCTTGCCTGTTTGGTCTATATAGCTTGGGAACTAATCAGTATTATTTTCCAGTTAAACATTTAGTACCTTAATCCTGTGGAAGGAGATACCATGTTGATTTAATAAATGATGAATGAATAAAAACAGTGAATAACATGTTGAACCCAGATCTCTCCTTCTCCAGTTGTGTAACATGGAAGAGGAAAGAGCCCTTTACAGTTACATGTGAGACACAGTAGTCACACATGCAGTCCATATTCATTCTGTGCTGAGTGTGTAAGAACTATGCTCATGCCCTCCTGGAGCCTCAAAGAGGCCTCCAGAAACAATTTCATACCTTTTTCTAAATGCATAATCTTAGGACCAGTAATTGTGGGTCTTCCATTAGTTTAGCAAAAGGCTTTTCTATTCTTTTCTCAAGAAGTATATTGTACTTCCAAGACCAATAAGGGGGATAAGAAAAGTGTATTAATATTTAGCCCTTTACTGTCCAACTTAACCTGTGTGGTAGCCAAACTCCAAGAAACCCCCGGTGATTCAAGCCCTTGTGTAGTTCCTTCCATAATAAATATGATTTATCTTTGTAACCAGTAGGACTTTGTACAAGTGACAAAATGTGGCTTCTGATGTTAGGTTATAAAAGACATTGTGGTTTCTGCCTTTCCCTATCTTGGATCACTTGCTTTGGGGAAGGAAACTAGCTGCTATGTAATGAGAATACTCTAGTAACTCTATGGAAAAGTCCATGTAGCAAAGAAGTAAGATCTTCTGCCACAAACTCACACTAAATTGCCAGTCATGTGAGTGAGCCACCTTGGAATTGGATCCTCCAGCCCCACTCAAACCTTCAGATGAAGCACCAACCAGCACCAACCAAAAACTTGACTTCAGTTTTGAAAGAGACTGTAGTCATAACAAACCTGCTAGCCTACTCGTGGATTCCTGATCCCCAGAAACTTGAGAAACAAAAAAATATGTGTTGTTTCAAGCTGCCAGGTTTGAGGGTAATCTGTTCTACAGCAAAAGATAACAAATATACCAGGAACTTTGATTCAATGAAGAAATGTTGATTTCTCTTATTGTGAAAGTAATAATACATGCTTGTTGCAAATTTCAAACATAGATATATGTGACCTAGACACTAAAAATATCCAGTTATTTCACCCTCTTTGCAATTTATGACGAATAGTTCCAGATTTTCTCCAAGTAGATACTAATATGTATACATGTGTATATACAAACATACATGTGTTGTGATTTGTTAATACAGACTAGATCATATTAAACATACTGTCCTGCAACTTGTAGATTCTCTTTAACAACTTACCATGGTACATCTTCCATTTAAGTTCATATAAATCTATGTCATTTGTTAGTATATCTTCATATATTTTGTTGTGTGGTCTCATCCATTTCTTACTAGAGGATATTTGGGCTGTTTCCAGTTTCTACAAATACAAAGCATCATACAGTGGATAAGCATGTAGATAAATCTGTGGGATATATTTCTGGTAACAGAAATGTGGATCAAAAGTAGACACACTAGGGGATGCCTGGGTGGCTCAGCAGTTTAGTGCCTGCCTTTGGCCCAGGGCATGATTCTGGAGTCCTGGGATCGAGTCCTGCATCAGGCTCCCTGCATGGAGCCTTCTTCTCCCTCTGCCTGTGTCTCTGCCTCTTGCTCTCTCTGTGTCTCTCATGAATAAATAAATAAAATCTTTTTTAAAAAAGTAGACACACTTAAAATTCTGATAGATATTTTCAGATTGCCCTCCCCAAAAGCTGTATCCCAAAGTTGTACCAAGGATTGTAAATGTCTATTTCTCAACACCCTCAACAACATTGGGTATCCACAATCTTTGACAATTAGGCAAGTGAAAAATGATACATTGCAATTTTTTGTGTTTGATTACTATCTTTTCACATCTAGTTATTCTTCTGTTTGGGATTGTCCATCTCCTTTGCTAATCTTGATACTAGATTATTTGTCTTACGTATTGGTTTGTAAGGACAGTTTGTCAGTCAGCATGTTAACCTCTCTACCTAAAACATATTTTCTAGAAAATTTACCCCAACTTATCATCAAAACCAACTTTAACATTTTAGAATCATATCTAGAAGCTTTTTTGTCCTAACCCAATAATGTGTGTTATATCAAGTATAAAAGAGGCTTTATAACTTAATTTGAAAGTAGTTAGAATGAAAATTTTAAATAAAGCATTTCCTATGTGTACAAGTATTAACTGTTACTGTATTTATCTTGGGTATCAGTGGCCTGGTTGATTTGGATTTTTACTATTTCCTCTAGTTTCCTGAATACTATATTCACCGCATTCCCAGAAGCCGTGAGGTTCGGCAGTCCTGGCTCTCCACAGTGGTCACCACCTTATACTCCATGTGGCTCTCCTTTCCCCTGACTCACAGAGTGAAGCCAGATTTGGTATGTATTACCATCACTAAGGAGATGGAAAGTCACACTCCTGTCGATCCTTTATTAGTAATAGGACATAGTGTTTTCTTCAAAAGCTACTCTTTATCAGGGTGCCAAATTTTACACTAGACCTTTTATGTTAAAAATTGATCACATGAATGCACTCTGCTGAACAAGGTGAGATATTTATCTTCCCTTTCTAGCTATAACTTGAAGTCTAAATTTGCCCTCTTCCCTCCCCTTCTCTTGTGGTGATAAGCCCTAACAGGACAGTGTCTTTAACCAGTTTGTCTTCCTCTTCAAGTATGGTTCCCAGGCCAACATCATGCATTTATCAGCCAGAAGAGAGCCAACTTTTTATTCCTTTTCAGTACTTTTTGTTTTTGTCAAGATTGTTAAGATTGTCTTACCAGGTTATGGTATGCACTGGGATGAATGTCCTACACACCCAAGTTGTTATGGGAAAGTAATACGGAAAACATAATTTTTATAAAAACGTAATTATTACACTGTGTTCAGCCTTACCTTCCTTATCATCTTAAGTTCTCTATGGTCTTCAGGATGAAGTTCTGTTACTCAATTCTAAATGTATTTTATTTTTAAAGGTTTATTTATTTATTATTCATAGAGACAGAGAGAGAGAGAGAGAGAGAGGCAGAGACACAGGCAGAGGGAGAAGCAGGCTCCCTGCAGGGAGCCCAATGTGGGACTGGATCCCGATCCCGGGATTCCAGGATCAAACCCTGGGCTGAAGGCGGCGCTAAACCGCTGAGCCACCCGGGGATCCCCTCTAAATGTATTTTCATAGACAATGGAGAGCAATGGATATGTTATCATAGTAGTATACACAGTTCTTAAATAATACTTTCATTCCTATTTTAAGGCAGAATCCATTAATTGGCATAGCGTGAAAGGAAACTCTTTGCTTGTTCTCCACCTACACGAGTTCTGGCACAGCAGATGCTGTTCTTATGAGTAGTTGAACAGAAATGTGTTTAGCTTGATTTTGAAAGATCTCTGAGTTGGTCATTGCCTTTCATCGGCTGGATTGCACTTCAAGTCCCTTCTTTAGCTGAGAATTTTAAAATCTGAATTATTCTACATGAGTAGTTTAGATTGTTTTTAAAAGATACAATTTACAAACAGTGAGATGCACAAATCTTTTTTTCCTGAGTTTTATTTAAGTAATCTCTATCCAATGTGGGGCTTGAACTCTGAGATCAAGAGTCACATGCAGTCCCAATTGAGCCAACCAGGCGCCCCAAGAGATACGCAGATCTCAAGTGTTTGATAGTTTGACCATATTCCTGTCATGATACAGAACAATTCTATCACTCTAGAAAGTTTTCTCCTGCTTCTTGCCAGTCAGCCTCTGTCCCTGAGCAGCCACTTTCTGATTTATGTCACCAAAGATTAATTTTACTTATATTTATTTTTAAATTTTTGACAAAATGAGTTTATTTCATAAGCTCCCACCACATTTTTAGTGTGTAGAATTTAGATATTTCCCTAAAAGATCATTATTGCCCAGAAAATTTTATTTCTAAAATTCAAAAGACAGTGGAAAAGAGGAAAAAGGTCTTGAAATTTTAGGCAGGAAATTTGGGATTTATATTTACTGCATCACTAGAGGCCTGACCACCATGACAGGCAACAGCTAGCTTGAGTGTGGTTTAGGACTCTAAAGGGTTAAGGCTCAGAAGGAAGTAGTGACAGAGGTGGATGATGTGTGTTGCAGACAGAAGAGCTCTGGTGACTGCCTGACCGAAGTATTTGATACCCTTGTAGTGGAAAGAGTAACCGGTGGGGCTTTAGGACACTTGGTCCCAGGCCCACGTTGGCTTTTATTTCATTTTAGTCAGTTCTCTTCTGGGCCTCATTCTTTACCTTAAAACTAAAGGATTGTACTAGATATCTTCTCAGTTTCCTTCTGACTTTAGTCTAAAATTTTATGAGTGCTATAAATTTGCCCATAAAAAGTGAAAGGGGAAAAAAACTATTATGATGTTTCTAAAGGAGTAAGAGTGAAAAGGGGTAGGGGGATATTAAATACTCAATTTCCGTTTGGAAGTGAGTTAGTTAAAAGAAATTATTTCAAACCTGAGCATTTTCCGATCAGCTGCTCTGATACAGTTGGCTTCACAAAATCAATTGGCACTTAATGAAATCCCCTTCACTTTACAGAGAAAAGTTAATAGTTAAGAGGCCTTTTTTACTATAACATGCAGATCTTTCTTGTATTCTTCCTTGGCTTTCTTATGACTTCCATCACAAAGCATTATTCCTTCTTTACTTGTTTAGGGGGTAAAAAAGTGAAAGAAAAACCCACTCTTGGGAGAGATAGCAGCATCAGACCTTAAATCACTGGAGTTAGCTGAACGGCCAGGTGCCTGTCTGCTCTGCGTTAAACTGTGTGCACCTGAGTCTGCTGCACACTCAGCTGTGTCTCTACATCACTTTGCCATCAATAAAATACAAACACAGGCACTTTCCTTTTTGTTCCAGAATGAGTGCTGAATAATAGAACATTTTAATGTTCTTCAAGTGGAAATGCCATCTAGTGTATATTGGGCACTGTTCATTGAGCACTTAGATGTGCCAGATGTAGTACGAGTATGAGTGCTTGCATCCCTGCTGTATGAGATAGGTGGTGCTGTGGTTCACATTTACAGGGTGAGGAAACTGAGGCACTGAGGTAGGAGGTTACTTGCCCAGAGTTTGCACAACCAAAAAATAATGGAGCTAGGAATAAATAAATTAATTAATTAATTAATTAATTAATTAAAATAAAATAAGCCAGGCCTTGCTGATTCCAAAGCTCAAGGCATTAACCACTGAACTGTGTGCCACTTTGCTTCTGGCTCACACCATGGACGCTATATTCATTCATTTGTACCAATTAAGAATCAATTGATACATTATTTTCTTTTATTTAAAGATTTTATTTATTCATTCATGAGAGATACGGAGAGAGAGAGGCAGAGACAAGCGGAGGGAGAAGCAGACTCCATGCAGGGAGCCCAATGTGGGACTCGATCCCAGGACCCTGGGATCACGACCTGATCCAAAGGCAGACACTCAAGCGCTGAGCCTTCCAGGCACCTGATACATTACTTTTTAAAATAAGTTACATGAAATATCACTCCCCCTAAGTAGTAGTATAAAATGAAAATAAATCCCCAAAACTCCCAAGTACCTGCTTTCATAGAGGTTTAACACTGATATAAATGAATAATAGCATGTGTCATGTATATTTGTCAGAATATCTTTAAAACAAAGTGGTACTAAAAATGGGAAATAATGGGGAATAATAAAGACGTATTATTACAGAATTCTACAAATGAGATTGACTTGGAAAATTAAAATTCATATTTACCAGTTTCCTGTTAGAGAAATATGTATATATAAAACCATTGTGAGGATATGGACTGTTTCATGCTTTAATTGACTGTTTTGGGAGACCTCAGCCTAATCTCTGCCAATAATTTGAAAGGATGGTTTCTTTTTTTATAAGATCATCAAATACTTTTTAGGTGCTTCTAATATTTCACAGGTCATATTTTTTAAGAAATAGGATTTTGCCACGCATCTGTGAACAGCCGTCATAAGTTCATAAGACTATTGTTGAGTTTGAAGATAATGAGACCAAAAGCAGAGCAGTAGTTGCCAGCATCTGGGACTAACTACAAAAGGACTTAAAGGAACATTTTTGGGGTGAAAACTGTCCTGTATCTTGATTGTAGGGATGGTGGTTAGTTGATTGTATTTGTCAAAACTCAGACCTGTACACCAAAAAAGGGTAAGCTTTACTGTATGTAAATCGTATCTCAATAAATTTTCATTTTAAAAAAGATAGAATGGATTAGAATGTGTATAATTGCCCAAAGCAGCACATTTAGCTTCCAGTAGTCTTATGTATATAGCCTTTCACTCACTATCTTTGAGTGAAAGTGATTTGATGAGTCATTGCTTACTGCTCTTGACATTAATCACTGCAATGTTTATAAGGCCTAAAGAAGTGGAGCAAATACTTGAATTGCATTGACAGCATTTGTCTAAAATTTCTGACATAAAACGTGGCACCTTTGTATTAAAAATCTGGGTCAAGAAGCATCAGAGGAAGCAAAAATAACACTTCATCAAATGAACTGAGATCTCTGGTCATTTTAGTCACTTACTGTTTTCTGGTTTTCTCTATTACCTTGGAAGCAGCAAATACAGTTAGGCAAATTTGGACTGCTGTATTATGTTTGATTTGTAGATGAATCTATCCTCAAAGTGGTAGTTTTTCAAAGTATACAGCAAGTGCCTGCTGTGTGCTACTTTTCCAGTTGGATATCTAATAGGCATCTGAAACTTTCTTAGTCCAAAATAGTAGATATTTCGTACTCTTTCCCAATTTTAGCAAATTTGCTCAGTGAAATCCCCAGGAGACATCTTTGATTCCTCTTTCCCACACCCTACTTCCTGTGTTCAATAGCAAGCCCTGCCAGCCATGTCTTTAAAATTTATCACCTGTCTGTTTATTTCTGTCCATTTTCACTGCCACCATGACACCCGGCCCCTCTATTGCCTGGTCTCCCAGCCTGTCTGTGTATCTGCATATGGAAGGAAGTTCGTGTCCACCTGCAATTTCTTTACCACTTAACAATCAATGTAATTTTTTAAATGTAAATTAGATTCTGTTACTTTACACTCAAAAATCCTCCAGTGGTTTTCTATGCTGTTAGAGTAGAGTCCAAACTTAGTGGAGCCTGTGTGCTCTAGCCCTGACCTCCTTCTTTGACCTCTTCTCCTGCTCTCATCCCCTAGTTCACTATGTGCCAGCCACACCTGCCTTCTTTTTTTTTTTTTTTAAACAAACCCAGCTGATTCATATCTCAGAGCCTTTGTACTTGCTTTTCTGTGCTTGGGACTCTTTACTCCTGATCTAAACATAACCAGATCCCTTTTGTTCTTTGAGCTCAAATGTTACCTCCTTACAAAGACCTGATTGCTAGCAGTTCTCCGGCTAATGTCCTCATCCTCTATCATATTGTCCTGCTTTATTTTCTTCAAAGTACTAATCCCAATAAAAGTTATCTTTTTTTATGTATTTGTTTATCATCATTCCATAAGAAACCGTGCTTGCCTTGTTCACTGTTAGGGAATGGTGCCTGGCCCAGGGTAGTCACTCAGGACAGATCTTACTTAGATAAATGTTCCAGTCACTGTGCTGGTTACTCAGGATGCAAACATATGTGAGACATGGGCCTTGCCCTCAGAGAGCTTATACTCTAGTGGAAGAAACAAATGGGAAAGTAATTGTAATTCAGTATGCCAAGTTCCTTAGTAGTAGCAAGTCCAAATTGCCATAGGAGTATCAGAAGAGGATGCCAATGGTTGGTTCATTCCCAAATATTTGTTGAGGTCCTACTCTGTGCCAGGATTTATACTCTGTGTGAGAGATATAAAAGTAAGCACAGTAGGCAGCAGTCTTGCCTATAGCTGGATGGTTACAGTGTGATAATCCTCTCTGGGGAGTGAGGTAAGGCTTCAGAGTAGAGATGACATTTAAGCAAAGGTGGATAGAAGAGAGAATAGAAAAAGGTCATTTTAAGAAGAGCAAAAGTAGTAAGTTAGCTGAGTAAAAGTCACATACTGTACATAAATTTGAAACCTTTGACTACACCTTTATTAATTGGCATTTTACATATAACATTTCATTGTTATTAGAAATCAGTAGGACCTAGACCTTAAGAACTCAGTACAAGTAATAAATAGTTATTTTTACAAAACTAAATATCATAGGTACTGTTAAGATGGCATACTTGGCTTTTTTCTTTAAAATCCCCATAAACAGGCATTTTTCATTGAAATTTCAGTAGTTAAAGGAAATAACCACTTCACCATTTTATTATCATGTAGATTTATGAGAATGGATCCACCTAAAAGTCATATTTTTAAAATCTTTTAGAAAAAATAATTATTGAGCAATGCCTGGGTGGCTTAGTCAGTTTAACATCCGAATCTTGATACCAGCTCAGATCTTGATCTCAGGGTCATTAGTTCAAGCCCCAAACTGAAAAAATTACCGAGCTATTCTGATCTGTCTGGCACTCTCCTGAGTACTTTACATACATTAACTCATTTAATTTTCCTAACAGTCTCCTGACATAGTACTCTTTATCTTCATTCCATAGATGAGGAGCCTAAAGCCCAGAGCCGTCTAAGTAACCAGGGTCACAGAGCTAATCAGTGTAGCTTAACTCTGGCTCTCTTTAGAAATGTATTAGATTCTGTCAGAATTAGCTAACTTGCTCAATTCAGAACTTAACTAGTCTTTTTTTAAACATCTGTGTTGCAGTAGGCACTGAAGGGGGTTAACACAATATAGCCTGTGTCTTTGAGAAGCTTTTATTTAGTTAGCTTCAAGAAAAATAGTAAAAAAAAAAAAACAAAAAACAAAAAACAAAAAACACACAGGTAGACATGAAATAGAGAGTAATTCTATTGGAAAAAACCTATTTAGATTAGAAATTTTTCTTTCATCTCCGTAGCTATAGCTTGTTTTGCTACTTGAGATTTTTTTAAAAAAACATTTGAACACATTTTTTAAGCTTTTTTAACATTTTGAAATAATTATAGATCCCAAGAAGGTGCAGAAATAATACATAGAGTTTCATGTACTCCTCACCCAGCTTCCCCTAATGGAGACAAATATAACTGTAGTACAATGTCAAAGCCAGAAAATGTGTATTATTAGTACAATACTGTTAACAACCAGACTATACTCACTTTTCCCTGTTTTTTATATATACATTCACATGTGGTTGTATGTGTGTGTATGTATAGTTCTGTGCTACCTTATTCATGTATTTATTTGCGTAACTACCACCAAAATCAAGATACAAAACTGTTCCGTCACTGCAGAGAAAGTCCCCTGTACTTCCCTCATCCCTGTCTCTTGGCAGCCACTGATCTGCTTTCCAGCTATACAATTTGTCATTTCAAAAATGTTCTATAAATAGAATTAAACAGTGTGAAACCTTTTGAGGTTGACATTTTTTGCCAACTATAATGGTCTTGAGATTTTTTCTTTTTTTTTTTTTGCATGTATCAGTAATTCCTTTTTATTGGTGAATAGAATTCCATTGTACAGATGCACAGTTTGCTTAGCCATTCATGCATTGAAGGACATTTGAATTGTTTTCAGTTGCTGCTGTAAGTAAAGCTACTATGAACATTTATGTACAGGTTTTTGTATAACGATTAAGTTTTCATTTCTGTAGATAAATGCCCACAAATGAGATTGTTGAGTCTGATAGAAAGTTCAAATTAAATTTTGTAAGACACTGCCAGACTATTTGCCATAGTGACTATAACATTTTACATCTCACTAGCAATGTACAAGAGATCCAGTTTCTCTACCTTCTCTCTAGATTTCTTGATATTATCATTACTTCTGATGTGTGCAGTGACACAGCATTGTGGTTTTAATTTGTATTTCCCTATTTGCTAATGAATTTGAATATCTTCATGTGCTTGTCATTAACATGCCTTCTTCATTGAGACGTCTGCTCAAGTCTTTTTGCACAGTTTCAAACTGAGTTGTTTTACTTTTGAGTTTTAAGACTTGTCTATATTCTAGATATAAAGGCTTTGTGCTATATTGTGGTTTATTAGTATTTTCTTCCAAGTCATAGTTTCTCTTTTCATCTTCCTAACAGGGACTTTCACAGAGCAAAAGTTTTATTTTGATGAAGTATAATTTGTCAATTTTTTTAAAATTTTGGTTGTCACATCTAAGAACTCAGGTGAAGCATTCTAGATTCTGCCTACCCCTAGATTCCAAAGATTTCCTCATTTTTTTCCTAAGAGCTAGATAGTCTTATGCTTTACTTTTGAATCCATTGATAATTTTGAATCAGTTTTTGAATAAAATATAAGGTTTAGATGAAGGCTCATTTTGCCAATAGATGTCCAACATGATCTGTTTTAAAAAACAAAAACAAAACAAAAAAACAACTTTCCTTCCTCCATGGAATTGCTTTTGCCTCTTTGTCAAAAATCAGTTGGAAATTTTTTTTAAGAATTGGTGTGGTGTGTTTGTGTTTATCTATTCCTGGACTCTCCATTTCATTGATCTCTATGTCCCTCTGCCAGTACAACACTGTTATGAATGATATAGCTATATATAGTAAGTCTTAACTTCAAATCGAGTTATTTCTTCCACTCTATTCTTTTTTAAAATTATTTTAGCTCTTCTAGTTCCTCTGCCTTTCTGTGTAAATTTTGGAATAAGCTTGTTTATATAAATACAACAAAATTTTGCTGGGATTTTGATAAGAATTACATTATATGTATACATCACTTTTGGGAAAATTGACATCTCTGTTGAGTCTTGCAGTCCATAGCCATGGTATGTCTGTACATTGTTTTTTAAGATTTTATTTATTTATTCATGAGAGACACACAGAGAGAGAGAGAGAGAGAGAGAGAGAGGCAGAGACACAGACAGAGGGAGAAGCAGGCTCCATACAGGGAGCCTGATGTGGACTCGATCCCGGGTCTCTAGGATCATGCTCTGGGCTGAAGGCAGCACTAAACCACTGAGCCACCTGGGCTGCCCTATCTGTACTTTTAATTTAGGTCTTCTTTTATTTCTTTTATCATCATTATGTAATTTTCTGTATATAGACCACATATATATTTTTTAATTGATATCTTGGCATTTCACTTTTTTGGAATGATTGTAAATTATAAATAGTATTATGTTTTTAGTTTGGTTTCTACTTTTACATGTCTGTTGCTAACATCTAGAAATACAGTTGATCTTTATTTTTTTTATCTCATATCTTGTGATCTTGCTTAACTCATATATTAAATCCTAAGAATTTTTAAAATGTATTTCCTGGGATATTCTAGACAATCTCATATTCTGCATATAGGGAAAACTTTTCCCTTCCAACCATTATATCATTTATTTCATTTTCTTGCCTTATCGCACTGGCTAGGACTAGTCCCAAGCAAAAAGCTAAAGACCAATACCACTCACGACTATCATCATTAAAATTCTCAACAAATTATTGGTAAGTATATATATATATATATATATATATATATACACCATGATATGGTGTATATATACACCATAGCTGGCTAGCTTTCTGCTTTTTTTTGTCCGATTTTGGTCTTGAGATAATAGTAGCCTTATAAAATGATTGAGAAGTGTTTCACCCTCTTTGTTTTCTGGAATATTGTTTAGAACTGATATTAATTTTCTTTTAAATGTTTGGTAAAACTCCCCAGTTAAGCCATCTGGCCCTGAAGATTTCTTTTTCAGAAGCTTGTTGTTGTGGATTACATTTCTTTAATAGTTATAAGATTATTCAGATAATCTGTCTCATGTTGGATGAATTTTGGTAGTTTGTGATTTTCAAGGAATTAGTCCATTTCATCTAAATTATTACGAGCATAGAGTTGTTTATGGTATTCCCTTATTGCTTTTTTTTTTTTTTTACCAGCTTTAGGATCTGTAATTACATCCTCTGTTTCTTTCTTGATATTGGCAAAATCTGTCTTCTCTTCTCTTTTTACATTTGTCATTCTTGCTAGAGGTTTATCAATTTTGTTGGTCTATTTGAAGAGTCAGCTCTTTTTTTCACTCACTTTTTTCTGCTCTTTATTGTTTCCTTTCTTCTGGTTGCTTTGAGTTCATTTTGCTCTTTTGGTTTCTAAAGGTAAGGGCCTAGATATTGATTTAAGAAATTTCCTCTTCTCGGGATCCCTGGGTGGCGCAGCGGTTTGGCGCCTGCCTTTGGCCCAGGGCGCGATCCTGGAGATCCGGGATCGAATCCCACATCAGGCTCCTGGTGCATGGAGCCTGCTTCTCCCTCTGCCTGTGTCTCTGCCTCTCTCTCTTTCTCTCTGTATGACTATCATAAATAAATAAAATTTAAAAAAAAAATTTAAAAAAAAAAAAAAGAAATTTCCTCTTCTCTAATATAAGGATTTAGTGCTACAAATTTCTCTTTCAGCACTGTTTTAGCTTCATCCTACAAATGTGGATATGTTGCATTTTCATTTTATTTAGTTCCAACTATTTTTTTATTTCCTTTGAGTCTTCTTTGACCCATGGATTTAGAGTGCTTTGCTTAATTTCTGAGTACTTGGAGGTTGTTGTTGTTGTTGTTGTTGTTTTCCTATTATCCTTCTGTTATTGATTTCTAGTTTGATCCCATTGTGGTCAGGAAACCCTGCTCTGTTTTTAAATATTTCATGTTTGTTTTATGATCCAGGATACAGTCTGTCTTGGTGAATACTCCACGGGTGCTTGAAAAGAATGTATATCCTACTCTTGTGTGGAATATTCTGGAATTGTCTGTTATATGTTAGCTGGTGGACAATGTTGTGGAGTTCTTCTGCATCTTCACTGATTTTCTATTTAATATGTCTACTGATAGCCACAAGAGACATGGAACACTTTGTTAGCCCTTCTAAAACCACGGCTAACTAGGCCCATTGATCTTGGCCCTTCATAATCTGTTGTCTGCCCTTTTCCGCCTAATGTAATAGACACGTTGATCTCTCAGTAATATGAATTTTAAATACTCTTTGTAGTTCCCTGTTTGCATCTTGAAACCCCAAAATTTCTTCACTGTTGTATCTTCTTTAGTTTCTCCTAAAGATAGGAGTCTTTAAGTCAGTCTTTTAGTGAGTAGACTGATCTGGTACTGTCTTGAAAATATACTCCTGAGGAGAAATTAGTGTGTTTCAAGGAGGAGAAGAGAAAGTTGAATTTGAGAGATTAGTAGTCATTAAGCTACAGTCAGAGAACTGCCTGTGTTGGGGGAAAAGATCTGTACAGTTCTCGAGGGCAAGGGCTGTGTATTTTTGTTTTTCCCATGGTCCCTTCCTAGAAAAGTGCCTTCCACATATTTGCGGAATGACTTAAAAATAAATGAATGAATACTGGATGGTGTGAGTCATCACAAAAACAAAGACGCCCACTCCCTAAACTGCTACTCTTCTCAGGCTTTATTGAGCGTCTGAAAGACCAGAAGAAGGGTTTCACGAGTCCGCAATGTTTGATTACTGGCTTCATTCCAACCTGGCTGTTGTTAAATGAAATATTCAGGCAAAGAGCTCTGCATACAAAAATGAAACCTAATTTAATTTTTAATCAAGTAAAAAATAAATTTCAGATTCTACATGTATAACAAATTGGAAAGAAATGGACCATTTCAGCCTAATACTCTGCCTCTTTGCCTGAAGCTGAAGCTGGTTTAATTTGCCATGACAAATTTAGATGTATTTATTACATGTACACTCATGCTTTGTATGAAAGAAGACCATTATTTTTCTTACTCATTTTTTCCTATGTTCCATACCCAGTTTGAGCTGTGAAATGTCTAAGTTCAATAGCAAATTGATGACATAGAGAGTGGATTATTGTCCATAAGTGGGATACTGTGATTTTTTTTTTTCATTAGATATTTTCTATGGTGAGCCACAAACTGGGCGGCACTGGGATTACCACTGTTTGCATAGCATATAAAATTTTTATTGGCCTATTGATTGACATGTGTTTGAAACATTAAGAAGTCAATTAACTTCTTGTTGACTTGCCAGAATCCTTACAGGAACTTTCTTTTTTCCCTGAATTGCTGTTAGTTTGATCCTCTTTGTATAATGAACTTCATCTGGTATTATATTTTTTGGTAATCAAAAACCTTTATAACATGTTCAAAGGAAACGTAGCTGGACAAAGAAAAAGTCAGCTGACCCAAGATGCCTATCTGTAAATGGAGTTAAGTGAGAATAAGATTTTTCCAGCCAAGTCAAATAAGAAATGATTAGACTGCAATTATCTCCCGCTTTATGTTTTTCAGGATTAATGAAATCATACTTGTGAGACATTTGTTTAAATTTGTTCGATTCCTATACCTCTGCTAACCAGTCCCCTGTAACACAGTAAAATAATGGCAGAGTTCCTTTGACCCAGCTTGTATTTCTCCTTGGTACATGCACTGTAAACTTAGTAACTTTCATGAAGATATAGAAAAACCAATTCTATTATACGTGCATTTAGCAAGTCGGATGATGGTTAGAGTCCACTATGAGAAGCGATTCTATGTGAAAATCCTCCCACATATCTGGTTTCTTCTGACTGACAGGCTGCCTCTCCCAGCTGCATGGTGAAATTACCAGCTGTGCCACTGACACATTGGCTGGGTGACAACCCGTAGCTGCTTCCATCCACAAACGAACTATTTAATTTAAACATTATGACTTCTGTTTCACATTTTGAGTGACCTCAGAACAAAATCTGGGTCAGAATTAGGCTGTATGTAACCAGAGATTGCTTTGAGTTGTTTTTATTTTTCTCCACTTTAGAGGATTCTACAAAGCTTGAAAATGATTTTTCTCTCCTTTCTAAATTGATCCTTTTTCCACTTGGCAAACATTACGTTTTTCCTCTCTGCAGAAGCCAGCATGGCTTTGCCTACCGGTTTTCTCTCTCATTTCACTTTGCCTGCGTCACTGTCTGAGTTTGTCACCGTTCCAGCCCATCACAGGCATATGTGAGCACCAGTCCTGATGGGGCCTCTTCCTTTCAGGGTGAAAGCTAGCATGTTTTCCTAAGGATAACAATGTGACTACAGTGAAAACAAAAACGAACGTTGAAGGAAAAGGAATTCAGTCGTGAGAGGATGCGAAAGGGAAGCTCGATGAAAACAAAGCAGTTTCCAAAGAAAGGACTCATGTGCAGCCAGAGGCAGTGAACTTGGAGAGCCTTGGCCTTGTGAGAAAGGCTGTGGGAGGCCCAGGCAGCTAAGTGAGAACTGAGGGGGGGGGAAGAAGAGAAAGGAGATCTTTGAAATGATCCTCAATTAAGTATGTGATTCCTAGAGCCAGTCCCAGTTTCACAGCCTCTCCAGGGCCTACTTTAAAGTTTCAAATGAATCCAGATAGCTCTATTTATATAGCATCTGAAAATCAATAAAGTGCCATTTGTTTTAGCATTTTGAAAATCTCTCTTTGGTCCTGAGGGGAAAAGGAAGAGAAAGGAGCACAGAGAGAACACAAATAGTTGAACATGGTATGGGAACGCTTAGTTGGGAAGGCTGGGGCAGTCCAAGTCAAGTGCACTCTTGAAAGATTTGGAGATGGCCAGGACCAGAGCTGGAATGGAAGCAGCTGGGAGAGTTTTTGGAATTGAATGCAGACTGTGAACTCCTTGAGGAAAGGTAAGGTGCGTGACTCATCTTGGCAATCTCAGCACCTATTAAAGAGAAGTTGGGGAGGAGGGATATAGAAAGGAAAGAGAGAAACTGTGAAAACTTAGTGATGACTGCTTAGAGCTTTCTTAAGTGGGGTGGAAAAAATAAAATGAAACAACAACAACAACAAAAAAAAACATTGCAGAACTGCTCTTGGTGAACTTTTGCACCCACTGAATTAATCCCTGGAACTCATCTCATCTAAGGATTTTTTTGATAGTGCATTTCCGAAGTGTTAAATGTTGCCTTTGTCAAAGAAAGCAGAAGGAAGTGGAGAGTTTCTCATTCATCTTACGCAGAATACTGTTGGTTTACTTTATTTTTTTTATCAAGATGCAGTTCACACAACATAAAATGAACCATTTTAAAGTGTACTAGTCAGTGACAGTGAGTACATTCACTGTGCTGTGCAACCACTGCCTGTAATAGGCTCTGAAACATTTCATCAACACTTGCTTTACTCTAATGCCTGAGTGTCATGGGATCACTTAGGGCTTTGTCTTTATAGGAAAGAAAGAAGAGAAAGAAAGAGAGAGAGAGACATGCACACATACCTAGTCAGTGTTTTGTAAAGCCTCTGGAGACTAAATGCCATCTCCTTCATTGTCTTTTGGATTTCTCATTGCCTTCATTGCCTTCCCCCACAAGACAGTAGCTAAAACTGTACCTTTTTAGGCTAACATTTCCTCTTTAGCAGTTGCTTTTTGGTGATTTATTTTTCTCCTGGCCTCCTGGTATAATCCTTATTTAAGTAGCATGAATACAGTGAAACTACCTGGTCATGGATTTATTTTTCTTTTCTTTTCTTTTTTTTAAGATTTATTTATTGGAGAAAGAGAGAGTGAGCACAGGTATGGGGATGGTCACGGAGGGGCGGAGGGAGAAGGAGAAAGAGAATCTCAGGCGACTCCCTGCTGAGCATGGAGCCTGACTTGGAGCTCCACTTAACAACCCTGAGATCATGACCTGAGCCGAAATCAAGAATCAGATGCTTAACCAACTAGCCACCCAGGTGCCCCTGGATTTCTTTTTCTAGTATTAGACATGTATGAAGTTAAATCAGCTGTAGAAAACTTATTCTCTACATGGAGCATGAGATTTAGGATCCTACTTGCACCAGGACAGCATTTTATATAGATGTAAGCCATGTGCTTTTTGCCTTCCATGGAGCCTTTTTCATGGGGTCAAAAGAACAAACTCTGATTTTCTCTGAGGCACATTGGCAAATAATTATAAAAATATTCTTCAAAAGGACCTTCCAGTCAGGGTTGGGGAAACTATGACTATCCTAGGATTACTGAGGGGAATGAGTAAACACCTTACAAATTTCAAATGTTGTTGTGGCTTACAGACAAAGATGTTTTAGCATTATGGTTAGAGGAGTTTGAAGGGTTGGATTTGAAACAGGTTAGAGAGCTTGAGCTGTTATTATTGCACACACTCTTAAAAAGACCAAAAAGTTCCCTGCTGATAAGACCTTTGAATTACAGAAAGAACATGTTGTGACTGATCATTCCTTTTAAGAAATGTGAATACCAGATTTATAAGATTCATATGTTTATGATGTCAAAATTTCCATATTCTGTCATAAAGAATGAAATCTGCAGGGGGATCAGCTGTAGAATTGCAAAGGGCAGCAAATTCCGTTTGTTAGCAGAATACCGTTTTGCGTTCTTGGTCTTCCTGACTTCACGTTTAAGCCATTTATACAGATCTTTGACAAAGCAATTTTTTAAAAATATTTACAGCCAACAGTTTGTGAAAACAGGTTTGGCCTTATGGGCTAAATAATTGCTTTTCTCTAAAGACAGGTGTCACATGCTCAGATCAATTGTGTCCACATCTTCAAAGCTCCAGATGCTGCTTTTCAAAAGATTTGCTTACACAATACAGGATTTTGTAGATAAGTCGTGTTTGTGGAGGCAGTGCCCAGGGCTCAGGGGACTTGGTCTGGTGCTGTTTTATTATTCCGAAGCCAGCTGTCCTGTTTGAGCTTTTCAAGGAGCCATGATTCAGCCTCTGTGGAAGTCACAGGGGAAAAAAAAAATTCCTTAGGGCACCCTGCTGGAGGAAGAATTGGAGTGGATGGGCGCTGGGAGTCGGTAGAGGTGTGGTATGCCCTCCTCTCTTTGGAAACCAGGCGGGGCTTCTGTGTGGCAAATTGCCAATCTTCAGCTCACACAAGAAGAGTTCCCCACTTTTATTTTTTAAGTTTCAAGAACTCCCCCTGACTACTTGCTTTACATTTTTTCTCTAAATTTCCATTTTGTTGTTTTCTCTGGTCTGCATCCATTTGTCATACTGTAGTTGTGGTATGGGAGAAAAAAATGCCATACTGGGAATCAGGAGGTTTGGGTTTTACTCTCAGCTTTGTCAATAATTAGGTGTGTGACTTGAAGCTAACCAGGTAGCCTCTCTGAGCTTAGCGTCACCTCCCTATCAGATGGGAATGATAAGAAGCTCAGTAGAAAGAGCACAGATTTCAGATCCACTTTGCTTTTAAACAAGCCACTCTCTGCCAGGAAGGTGATTTCCCAGCCATTCAAAACCACTAGCTCCTGCTCACCTCCTGCCAGAATGACTTAACATTCCTTGCACCTCCTGCATCTCATAGGGTCACAGATAGAGTGGAAGCCCAAAGCATGTTCTGTTCTGTCTCCGTTCATACTTTGACCATTCTTTCTTCCTCTTCCTTATTCATACCTCTGTGCTCCCACTGGGATCATGTTGAAGCTGCAGTTTTCGTCTTCCCCTTGAAATCTCTCCCACCTAACTGTTTACAAAGACCCTGGAGTTTGGCCTGTTAACCTTCACTCCTGGGCAGTTGCCTTAATATTGCAGGAATTATTCTTTTCCCCAGAGTCTATTGAGAAATAGAACTCAGTTTTAATTTTTGACAATTCTCCCCATTTTTTCTGTCCCTGAACCCAGCACACTCACCTTTGTTGTAAGGGGTTTCTTGCTGTTGGCTGCAGGAAGCAGATAAGTGGTGACAAAAAATAGAGAAGGATTATGGGGAGGACCTGGTTGGCTCAGGCAGTAGAGCATCTGGCTCTCACTCTTGGAATGGATCGAGGCCCACGTTGAGGGTAGAGATAACTTAAAAAAATTTTTTTAAATCATAAGCCTTATAGGAGTTAGATGTGTAAGAGCTTATGGGTTACTTGATGGACTTCATATAAATATGAATTGAATAAGGTCTTTCTCAGTACCTTTTCTTTGTCTACTTCAGTAATGAGCCCTTTCATATTTCTAAGACAAGCACTCCTCCAGCCTCCTGACTTTTCTTTTTTATCAGCAAATTCTAAAGCAGACTAATGTTCCTTGGGCCACATGTGAACACAGGCATGTTTTGTC
Organism: Vulpes vulpes; assembly: GCF_048418805.1. Taxonomy (NCBI): domain Eukaryota; kingdom Metazoa; phylum Chordata; class Mammalia; order Carnivora; family Canidae; genus Vulpes; species Vulpes vulpes. The sequence continues at coordinate 129,178,077 of NC_132782.1, forward strand.
ATATTCATATAGTTAGTTGGTCAGTATTTGAACCACTTAGTTGATCAGTATATTTCACATAGCACCAAAAAATCCATATTTCTGGCTCTTTTTGAAAAATTGGGTGGGAGGATATTAGCGAGAGCTGAGTAGTGACTTCCCCATCCAGGATACATGCTCTCTGTGATCTCTTACCTCTGTTTCACTTAGGTGGGTTGTATGAGTGGACCATGTTTGTGTCCAGCCTTCATGCTTTTTCCTGAGGACCTTAATGGGTCATAGCAGTGGGAGGGGGTGACTGGTAGATCTCATACATATCATGGAGGACTAGATGCAGGGATATAAGTGAAGACAGTCGGCTTATTGTGCACAGTAGCAAGGCAAACCTGCTGTCCCTGAACCCTTCCTATTTTTAAGTCCTAGAGCTGCTACCACTAATGTGGCAGAGTAGTTAATATTTATTAGATTACTGATTATTATTATCTTTATGGATCTCTAGATACAGAGATTAGTGTGGATCCTCGTATTCCCCTTCCTGAGTCACAGCAAGTCACCCCCTGGTGGTACACTTTGAATTATACAGATAATACCTTAGTAATAATTTAATCTCACTCATTTTATTTATTTTTAACTTCTTGATTTTTCTTAGAAAGAGAGTAGAGGCAGAGGGATGGAGCAGAGGAAGAGGGAAAGAGAGAACCCCAAGCAGTCTCCACACTCAGCATAGAGTCCGACACAGGGCTTGATCCCTTGACCCCAAGATCATGACCTGAGCCAAAATCAAGAGTTAGACACTTAACCAACTGAACCACCCAGGCACTGCCCTCGCCCCTCATCACACACACACAACATACTCTCTATTTTTAAAGCTTAGATAATAGAGTCAAGAGGGGGAATGCCTTGTCCAGAGCCTTAGGACTCATAACGAAGCATGAACAAGACAAACCAGTTCTTCTCACTCCCAGCTCCAGACTCAGCTCTAGGCCACACCACAAATGAAACAGATTTCTCTCCTCTCTAAGGGTAACCAAGTTTATACTCTTAATAAGGAACAGAGAAAATGGGCTTGGGCAATACACATCCTGGAGTTCAGAATCTAGGTCTGCTATTCTGATATTTGGGCAAGCTTGCATGAGCTGTTTAATCTCCATAAACTTCCTCTTCTTTATCTGTAGAACAGGGACCATAATACCTACTTCATGTGAACACAAGTAAGATATGCAGGAGGGCCCTCCATAGTAGTTTCCTAGGTCTTCCGCTGCCCCCTTTGTCAATTCCTTTCCAAAAATTCAGAGGCTAACAAGGAGTTAATATTTTTAAACTTAAGCCAAGGAATGTCTGCACAGTGCCCAGCTTGGACGATGTGGTATGCCTAACTGTTTTCATGTTGATTTTCATGCCACAGTGAGCCCCTTCAGGCATGAAAACAACCAGGGATTATTTGTTTCTCTGTTCTTTCTTTTTTGGCTCTCTTATTGTATTTTCATCACAGTCTCCAGCCCTTCCAAAAGCAGTCTGTCAGGATTTACCAGTGAATCTCAGCTTTCTCCTGTTGGGCCACCGTTCAAGGGCATCCTTCTGAATCTGGCCCTCTCAAGGAGGAGCTCATCGGCATGGGCCCGATTCTTAGTTACGTAACTCTTTTCCTCATTTTCTAGATGCTTCTTCTGAGCTTTGCTTTGCACTATCCCTCCATCCAGATCTTTCCTTCCTGTGAACACCTCTTCAACTAATAAGTTAGCATTTAATTGTTCTGTAGTCATTTTAGCTCCGTTACTTTTCTCCTTCCCCAGATTAGATTGTGAACACTTTAAGGTCCAAAAACTAAGACTCCTGGCTTTATCATTATCTGCTATGGAGTTTAGCAATCTGTCAGTTGCTTGGCAAGGTCTTTGATTAATAGCTGGCTTGTAGGGAACTGGAACAGATAGCAGACAAGAGGGTGGTAGTCAAGGAGGAGATATTTGGCTGACCAAAGAGGAAAATGGTGTAATACTCTTGTCCCTCTTGATCCCACTGAAGGTGAATGGAATTCAGGGGAACCTTGAACTGCTTCCTGGGTCATCTTTCTTGCTGGGACTCTCTCCCTCCCTACTAGCCAGGTGTGCCATGTTCTACTTATCAGAGAGCATGGGAACTTAAATGTCCTCTCTTCAAAGAGTGCCATGGCAAGTTTAAAACTGTGCTAAGCTCTCTTAAGATTGAAAGATTAGGAAACATAACCAAGGCTTCGGAACTCAGATCTTCCTTTACTGCCATTCTGCCAAATGCCCACTTGATTCTTAAGGAAAATGTTATTCGTTGAATTATTTCTTATTTTTTAAGAGGATCTGCAACCATCAATGTAGAATTGCTTTCTCTTGCCATTTCCTTATATCACAAGACCTAGATATCAGAGCAGAATTTTACTGATTATAATCTGAATGCCTGTCCTTTGAAGCTATTTATTTCTGAATTTTTTACTATTTTATAAACTTGTTATTATTTACAAATGGTTACAATTATTTGTAAATAAATTATTCGCAAATTTGTTACTGTTTTTCATTGAATAACTGCTGTGAGCTAGGCACCACGAATGGTGAGGATGAGACATGGATGGCATTTATGTTCAGAGGAGTAGAAAATCTAGGAGACAGGGAGTACCTGGGCAGCTAATTTGGTTCAACATCTCTAGGATTCACTCAGGTCATAATCTCATAGGTCATGGATTGAGTCCCATTTCTGGCTTCACTCCCAGCAGGGAGTCTCCTTCCCCTATTCCCTTTCCCACTATCCCTCCCCCTGCTCACATACACTCTCTTTCTCTCTCTCTCTCTCTCTCTCTAAAATAAATAATTTTTTAAAAAAATTTAGGAGACAACCATGGCCAAGGGTAGGAAGGAGGGATCATACAGACTGGGAACTGACTCACCTCAAAGTTCGAGACAGAAACACCAGTGTGATTATTTGAAGGTGTTTTAAATCCCAGGCCCCCTTTTGGAGGTGAGAGCAGGTTAATGAGCCATTATCCCACTATTCCCGGCTGCACAAACTACATAGTAAAGAATATGGCATGAGGTTCAGAATGTCTGTCAGAATGATTCCAGAAGGCAGGAGCAGTGAATGTACTTCAAAGAACCCAGAACAAATAGCCCTTTAGGTCAGTTTTTAAATCAATAGCAGATCGGGCACTACAAGAGGAAGCCTGTTTCCGAGCCAAACAGTGAACAATCCTAAAAGTCCAGGCTCCCACAGTCTCTGGGGAGTAATTAGAACGTGTTCAGTAATCAGCCAATTTGGATTTCTGAGCATGATTCTAAACACAAAATGATAAAAGTTGGGGAAAGTAAACTAACCATTGCTTCATAATCGAATCACATAATTCAATTAGAGAATCATAAAGTTAGAAATGCTGGAGGGTTTTTCTGTTTTGCTTTGTTTTTTAAGGAAAAGTTATTTAAAAGCAATGCTATTAAAATAAAAATAGCTAAAAATATACAGTAAAACATTTATCTCACTAGGGACCTGAAAACAGTTAAGTATCCAAGTTGGAGTCTAGCCCTCATTAGACCAATAAATTAGTTTTGGAACTCTGAAGTCATTATTTGATTTCTTTTGTCTGCCTAGCCAATTCAGATGTGGGGGACTGTTTGCTCTAGTTGTTGGCAAAACACTATAAACATCCAGGTTCTGGTTGTTGTGTTTTTATTATAAAGCACAGGAAAATTACTTTCATCAGAAGAAATGAAGGGTTAGGATAAATTGTGAGTAAACAAGAGCTTTTGGTTAAGTTTAAATATGGCCTGCTATTTATCCTACACTGGAAATATGAGACAATTCTATATTTACAGATATAGCAACCCTAATATTTGTAACGAAAGGGGAAGACTCTCCCAGATTGTTTGCTTAAGTTTGTTTTGTTGTTTAATCAACAATGCAGACACAAGAAAGGACTGAACAATATCTTACAAGATGATACTTTTTCCTGTGATATCATTTTTGATCTGAAGTTTCTTTCCAACTTTAAGAGTCTTAAATTCTTGATTCTAAAGTGATGTACTAGGAAATTCCACCAAAGCAAGGCTGCTTGGAACAGGCCCAGTTGGCCCTGGAACATAGATAGTCTCAAGAGGGGAAGCCAGTATATGATACAGTATGTGACTAACTTGCAGAATATTGCCTGACTAGAAGTACCTCAGAACTTTCCCTGACTCTGCTAACACACCCTTGGGAACCACCAAATCTGGCATTTGTATGTCTTAGTAACAAATATGGAGAACTAATTATTACTTAATCAGCAGCAAAATCTTACTAAGCTCTCCCACAATAAGATGGTAGCTTACTGTAATAAGAGAAAAGAACTATAAAATAGTTCATAAAAGTTAAGTTTCAACTCTACTTCTGATTGGGTTGATGGTATTATTTCCCTAGACTAGAGATTTGGGGTTATAATGACATTCACCAAAAGAGCCAAATTACGTTTACATGAAAGTTCATATGACGAAACAATAATTAAGTTAGGTTAAATGTTTTCACTATTTTTACTTTTTATCACTTTGATTTGTTAAAAGTGAAGACTGAGGGCAACCCCGGTGGCTCAGCGGTTTAGTGCCGCCTTTGGCCCAGGGTGTGATCCTGGAGACCTGGGATCGAGTGCCATGTCGGGCTCCCTGCCTGGAGCCTGCTTCTCCCTCTGCCTGTGTCTCTGCCTCTCTCTCTCGCTCTATGTCTCTCATGAATAAATAAATAAAATCTTTTAAAAATATAAAAATAAATAAAGTGAAGACTGAAACAATAATCAAATTTAGTTTTTGAATTTCAGTAGTAAGGAGTGATAGAGAATCTTAAGCCTGTTATATGTGGAATAATTGGGATCTAAGTTTCGAGACTAATTTAGTTGCCCGCACCATCCCTCATTCTTTTCTGAGTTGGTTTTCTGATCACAGGGTGGTAAGATCAGTACACAGTATTCTAAATAAATGGTCAAAACAGTCCTTCTGTCTTCATTCAGTTTCTTTGTTTATATAATGAAGAACTTTGCTTGTTTTTATTTCTGCTAGGCCCTGTTGGAATTTGAATTCTGTCTTCCAAATTTGTACAACTTTTCACTAAATATGGAATGATACTCTGATTTTTTTTTTCCCTTCCAGTCAACAAGAACTTCCTTTTCTTTGTAGAATTTAGGAATAGCAAAAAGAAATAACTCATCCTTTTGGTATTTTCTAAATTCATAATATACAGATGAGTGGCTAATGGCTACATTAGCTAATAGATAGCTAATAGAAATATCAGTATACTAGGCTGTCTCTTTCTCTCGTGCTTTTTAATAGATTTCATTTTTTTAGAGAGGTTTTAGGTTTATAGCAAAATTCAGTGGGAGGCATAGGAATTTCCCATGTAACTTCTGCCCCCACACAGGCATAGCCTCTCCCATTATCAGTGTCTCCTACCAGAGTGGTACATTTATTATAATTGATGAACAAATACTAACACATCATTATCACCCACAGTCCATAGTTTACATTATTTTCACTTTTGGTGTTATACATTCTATTGGTCTTGACAAATGTATAATGACATGTATCTAGCATTTTAATGTCATACAGGATAGTTTCACTGCCTTAAACATCTTCTGTGTTTTGCTTACTTATAGTTATTGGTGTATACCCACTTATGGGTTGTTTTAATTGCATTTCCCTAATGATATGATGTGGATGGTCTTTTCATATGCTTATTTGCTATTTATCTGTCTTCTCTGATGAAGTGTTAAGATCTTTGATCCAATTCTTGTTTAAAAAAAATATTTATTTTAGAGAGAGAGAGAGAGAGACAGCATGAACAGGAAGGCCATTAGAAGAGGAGAGAGAGACTCTTAAGCAGACTCTGCTGAGTGTACAGCCCTTGCAGGGCTTGATCCCAGGACCCTGAAATCATGACCTGAGTTGAAATCAAGAGTCAGATACTTAACTGACTGTGCCACCCAGGCACCCCTGGTTCATCTCTTAATTGGTTTGTTCATTTTCTTATTGTTGAGTTTTAAAAGTTTTTTGTATATTTGATATCCCAGGCCTTTACCAGATCTATTTTTTGGTAAATTTTCCCCCCTATCTGTGGCTTCTCTTTTCATTCTCTTGACAATACCTTTTGAAGAACGGAAATATTTTATTTTATTGAAGTCCAGCTTATCAGTTATTTCTTTCATGGATCATGCCTTTGTTGTTATCTCTAAAAAGTCACCAACAAATCCAAGTTCACTTAGATTTTCTCCTATGTTATCTTCTAGGGATTTCATAGTTTTGCATTTTACATTTAGGTCTATAATGCATTTAGAGTTAGTTTTTATGAAGGGTGTAAGGTATATAACAAGATTCATTTTTTGTATGTAGATATCCAGCTATTGGAAAGACTATCTTTGCTCCATTGTGTTGCCTTTGCTCTTTTATCAAATATCAGTTGACTCTATTTGTGTGGCTCTATTTATGGCTCCCTGTTCTTTTAATCTTTGTGTCTCTTCTTTCACCAATATCACACTGTTTTGATTACTGCAGTTTTATAGTAATCTTGAAGTTGGGTAGTGCTCATCCTCCAACTTTCTTCTTCTTCAAGATTGTATTGGCTATTCTGTGTCTTTTGCCTCTCTATTTAAATTTTAAAATCAGTTTGTTGATATCCATAAAATAATTTTCTGGGATTTTAACTGGGATTTCTTTGAATCTGTAGATCAAATTGGGAAGAACTGACATCTTGACAATATCAAGTTTTCCTATCCATGAATATGGAGTATCCCTCCATTTATTTAATTCTCCTTTGATTTTGTTCATCAGAGTTTTGTAGTTTTCTTCATAAAGACAGGCCTGTACATATTTTGTTAGATTTATACCTAAGTATTTCATTGTTCAGGGTACTAATAGAAATGGCAATGAGTTTTTAATTTCAAATGTCAGTTATTCAATAGGAATGTGATTGTCTTTTGTGTATTAACCTATGTACTGTAACCTGCTGTGATCACTTATCCTAGGAATTTTTTGTCAGTGTTTTCAGATATTCTACATAGATGATCATATCATCTGCAAAGACAGTTTTATTTCTTCCTTCTTAATCAGTGCATCTTTTATTTCCTTATCTTATTACATTGGCTAGGACTTCTAATACAGTGTTAAAATGCAGTAATGAAAGGGGACATCCCTGCACTGTTCCCAATCTTAGTAGAAAGACTTCTAGTTTCTCACCATTAAGTGTGCTAGCTGTAGGTTTTCTGTAGATATTTTCTTATCAAATTGAGGAAGTTCTTGTCTATTTCTACTTACTAAGAGCTTTTATCATGAATGGCTGTTAGATTTTGTCAAATCCTTTATCTCCATTTGTTGATATGATCACATGATATCCTTAGCCTATTAATATGATATAGTACATCAGTTGGTTTTCGAATGTTAAACAGCCTTGCATGCATGGGATAAATCCCACTCAATTATGGTATATAATCATTTTTAAAAGTTGTTAGTTTTGGGATCCCTGGGTGGCTCAGCAGTTTGGCGCCTTCCTTCAGCCCAGGGCATGATCCTGGAGTCCCGGGATCAGGTCCGGCATTGGGCTCCCTGCACAGAGCCTGCTTCTCCCTCTGCCTGTGTCTCTGCTTCTCTCTCTGTGTTTCTCATGAATAAATAAATAAAATCTTAAAAAAAAAAGTTGTTATATTTGATTTGCTAATATTTTTTGTGGGGGGGATTGATTTGCTAATAATTTATTGAGACTTTTGCATCTGTCTTCATGAGAGATATTGGTCTGTAGTTTTCTTTTTTTGGTAATGTCTTTGGTTTTAGTATTAGGATAAATCTGCTGTCATAGAATGAGTTGGGAAGTATTCCTTCACCTTCTGTCCTCTGAAAGAGATTGCCACCAACCTCTTAACATTATGCCTCAGATTCTCCAGAAGTAAAGAGTGCATATACCTGCTTAACTACAAGTAGTGGGGACATGCAGATTAATGAGCTTCAGATTTGTGACCAGTTTGGTAGCTTGTTGAGTCTTATGATTGGGAGCCCCATCAGAATAACATGGAAGAGGGAAGAAATTCTCAAAAGAAAGGAATGCTGGGCAAAACAAAGATAGAGGTCTACCATTATCAGGTCAATTCATTAATTCATTAGATGAATATTTGTTGAGCATCTGTTACATGCACTGTTCTAAGGGCTGGGGATATATCAAGTAACAGACAGATGTCCCTGCTCTTGCAGTTTACCTTCAAGCTGGTCTGTCCAGCTGCAAAAGCATGTTGGAACTTGAGCAGCCAGTAAATGTGACATAAAGTGCTTAGACTTCTGAAGCTAGTCTGTCTCTTATTTCTTGGTCAGTCCACTTGAGGCCATCGCATTAATGGTGGATAGCAAGCTATATTTATGCCCTCATGATGTCTTTGTAGAGTTCTGCTGTGGATTCCAAAGTTTCAGATCAGTGGATGCTATCACTGTGGTTCAGGAGTCTCTAGCATCTAGAATGGGGAGATGAACTGGCACTGTTTCAGCTCCAGGACACAGCATGTTGGCAAGAGCCAGTCAAGTTATTGCAGGGTTTCAGTCTCAGACCAAAATGGGATAAAAAATCAGGAACCTAAATAGAATTATCCATAGAATAGGGCTCAAGCTGAGGTTCACTGAATACACAGGAATGCAGGGGTTTTACACATACACACATCAGATCCATGTTTAAGGCAGAAATACTAACTTCAGTTTACAGGCCAGGCCCTGGAAAGAGTGGTGGACCTGCCAGTCTTGGTTAGATTGACTTGGGACATGGGCAGGACCCAATCTGTTTTTGTTTGTTTATTTTTTTATTTTTTATTTTATTTTTATTTTTTTAAAAGATTTATCTATCCATTCATTCAGAGAGAGCAAGAGAAAGGCAGAGACACAGGCAGAGGGAGAAGCAGGCTCCATGCAGGAAGCCCGATGTGGGACTCGATCCCAGGTCTCCAGGATCACACCCCAGGCTGCAGGCAGCGCTAAACCGCTGTGCCACCGGGGCTGCCCCATGGACCCAGTCTGAAGAGGAAAATGTCTTCAGACAAGAAATGACTGTAGAGTGGCAGGAACCACACACTATTTGTAAACAAAAGTAATTGTTAATCAATTCCATAATTAACCAGTCCCATATTTTCATTTAATACTAAAAACAAAAACAAACTAGGGGGGAAAAAAGGCACTGAGATCAGAGCTGTATTTGCAAGTATTAAAAATTCAGAATTAACTTGCTTAAACAAACAAAAAATTTTTCAATATTGGCAGTACAGTGATGACTAAGACAGATCCTCCCCTGTTCCCTTCCCCATCCTGATCTCACTATGTAGAGTGATAACACTTTCCCCTTTGGGGAATCTTAGGAGATACAGTTATTGTTTCAGCTCTGGAAATCACATTTCGTTCTAGGCACCACACTTAAAGAACCACTGACAAATTGGAACATGTTCAGAGGAAAATGACCCAGATGGTGAGGGAATATGAAACCAAGTTACATGAGAAACAGAGGAAGTAGGGAGATTTAGTCTGAAGAAGAGAAGGTTAACCAGAGAGTATTACAAAGATCACAGTTTTTAGATTCTGGAAAAGACACTACATAAGCTAGGGATTTATCATTCTCTACCTACTGGAACCTCCTAGAACAAGGGCCACTGTGGAGGAGATATAGGAAGATATAGGAAGAATGTCAAAAAGAAATTGATAAAAATCCAGGGTCATGCCAAAAGGAATGGATATCATTGGGAGGCAGATCCCAAGCCCCACATCTCTGAAGTTATTAAAACAGAGGATGGCAGTCAGTGCCCACTCACATTATACTTCTTCTGTTGGTCTTTCTAGATCCCCCATGGGCAATAACATCTCTTTCCCTTGTTCTCCCTTTGTACTTTTACCTCTCTGAGGTGCTTCCATGATTTATGTCTGGCTCTCACTAGTGATTCTCAACCCTTTCAACATAATGTATCCTTTATATAACAAATATTTTATAACATGCCCTTTCTTATCCTGAACTGAAGTTCATAGTTGACATAACCCTCCTCTGTGTCACAGAATTCCAAAATACCATATAATGCCCTAGTCATAATAATATAAAGGAGAAATAAAAAGAAAGTAATTAGTAATCACATTGCATGTTTTACAGTGTCTCCAGGCGTGACCACACCAGGAGTCAAGTAGATAGATTAGAATGTGGAGTCGCCATGATTAGGACAGCTGTAATGCAGACTGCTGCAGGTACATTGTATTAGTAACTCAGAAACTGTAAGTGGGTTTGCTGCCTCTCATGTAATTATCTTTTTTCTTGTTTTTTTTTTAAATTTATAACATTTTTATTTTGAAATATATATATAACCGGGGTGCCTGGGTGGTTCAGCCAGTAAAGTGTCTGACTTTGGCTCAGGTCATGCATGATCTCAGGGTCCTGGGATCCAGCCCCGCATTGGGCTCCCTACTCAGCAGGGAGTCTGCTTCTCCCTGCTCCTTTCCCTTCCCTCTCCCCCTTCCTTGTGTTCTCTCTTTCTCTCTCTCAAATAAATAAAAAATTTAAATATACATATATATATATATATACACCATAAAATTGACCATTTTTAAGTAGACAGTTCTGTGGCATTAAGCACATACGTTGTTGTCAACCAGTACCACTCCCCATCTCCAGAACTTTTTCAATTCCCCCAATTTGTGATGTAATTTTCCTGAATAGTGAGCAGCTAGCTCTTGGTAAAGGTCCAAACAAAACAAAGTATAGTCTTTGCTCAATTCCCATGGTAGTTCTATTTGGAACATTCAATGTGTGTAAGAAACATACAAAAAGATCTCTTTTGTCTTTCTGTGTGAAAGAGAATTAGGTTCTATGCTCAAATAATTATAAATGGAATATCACCTATACATATGTCCAGTGGGACACAGAATAGTGCTTTGCTGTATTAAACTGTCCCAAATATTACAGAATGTGTGTATCTGTGCCATTGTCCACTAAGTGCAAATAGCATCCCCCTACCCCCGTCACTGTGACAACCAGAAATGATCCTGTTAGTTCCCCAATACATTGTCACCATTAAGAACCAGGCTATAGAGTGCATAAACTCCAGGAAGGCAAGACCTGGTTTTGTTTTCTTACAATTTTCTTAGTACCTGCTACAAAGGGCGCTCAGTGTTTGTTAAAATTGAGAATGTGGTAGAGAGGATGCCCAGATATCCTTCAGGTGTCTCTAACTCAGCTTTTCTAAAACTGAACCAAGGTGTCATCTTCCTCTTCTCTACCCCAGCTCCCAGCCTGTGTTACCTCTATCATGTCTTTACAACAGTCTTAAATGCCTACTTCACTGCACACATTCAGCCAGTCACTAGATCATTTTGCCTCTGCCTTTCCTAACTGGCCTCTATTTCCCCCTGCTCCAGCTTCCATTTATGTTTTCACCCGGACTAATAGCCTTGTTTCCAACCCCCATACTATCTCCCTTTCAAATACACAGTGAACTCTGGGCACTCTCCATACATGGCCAAGCTCTCATGCTTTGGTAGTATAGTTTCCTGTGCCTAGAGCAGTGTTACCTTTGTCATCTAGAAAACTCCAGATCATGCATCAAGACCTGGCTTAAATGTCTCCCCCTCAGCTCCCAGACCTGAGAAAGAATTACTCAGTGTGTGTCTCTGTTCATATCTTTGTTGTGGCATTTGTTGTACTAAACTTTATTTGTCCACATGCCTGTGGTCTCTGCCAGACCGAGTTCCTTGAGTAGAAGTTAAGTGCTCAAGCTTCGGACACAGTGGCTAGAGTTCGAATGCCACATGATTTACCGGTCCTGTGGTCCTGAAGCCCCAGTTTTCTTATCTGTAAAAATGGGGATAATGTAATGCTTATGACATACTTAAGATAAAGCTTGAAATGTTAATAACCATCATCATTGGCTTTGTATCTGTCCAGCATCATAGGGAAGCGTGCTTACCAGCTGTCTTAAATGAAGGAAAGAAAGAACTGCTGCTATTGTCAAATTCTAGATGTTATTATTTAGTCACAAAAGCGGATGTTCTGTTTGGCAGTTGTAGCAAATTTTGTCATGAAGAAATTTAACCTTGGAAAATATTTTTTTTTGAAAGAGATCTATTTTCCTAACTTTTTTAGGTGCATTATAAAGCATTCTCTCTGAAACAGTAATGTACAAACTTTTGGGCTTACAAAGTCCATGCCCACCGCGGAAAGCTGTGTGCCTAGAAACTCCCGTGGGGGGGATTTTGACTTCTGTCTTCCAAAATGTGAAGTGCGGGGAACGTCTGCTTCCTCTTACCTATCTGGAATGGGGAAGAGCAGCGAGCACCACTGGTTTGGTGAGCTGAGCTCAGTAACTGTCCTGCAGCTGGCTCACCTTCAGTTAAAATATATAGTCTTCTTCAGCTTATGGCTCAGTTGTTTCCTTGCTTTGAAAAGCCTTTCTTTTATATGTCTCAAGTGCTGCTTGCAGTATAAAACTAAATCCTAAATTTTAAAAACTTCCATAGCTAATACTCTGCTAAATGTTTAAAGCCTGACATTTAATCTGCGTGAACTGAATCTCTCTGATTTCACTGTTTGCAGCTAGTAAATGTCACTCTAAACATTGTTGCCTTCACTCACACTTAAGCCTTTCATCTGCAGTGGGGGCAGCCTGTCAGAGAATTCTTTGTGTGTCACTCTAGCAAGGGGAAAAAAAGACTCCGGCCGGCCTTTAAACAGAGTGAAAAAAACTGCTTGGAAGGCAAAGACGACCCTGTTTTTATATGGTGTTTGTGAACACACAATCCCGAATCTACCAGATACTCTTAAAAAGCAACTATATTAGCTCAGTCTGAACAGGGTCCCCGCTGAGCTCATGCAGGGTTGCCAGCCAGCTCCCCGCTCTTTTGTGCCTGGAGGGGGATGGGAGGGTGGGGGCAGCGGCTAGAGATGTTGTCATTACTTTAATTTCACTTTTGCCTACAGGAGGAATCTTGTCATCTTCTGGCTCCCCAAACTATTTTCAACCGGGGCGTTTTATTTCTTAGTTCCTGAAGGCTACTGGCACACAGATCCGCCCTCACTTTTCATCATCTTGACATAAAATGGAAAATCAGTCTGTGGCTCTTTTCAGAGCCAGTGATTTACTCCTGTTCTTTTATCTGTCTCCCCGTTACGTTCTTTGTTGGGACATATTTTTATTTCCCGCGTCTGCAGCCTTTTGTTCTGCTGGGATGTTTATGGTCATTCTTCCTTGCTTGCCTCCTCCCCAGCCCCCCTCCCCCCAGCCCCCTGTTGGGATCCCTTCTTTCTCTGGGCCCCCAGTCCTTTGCCCTGCCCCTTCTGTGTGCTTGCTGCTTCAGGCCAGCTGCCTGCCTTTCCCCCCCATCTGTACCGTGCGCCGCGGGTGCCACCTCCACTGCTTCTCCCTATCTTCCTGCCCCCCTTCTTCCTGTACCTACAGGGCTCAGTCAGTAGTGGCCCATGATAGAGCCGGCGACAAGCAGACATGCTGAACTCATCCCTAACCACGGTGGTAGACCAACAGATTCTCAGCTAAATGCTTAGGTATATGTGTGTTTTTACAGCAGTTGATGCCAGTGCTTCCGGTTTCCTGGCAGCCATATGGAAGCACGAATTGAAATCTGGAAATAGAACATTCTATAAGAAGCACTAACATGGAATTTTAGGAAACCATGGGCATTTCTGTCAGACATAGATTCAAGTTTCTATTCTGTTTTTTATTGGCTTTGTGGACTTGGACAAATTCATTCATTCATTTAACACATATTCATCGAGTGCCTATTATGTGCCTTGTATTTAGCTCTTAGGGAGCCAGTTAATAGCCCTCTGTCTTCCCCTTTTGTGTTCACAACCAATTGAGAAATAAGACAGAAAGGAAAATATTAGCTTTATTGAGTGATAAAAGCCAGATTGGAGGATGTGGCTCTTATATGTGGCCACTATGGGTTTACTAAGTCTTCTCGCCTCAATTAGGCTGCAGGCTTGCCTCTCTCCTCTACTCTGCACACAAGCCAGAGTAAAGGACAGATATGGAAGATGAATAGGCTAGAAGAAAGAAAGTGAAAAAAGCCCATGGGCCTGGCAGGGTTGAGCATCCTCAGTCTGTTCTAAACTCCCTGCCCAGGCAAGCCACTCCTCTTCCCCAGGGAAGGGTTGAGTGAGAAGACACTTCGCTCTTCCCTCCAGGGAGACAGGATGGGTGAGCTTCCCGCTTAAGTGTGGACATTACACTTCTCCAATGGTTACCATAGTAGGCAAAATAAATATTGCCGGTCTGTCTCTTCACCTGTGAAATACAGATAATCATACCTATCTCTTATTGTGGCTGTGGAGACTGAAATGAAGACCCGATAACTGTCATTCTTTGGTTAGAATCAGCCTGAAATAGAACTGGTCGTTCAGGGGTCTGATTTATCTTTATTGCCCCCTCTATCTTTTCTTTCTGAGCCCTAATTTGATCATTTTTCCCCTCCTCGTTCCTGTTTTAAAAAAATAAGTGGGACTACTGGTCCTAAAGCTTTTGATTTGCACAAAGCATACTGGCCAAATCTTTTCTAATCCTGGCTTATGTGTTCAAAAAAACTCATTAATTTGGACAAAGAAAGTATTTGGAACAATTAAGTCTACTTCAGAATGACAAAACTGGTTGTACCTGAAGGGTCACTAAAGTACAATACGTGGCTGCAAACAGGTATTATTACATGAGAAATACGTGCCTTGATTCCTCACCTTTATTGTTATATTAACTTGAGTGATGCTCACAAGTTTCTCTATTACTGTAGAAAATAATCTAAATCTAAAACCACGGTGATGAAGGAAAACAATACAGATAGGGAGTTTTATAAAAGAATTTTTAGGGTGTTGGGACTTTATGTTGGGGGCAGCAGGAAGCCTTTGACGATAAGTGATAACAGGATCAGGTTTGTATTTGAGGAAGAAGTCTCATGGTAATGCTGCAGACAGTGGAGCTGAGAAGGAGGAGGAGGGCCTGGGAAAGCAGGTAGGAGGCTCTAAGCAAACCAGGTGAGAGGCTCACCCCAGGTGGTGGAGATCAGGGCCAGACTGAAGAGGCCTGAGAGATGGAATTGGCAGGGTTTAGGTGAGAAGGGAGACAGAGAAATGGATCAGATAAAAAAGCTGTTTGGTTTTTTTTTTTTTTTAAGTTAAAATAAAAAGATTTCAGATGGTAGTGCTTCCAGAGCCCCTTCCCCAGCAAGATTAGAGGGTTAACATGTTGAATCCAGCCTAGGAAGACAGGTGGAGCCAAAAGAGAGATAGAATTGACCAATAAGAGGGAGTGGACCACTCTCCCACTAGAGAGGGAACCCCCTGACAGGTCAGAGCTGCAGGGTATGGTATAACACAGGGATTTGCTTCCTACTGACTGCACAGAGGGAAAAAAAGGAGGAAAAAGGAAGACAGGAAAAGACGTAAGTAACCATGTTAGGGGCATTTGGGGGCCACATGCTTTCCAGAATGCAAGGCTATCATAGACTCCTACCTCATGCACAATTATGTCTGACCGGTTTTTTCAAAAACCAGATCTAACAAAAAGTACTTAATCAGATACTTAGCTAGATGTTACTTATATTGTAGACTGCATCTTTATTTTCTTTGGATTTTTTAAATTGCATTCTTCTTTTGCCTTAAACTGGATTAGAAAGAATTCAGGAAAAAAGAGAAAAAAAAAAAAAAAAGAAAAGAAAGAAAGAATTCAGGCCCTGGAACACGCTCTCTCCTTGTAGTCTGCTTTTATAGGGTGTTACAAGAATTTTTGGGGTTTTTTTTTTTTTAAGATTTTATTTATTCATGAGAGACACAGAGAGGCAGAGACACAGGCAGAGGGAGGACAAGCAGGTTCCATGCAAAGAGCCCGTGGGACTCGATCCTGGGAATCCGGGATCATACCCTGAACCAAAGGCAGACACTCAACTGCTGAGCCACCCAGGCCTCCCAAGAACTTTTGGATTTAAAACAAAGATTTAAAAACAAACAAATGAATAAGAAAGATCAGTGAATACTCTTGCAAAGTGGAAGGAGAAAGGAGAGGGGATCAATTTTATGGCTTTAGAACAGTCTGTGATGTTCTTCTCTCACTTTTTTATATCTGTATCTATAGTCTAAAGGTTTATATTGATTGAACATAATAGCACTCAGTGTGCCCCTCGTAGCAGAGCATTACGGGCATATCAATGGTGAACACACACTTTAAGTTTTATAAGTGATTACATAAGGCAATGAAAAAATATTTCCTCTATCTGTTTAAAGACTAAAACTCTCCTGTTCGTTTCATAGTTTTTAAAGACTCTCAGTATTGGAGTGAATAGTTTTTAACTAATGACATGTTATCTAAAGGTTTTGTTTTTCTGTGTGGAGCCAGTGTACAAGCCATTGGGTTTGGTTTGGTTTTGTTTTATTTTTTGAGGCATTTTGTGATGTTAAACCATCCACCACCCCTGGAGACCCAACAGTGAATCAGCAGTTTCTGCCACCTTCCCCCAAGACGTTTTTTGTGCACCCATTTTGTGCAAAGTACATGATAGAAGCTGAATGCAGTACCACATTTGTAGATTATAGGCTCCCTGATGGTTCGCCCATCTTCCCAGGCCCCCATGCCAAGAAAAATGCTAGGCATCGTTACAATTCCTTATACGTGTTAACTCACTTAATCCTTACAACAAGCCTGTGAGTTAGTTACCTGCCATTTTTTAGCCTCATTCTGTAGTGAAGAAAACTGGGGCATAAGGGAAAAATCTGACTTGCCCCAAGTTTGATGGTTACTAAGCAGCAGAGATAGTATTCAAAGCCAAATAGTTTGAAGCTGTGGCATTCGTACTGTCCTCATTTTAGCGTGCTACCCACTCTACTCAGGATGTAATTGTTGAATTCATGAAAAAATTTCTTAATAAAGACATTCAGGTGAGACAGCCCAGAGTGATGGGCTAGTGGGAGCTCTTAGAACCACAATGTGGATTTTAATTCCCTCAGTTACAATTAACATCAAATTTAAAGTTAGCATCTGCCCCATATGTAAGTGCCTTGCTCCAATTCTCTAGAATTCCCCTTGCCAACGGTTTCCCGAACCAAACACAGTGCAGTTTTGTTTGGGGGTGCAGCTCTCCAAGACAGGAGACACAGAGCTGGCAGGGGAGGTCAGATGGGCTGGACCCTGGTGGGGGCCTGAGTCAGGGACGATGATGAAGGAGTAGCATTAAAGTCTGTGCGGCGCTTGCTCTCCCTGGAAACGCTCTGTCAGACTCAGGAAGCCAGATTGAATCCTGGCGGAGATAATTCCACTTTATGCCCTAGAATGGACCTCTTACAGAATTTCATTTTCAGTCTTGCCCTGGGAAGCTTCACCAGTAAATAATTTGGAGTATGTGTTATTTGCCCTCTTTGCCGAACTGCACAAAATAGGGGTCTGTTCTTCTGCCAACCCACCTCCTTTTCCCTTAAAAGGCTCACACGAGAGGACCTGGGAACCTGCTGCCCCAACAGAGGATGCCTGGACTGTGGCCCAGCAGTGCCCTCAGCGCAGCTCTGGGGAGGAAGAAAGACTGTAATTAAGTCAAAAGAGCCACTGTTGATCTTGAAAGAACATCAGCCATACAGATGACATGAGGATTCCTTTCCTCCTTCAGTTTGAAGGCTGTCTTTTGGAATTTGTTGTGAGGGAACCCAAGGCAGAGAGACTTAAAGAAAAATAATAGCAAATATGCATAAGGGACCTGTTGAGTTCTAAGTGCTTTGCAAGCCTTACCTCACTTAATCCTTACCATAGGGGATCACTGGGTGGCTCTGCAGTTTAGTGCCTGCCTTCGGCCCAGGGCGTGATCCTGGAGTCCTGGGAACGAGTCCCATGTTGGGCTCCCTGCATGGAGCCTGCTTCTCCCTCTGCCTGTGTCTCTGCCTGTCTCTCTCTCTCTCTCTGTGTGTGTCTCATGAGTAAATAAATAAAATATATTTTTAAAAAAATCGTTACCGTAACCTTACCTAGACAGCACTATTTCAATTCCCCTTTTACAGATGGTGAAACTGAGGCAAAATTAGGTGAAATAACTAGCACAAGTTCACGCAGATATGAAGTGGCTGAGCCAGGACTCACTCCCAGGCAGTCTGGCTGGAGAGTCTGTGCCCTTACCTGGAGTCCTGCTCTCTCCCTGGCCTGTGTCAATTGCTCAGATATGCTCAGATATTGCATCTTGTTCACAATTAGAAACTCTTATTTCCAAAAACACGGGTTCCATATCTGAATTAGAAAACCTAGAGGTTCACGATTCCATGGTGGTTGAGAATCTCTTCTTTAACCACATTTGGCTTTTGGTCAGGTAGGGTGTTTCTCAGATTACCTGCTAGATGAAAGCCTCTTGCCCCCCCCTTTTTTTTTTAGATTTTATTTATTTATTCTTGAGAGATACAGAGAGAGGGGCACAGAGAAGCACACCCCCTGCAGGGAGCCCCATGTGGGACTCAGTCCCGGGATTCCAGGATCACACCCTGAGCCAAAGGCAGACACTCAACCACTGAGCCACCCAGGCGCCCCTGCCCCTGCCCTTAAGAAGACACTGGCGGAGCACCACCACTGAGGCCCTACTTCTCCAGCCCTCTCCTCCCCAAAGACCCCGGATGTAATGCCAGAAAGCATGCAGCAAACCATTCCCCCACGTCTGCAGAGACTGCTTCTTCAGCATGGGTGAGATGGGGCACGTTAGTAGCTAAGAGAGGATATGCTGCTTTGCCACCTCCCTATTAATGTATGTACCTTTCTGTTCTCTTACACGTCAAGTGCCTTCTCTGTATCCTGTCCCTACTCTCAGAATGCTGTCAACTAATCCTTTTTAAAGCATTGACTACTAATTTAAGGACCTAGGTTCTAGTGCTTTAAGATAGGTCTCCTCCCCAGGCTACTTGATTTCTAGGAGTTTTGCCAAAAGAGTTCTCTGCTAATAGGAACCTCAGGCTCGCTGAAAAGCTCCTCCAGATGAGTTCAGCTGGGCTCCTGCCCCCACAGTGGTCTTGCAGGATGAGAGAGAGAGAATGGCCTTTGATAATCACCAGTAGCCTCATCTCCTTCTCCCTTAGCACACACAGACCCCTTTTGCAGGAATAAATAAGCGTAGATGTGATGCCAGCCTCCTTCCTGCAGTATAGCACAGAGGTTTACAAGCTATAGTTTGTACCAGAATCTGGGAGCTTGTTGAAAATGCATATTCTTGGACCCTGGAGCCAGAGATTCTGCTTTGGAAAGAATTACATTTTGGGTAATTGCCCCTTGGTGAATGTGATGGGGAGGCCTGAGAAATACTAACATAGAGTCGCTTCTGTCCTTGCTAGTTGAAAAGGGTCCTCTCTGAATGGAACTGGGATAAACTCATTCCTTCTCCAGTTCCTACCAACGTCCCTGTCCTCTGAGTCTATAATGGGAGGGAATCAGTAGTGTAACCTTTAACTCAGCTAAAGGTTAAAGTCAATAAAAACTTCAAAAACTACCTTGATTTTGACAAGCAGGGTCACCCTGCTCATGCATGTTACTGATCGAGTCAGGTGCACCATCACTAGGATTTTGATAAATGTGTGGCAGACCGCTAAGAGGAAATAACTTGTGAATACCTGAATGTACAGAGTAAAGCACATGTTTGTTGGAAAACCTTGACAGCTTACTCAAGGTGTGGCGTCCGAGCTTGGCAGCAGAGTCTATGTTTAACCAACTACTTAATCCATCTCAATTTTTTGAGTAGTATCCTTTGTCTTTATTTCATTGTCTAAATGTCTCTCTTTTACACACACACACACGCACACAACCAGAATCTCATAGGCAAGTGCTTCTGTGTATCCTTTTGACTCAGAACTAAGGAATCAGGTAATCCTCTATAAAAATTCATAAACATTTTTATATAGGCATAGCTTAACGATATTATAGATTTGGTTCCAGGGCATAGCAATAAAGCCAGTATCACAATAAAGCAAGTCAATGAATTTTTTTGGTTTCCCAGTGCATATAAAAGTTATGTTTATGCTATACTATAGTCTCTACTAAGTGTATACAATAGGATTATGTCTAAAAACTGCATATACTTTAATTTAAATATACTTTATTGCTAAAAGATGCTAACCATCATCAGAGCTTAGTGAGTTGTAGTCTTTTTGCTGGTGGAGGGTTTTGCCTCGATGTTGATGGCTGCTGACTGATCAGGGTAGTGGCTGCCGAAGATTGGAGTCATTGTGACAAATTCTTTTATTATTATATGAGAGAGAGAGAGAGAACACACATGAGCAGAGGGAGAGGGACAAGCAGACTCCATGCTAAGCATGGAGTCTGATGTGGGGTGCCATCCCACAACCCTAAGATAATGACCTGAGCTGGAATCAAAAGTCAGACCTTTAACCAAATGAGCCACCAGGTGCCCTATGACAGTTTCTTAAGACAGCAGTGAAGTTTGCCACATTGGTTGACTCTTCCTTTTATGAACAATTTCTCTGGATCATGTGATGCTGTTTGCTAGCATTTTACCCATAGCAGAATTTTTTTTCACAAACAGAGTCAGTCCTCTCAAGCCCTGCTGCTGCTTTATCAACTAAATGTATGTAAGATTCAAAATCATTTGTTGTCAGTTCAATAATCTTCACAGCATCTTCACGAGGAGCAGATTCCATCTCAGGAAACCACTGTCTTTGCTCATCCATAAGGAGCAACTCATCTGCTGTGAAAATTTGATCATGAGATTACAGCCATTCGGTCCCATCTCCAGACTCAACATCTACTTCTAGTTCTCTCACTATTTCCACCACATCTGCAGTTACTGCCTCCACTGAAGCCCTGAACCCCTCCAGGTCATCTGTGAGGGTGGGAATCAACTTCTTCCAAACTCTTGTTCATGTTGATATTGTGAGCCCTTCCATGAATGCAAGCGTTCTTAATGTTACATAGAATGAGGAATCCTTTTAAAAAAAAAAAAAAAAAAAAAGAATGAGGAATCCTGGGCAGCCCAGGTGGCTCGCTCAGCAGTTTAGTGCCGCCTTCAGCCCAGGGCGTGATCCTGGAGACCCGGATCGAGTCCCACGTCGGGCTCCCTGCATGGAGCCTGCTTCTCCCTCAGCCTGTGTCTTTGCCTCTCTCTCTCTCCTCTCTGTGTATTCTCATGAATAAATAAATAAAATCTTTAAAAAAACAAAAAAAGAATGATGAATCCTTTCCAAAAGGTTTTCAATGGACCTTTCCCAGGTCCCCCAGAGGAATCACTATCTATGGCAACTATAACCTTATGAAATGTATTTCTTAAATAAGGAGACTGGAAAGTCAGAATTACTACTTGATCCATAGGCTGCAGAATAGATGTTATGTGATGCATGAAAAAAAACATTTAAAATAATAATAATAATAATAATAAGAAGAAGAAGAAGAAGAAGAAGAAGAAGGAGAAGAAGAAGAAGAAGAAAACATTAATCTTGTTCTATATCTTCTTCAGAGCTTTTGGGTGACCAGATGTGTTGTCAATGAGCAGTAATATTTTAAAAAGAATCTTTTTTCTGAGCAGGAGGTCTCAATAGTGGGCATAAAATATTTTAATATATTATGCTGTAAACAGATGTACTGTCATCCAGGCTTTGTTGTTCCATTTCCAGAGCATAGGCAAAGTAGGTTTAGCATAATTCTTAAGGGCCCTAGGGTTTTCAGAATGTTAAGTGAGCAGTGGCTTTGACTTAAAGTCACCAGCCACATTAGCCCCTAACAAGAGTCAGCCTGTCCTTTGCAGCTTTGAAGCCAGGCATTGACTTCTCTCTGGCCATGAAAATCCTAGATTTTCATGGCATCTTCTTCCAATAGTAGGCTGCTTTGTCTACGTTGAAATCTTGTTGAGTGTAGCTACCCTCGTGAATTATCTTAGCTAGATCTTCCGGATAACTTGCTGCAGCTTCCATATCAGCACTTGCTGCTTCACTTTGTACTTTTATGTCATAGAGATGGCTTCTTCCCTTCAATCTCATAAAACAACTTCTGCCAGAATTGAATTGCTTCTCTCATTTCCTACCAGTGTTCCTGTCTTTTGAGTATATAACAGGAAAAGAGTCATTAGTGTAGACTTTGGCTCAAGGGAATGTTGTGTCTGGTTTGATCTTCTATCCAGACTGCCACAGCTTTCTCCATATCAGCAATAAGGCTGTTTTGCTTTCTTATCATTTGTGTGTTCACTGGAGTAGCACCTTTAATTTTCTTCAAGAACTTTTCCTTTGCATTCACCACTTGGCTGGCTGTTCAGCAACTTTTGGCCTCTCTTGGCTTTTGACATGCCTTCCTCACTAAGCGTAATCATTTGTACCTCTCTATGTAAAGTGAGAGACATGAGACTATTCCTTTCACTTGAATACTTAGGGGCTCTGGTAGGGATATTAAATGGCCTAATTTCAATATCATAGTGTCTCAGGGAATAGGGAGCCCCAAGGAAAGGCAGAGAGACAAGGGGAATGGCCAGTTGATAGAGCAGTGAGAACACACAAATTTATCAAGTTTGCCACTTTATATGGCTGCAATTTGTGGCTCCCCAAAACAGTTACAATAGATCATTTATCACAGATCACCATAACAAATATAATAATGATGAAAAGTTTAAAACTTTGCAAGAATTACCAACATGTGACACAGAGACATGAAGTGAACAAATACTGTTGGAAAAACAGCAATGATAAACTTGCTCGATGCAGGGTTGTCACAAACCTTCAATTTGTTAAAAACAAAAGCAAAACAACCCAGTATCTGCGGAACACAATAAAGCAAAGTCAAGTAAAACAAGATATGCCTGCACTGCCAAAATAATCTGGGTGTAAATTATCTAAGGAAAACTGCTGACTAGTTTTCAGTTCAGCACGATAGAAATTTTATACATGGCTATATGAAAAAACAAAGAGAAGGATCATGAAGAAAATATCACTTGTCTAGTCAAGAGGGGCCTTGACAAGAGTCAAGAATTATATAATTGCTTTGAATAAGCCAGTTCTTTCCTGTTTAGAGAGGATATTCCCTTTTCTTATAAAAATGTTAACCATTTTTCCTATTTAATCTGCTGAAAAGGTTTCCTAATTCATCCTACTCCAATGGTATGTTACAGTCTACCACTAATTTCTCTATTAAAGCTATAAAATATTAGTAACATCTGCCAGAATTTCACCTTTAGTTAAACTCCATGCATCATATCTGCCCTGGAGCCAGCCTTGCCTTTAGCCCACTTCCAGCTAATGCCAGATTTGCTTGACAGGTGCAGGACCAGGATGATGGACAGAAGAGCCCATGCTTGTCTTCTAAAAGCTAGGTTTGAGTCTCAGCTGTGTGACCTTACGTGGGTCATTTAATTTCTTTGTGCCTAGTTTTCGTGTCCTAAACGAGGATAACAGCATCCACCTCAGAGAGTGATTATAAGGTTTAAGTGAGGTAATTATGCAAAATGCCACACAGGCTGTGCCTGGCAATAGTATGGGCCTGTAAAGGTCAAGGTCTTGCCCTTCTTCCTCAGGCGACAGGTGAGAACTGGACCAAATGACTCTCAGAGTCTGCATCTACAACTAGTAGTCTGTGCTTCTGGGAGAGCAACTGAGTAGAGGGTGTGGGGAAAGCAAAAGGAAAAAATTCAGACAGTTGAAAATACAATGAAAACAAAACAAAACAAAATGCCAAGAGGGCAGGAAACGTCACCTTGACCATTTGGTCCTGACAACAGGAAAACTAAAAGATTCAATTTCCTCAACTGCTTCCAAGAAGGGTTGGGAAAACAATGTTTGGTTAGGCTGACAATGATCTTTAATAATGACATGAAGCAGGCATGGCTTAACTAGACTATATATATATATATATATATATATATATATATATATATATATGTTTTAATTTTATATATCTACTTTTTTTATGATGGAAGATCAGGGCAAGGAAATGAAATGCCAACCCACTGTGTCCCCTGACAACCTCTGAGTTCTTTCGCCCACTCTGCACTTCCAGTGGGAGGATTGGCCGTCAACATGTACAGAGTGCCAAACCTTGTGGGCCTTGGTCTGTAGGGCCTTACTAACATGCACTGGAACTACAAAGCACCTCTGAGTTGTGGAGGGGACGCTGGAGCCTGTGTCTCTGCCCCCTATTTAGCCACCACCCCTGTCGCTGAACCCAAACCCAGCAAATCAGGAAGGTCACCAGAAGATTAGGAAGTCTAGTTTCCCATACAAGGGGAAAATAGCCAGCTCTGTTTTGAAATGAACAAGATCAGGCTTATTCATCATGTCATCAGGCTTGTTGACCATGTTGTGGCCATTCAGCTTTCACAGCCATTGGGCCACAGGCTGAGAGGTAGCTACTGGGGCTCCACAGACCCAGAGCAGGAACATTCAAGAATCCCTCTGTCATCTACCATCTGTGGAAATCCAGAAAATACCACTGCTGGTCATCAGGCTCCTTCTATCATTTTTTTTTTTTTTTTTTATACAGACGTCACTTGGAGTGAAGCAGTCGGGGCAAAAAATATGACTGGAACATAGAGACCAAAATGGATGGTTGGGTTCTCTGAAAAAGTATCCTCTGAAGGGTAGGATAAATCATGCCAGGTCGATGCTATCCATGACTGTGACAGAGTATGAGGCTAGAGCTTTGTGAGCACTCCTCTAAGAGTTGAAAAATGCTACAATTCTACTACTTCACTTTTGGATAGATTATGATAATAGCTGCCATTTACTGAATTGTTACCATGGGCCAACCACTATTTGATGCTTTACATGTATTATCTTATTTAATCTTCACTGTAACACAACTATGTAGATGCTGTTTTCCTTGTGTTCTGGTTGATTACTCTTCCCCACCTAACATTCTCTGCCTCACCCCTACAAACTCCCAAGGAGAATACATTAGAGTTTATTATTAGAGGTTCTTATTCGCCTCCACACAAGGACATCAGACCAGGGTCATCTGGCCCTGCATGTCTTTGTTTCCAATATGTACACAAGAAGTCAAACCCCTGAGATAGAGTTTCACTTGGACATAACAGCTCTGTTAAATTATAAGCTGTTTCAAACTCCTGCCCCTCTCCAACCTCTCAGACTTTTTCACTGGCCCTTGGTAACTTACGGTCACCCATAAAATCTGCTCCATCTCCCCTGCCCACTGCTCTATCCAATGTCTGATTCCCTTGGAAGACTTCATCAGATCCTTGCTCACAAACCCCCTTCTCACACATCTTCCTTGACCTCCATATCTCCTGTTTCCCTATCCTGCTTTATGTTAATCTATTCATACGTGCATCTGTTATTTTCTGTCTGCCTACTGCAGCGTATGCTTTGTGAGGGCACTGACTTCTGTTCACTAATACATCTCTAATATCCAGAACAGTACCTGGCATATTATCTTTGCTCAATAAAGATTTCTTGAATGAAGTAATCCATAAATGAGGAAACTGAGCCATGCAATGGATAAGCAGTTTGTCCCTGGTCACAGTGCTGTGGAACAGCCAGCTCAGGTCTGTGTAATTACAAATGCCTGGCGCATAAGTACCATGTTGTCCAGCCTCTTGTGGATCATGTGAATGCAATATGAGCAAGAATATTCTGGCTGAACTGGAGTAATCAGTGTCGGGGTGTCAGTATAGGGAACTTAATTGATTGGGCAAGATACTACAGGACCAAAGTTCACTGCTCTTTTTTTTTATTATATTGTACAACACTGTGATTTAGCAGTAGAGTGTGTATTTGGTCATTGAGGTGACCAAAATTTATTTCTCATGTATATTTGGCCTTCATCCACAGTTCCTGACTCAAAACTCCTCTAAAGCCCTTGGAATTTCCTAAGTTTCCTAAGTGATGAGAATAGTAAAGGTTGTTGGGTTTTGTTGTTTGGGTTTTTTTTTTTTTTGGAAAGCCCCTGAGATGTGGGCTGGTTGCTGGTTGCCAATGTAGCCAACATGTGATTCAAGGGTTTGAATTCTCAGTCCCGACCTCCAGGGAGGGAAGAGGACCTAGAGGTTTGATCAATCACTGGTGGCCAATGATTTAATCAATCATGGCTGTGTGATGAAGCCTCCATTAAAAAAAAACTAGAAGACAGAACTCAGAGAGATTCTGGATTAGTGAGCACATGGAGATTTGAGAAGAATGGCAAGCTCTGAGAGGGCCTGGAAGCCTGGCTCGCCCTTTTCCCATCCCTTGCCTTGTTATCTCCTCATCTGGCTGCTGATTCATATCCTTTAATATCCTTTGTGATAAATCAGTAATCTAGCAAATAAATGGAATTTCCTGGGTTCTATGAGCCAGTTTAGCAAATTAATTGAACCGAACGAGGGGATCCTGGGAACCTCTGATTCACAGCCATTCAGTCAGAAGTACTGGTAACATGGACTTGCAGTTGGTGTCCTGAGTTCAGCAGGTGGTTGGAGCCTCTGGTTTGTAGCCTGTCAATCAGAAGCACAAGTAACATCCTAGTTGTGTGACTGGTGTCTGAAGTGGAGGGCAGTCTCATGGGACTGAGCCTTTTACCTGTGAAATCTGATTCTGTCTCTGGCAGATAGTTTCAGAATAGAGTTGAATTATAGAACACCCAGTTGGTGTCTGGATCATTGTTGGTATGGGGAAGTATACACAGACACACAGAGACACACATTGGAATTGGGTCCAGGAACCTGATTTACAGTAGGAACAGTTTTTTTTAGTTGTCACCAAACAAAATGCAAGTAACTGATCCTTTGAGGAGCCAGCAATAAAATCAGTATCCTTACAACATGAGCACATTAGCCTACATGGGAACAATTTATAATTTACATACCTTTTTGATATGGTTTAAAAGAAAATGAAAGCTATACTTGGGTCTAGAGAAATAGGGAAGTTTCCAGGTGGACCATGGCACATTCGTTGCAGCGAAACAACAAACAACTGTGTAGCACATGGAATGAAAGTAGTGAAGAATTGGGAAAGTAGACCTCAAAATGCTATATACACAATGATGACAACTCTGAAAACTCACTGTGTTAGCAAACGAATTGTAAGGGACCTTTAGGTTCATAAATAGCTGGTGATTCCAGTGTTTGGGATTTATGTGGTTATTTTATATTGGTTTTGATATTTAGATGTTTCTGTTGAACTGTTAATACTCAGATGATTAAATATACATAAAAAAGAAGAAATACAGTGTACCGTATCGTGAGCCAAGGAATACATCATCCCATCTGCTACACATCCTTTCCTTCCTGCTGTCCACCTCCGCTGCTCACAGACACTCCGTGCTGCCTTTCCTCAGGCTTACCCCCTGCCTTCTGGTGCTCTAACAGTAACCTCTACGTGTTACAGACCACCTGCTCTCCAACTGTATTTTCTTCCTCACTCCCTTGATTATTCTCAGATGCTTCTCTCTCCAGTTTCCTGAACTGTTCCCTCACTGATGGTGCCCTCCTCCCCTCTGGATGAGGCCTTACACCTGTCCTTCCCATCCTGGAATGCTTGCCTACCAGCCTCCTCCTCATCCACGACTCACTGTGCCTGCTTCCTGTGCTCACGATTCAGTGTTCAGTCCTGCCTGAGCACATCCTCTGCCTTTCGACATGATCCACCCCTCCTCTAACTCTGCATTTGCTGCTCTCAAAGCCTTTGTTCTTCCCATACCAGTCTGGGTTCTTGGTAACAAACCATAAAAATCTACTCTCACTGATTGAAACAGGAAAAGAGTTTAGTGAAAGGCTACTGAGAGCTACAGTTTTGTGATTTGTAAGAAATATATAGTTGGTCATTCAGACCAATATTCAGATGACCAGCTATATATTTCTTACATGTATTTGGTCTTAGTCCAAGGTTCCTGGCTCAAGGCTCCTAAAACCCTTGGAATTTCCTGTGATAGGGCTATGAATGAGTCTTTTGTTACATTAATGAAGGTGACTTTGGAGTCCTGGTTGCCAGGAGGACCAACCCTGTGATTAGAGGGTTGGAATTTTCAAGTTCCCCCCACCCCCCATCTAGGAGGAGGGAAGAGGGCACTGGAGGTTAAATCTGCCAGGGGCCTGTGACTTAGTTGATCATGACCATGTCATGAAGTCTCCATCAAAACCCAAAGGACTAGATTCACAGAACTTCTGGATTGGTGAACACTTGAGAAATTGGAGAGAGTGATATGCTATACCTCATCCTATGAATCTCTTCATCTGGCCGTTTATTCTTATTCTTTATCATATCCTTTAATAAACTGGTAAGCATAATTGTTCCTCTGAGTCCTGCAAGCTGCTCTAGCAAATTAAAAACATAAGGAGGGCAGCCCGGGTGGCTCAGCGGTTTAGTGCCGCCTTCAGCCCAGGGCATGATTCTGGAGTCCAGGGATCGAGGCCCACGTCGGGCTCCCTGCATGGAGCCTGCTTCTCCCCCTGCCTGTGTCTCTGCCTCTCTCTCTGTGTCTCGAATGAATGAATGAATGAAAATAAATAAGTAAGTAAATAAATAAATAAATAAATAAATAAATAAATAAATAAAATAAAATAAAAACGTAAGGAGGAGGTTGTTCTAATTTTTAGGCTATAGCCTGTCAGTTGGAAGCAAAGATAACAGCCTCTGGCTTGTGATTGGTGTCTGAAGTGAGGGGTGAGAGCCCATCTTGTAGGACTGAACCTTTCACCTACGGAATCCGGTACTATCTCTGGATGGATAATGTCAACATTAAATTAAATTCTCAGTTACACTACTGGTATCTGAGAATTGTTTGATATTGTGTATAAGGGACCCTCCCCTGCTCCTCCTCTCACACACTTTGGAATTGAGTCTGGGAACCTTAAAAAGAAGAGCTCTTAGAATTACTGAGAAAGGGGCACCTGGGTGGCTCAGTGGTTGAGCTTCTGCCCTTGGCTCAGGTCGTGATCCTGGCATCCAAGATCAAGTCCCTCATCAGTCTCCCCACAGGGAGCCTGCTTCTCCCTCCGCCTATGTCTCTGCCTCTCTCTCAGTGTCTCTCATGAATAAATAAAATTTAAAAATCTTATAAAACAAAAAACAATGTTTAAAAAAACAAAAAAGAATTACTGAGAAAATTAATGGAGTAGGATGAGAAAACATGGAGGGTCAAACTAAGAACTGGGCAGGTAGGACCATGGCCAAAATTCCATGGCCGCCAAGCTGGTTTGGGAGGACCCTGTGCCACCACTGCTAGACAGTGAACACTACAACAAGCACCACTAATATTAGACAGGAGACTCTTCTGGTGGCACATTGGCCACAAGAATAGTTTCTTCTCCAGAGTTGCTTTTCTACACTGCTAACTCCTAGTCAGAGGTAGGCAGAAACATCCAGCTGGGTCCCCAGCCCATCCACTATTGGCAAAGAGGACCTAGAAAGGAGTCTCACTTGTGCTATGAGAGGTGGGCTCTACTTGCTGCCACAGTTCAGTGAGAAATCGCTGGAACAGATTCTAGGCAAGAGCAAAACAAAACACAGTGGGGCCCATTCCCAATCCATGACAGTTGTTTCTACAACTTCTTTAAGTCCTTGAACTGTTTCTTCTAACCTCTCACTCAAGGAGAACTCTGGAACATAGTTCAATGCAAAATTAAAACCATAGGGGTCACAGATTTGTAGACAAAGATGTTCAAAGAGAATGATTTAGAACAGGAAAAAAAATTAAATTTCTACCAATAAGAGAAGAGTTAATTGAGTTATGAGATATCCATAGAATTAAATACATGTAGTCAGGGATCTCTAGGTGGCTCAGTGGTTTAGTGCCTGCCTTCAGCCCAGGGATCGAGTCCCACATCGGGCTCCCTGCATGGAGCCTGCTTCTCCCTCTGCCTGTGTCTCTGCCCACCCGCCCCCCTCTGTCTCTCGTGAATAAATAAATAAAATCTTTTATAAATAAATAAATAAATACAATCATTAAAAAACAAGGATTTTTTTTAAACTTTTTATAACACACAAAACTAGCTAAACAACTTTATGGTGTTTACATACAATTATGTGTGTGCATATATGATCCTATTTATAGTAAAATATAGAAATGTTTATATAAAGACATTTTTTGAAAGAGAATGTTAACAGATTGATGAAATTAGAAGGATTGCTCTTTTTCTTTATGCTTTTTATAGTTTTCACATTGAGCTGAAAATTATTTTAGTATGTAAAAGAAAATCTGCTGGGGGCAAACTTCCAGTCCCATCATTCTTATCCTTTGTCATGTCCTCAAAAAGTACAGGTTTTCCCACACTAACCTCAAACTCAGGATTCTTTTCTTCTGGTGTTGAAAGAACTCACTGTCTGCTATAGAGTAAGTTCCTCCCTCCCCACCACTCTGTTCCCACTGACCTTTTACGTTCCCATGTAGATCACTGGTTCCTGCTCACCTCACCTGGCTCCTCCTGAAGCTCTCCTCCCCCTCCAGCTCACTCTTCCCCTGCCCTGCATTTTAGCCCAGAGATTCCCTGAAATAGCTATCCCTGAGGTTTCCATTACTCTTTTCTTGGCCAAATCTCGGATCTCTATCATTGTAGCTTTGATGATTATGAGAAACATTGATTCATTCTCTTTGGCTCACTTTTGGGCACAGGCTATGTCAGGTAGCCTTGTGGTTTTCCTAATTTTCTGAAATAAGAAGGTGCATGCTTAAGGACCTCATCTGACTTTGCTTCCTAGTAAGCCTTATGTCCAAGCAGTTTTTCTCCCAGTGTCTCCAGACAATTCCCAAACCTCAGTGTTTGCTCCCTTCTGCATCTCCCCATTCACCTGTCTAGAAAGTGGAGCCAGTATCCTACAAACAGAAGTGTTGATTCTGAAACCTGTGACCTCCACAGGTCACCTGAACCTGTTCAGCTTTGACAGTGGGCTCCAGTTCTCCAGGTTTATCCATGGCCCTAGAAGCTCTGCTGAACCTTCCCTGCAGCTCTGTTCCTGTAGTTCATGAGCTCTCTCCAGCCTCGACCTCCACCAGCAAGAGACTGTTTGAAAGCCTAGCTTTCAGGCTGGTACCTCAGAGTTGGACTCTGCCTCTCTGTTCCCTGCAATTGCAGCCCTAGTTGGACTCTCCATCTGGCTTGCAGTCTCTCCTTCACACGCTCCCTGTTGGCGCACTCTCAACCTCATGGCCTCTTAACTTCAAACCAATCCAGGACCCCAAAGGTCCTGGCCCATATTCTGTGTATGGGGTTCCTACTAGGCTGGGAGTTGAGCTCAGGCTACCCAAGTTAACTGCATCTCTTCATACATGCTGATGTTGTGTCTCAGCCAACGGGACTTGGCCTCTGGTGACCCAAGTCTACAGAACAACAATCCTCTTGTAACTATTGATCCTTGATCCGGCTCATCCACCCTCATGACTTCATATTTATATTAGCCCTGACCTCTTTCTGTTTTCTAGACCTCTGAGTTATATTATTCTTAGTACATCTCTTGGATTTTATGCTCTCAGAGAAGCTTTATTGGTCTGTTAATTCATCTCGCAGGCACGTACTGAACACCTACCAGTTGGCACTGCAAATAGTCCGAGGCTAGTCAGGGAGTTAGACAAAATAAAGGGCTATATCAGTTAGTATACTTTTTATTGCTAGTGACAGAAGTCCTGATTCATACCGCTTAAGCAAAAATGGAATGTAGTCTCTCACCTACCTGGCAAGTCTAGGGATAGATCTGGTTTCCTTCAGGCACAGCTGGATTTGTGGATTGTAAATGCTACCTTGGGACTTGTCCTGTCTTCATCTCTCATCTCTGCTCTCTTCTACGTTGTGATGGCTTCATCCTCATGGCAGCAAGATAAATGTTAACCGTGCCAGGCCTACGTCCTCCTAGGTCCCAGTATAGCAAAAAAGGCACTGCTCTCTGAGCAGTCCCAACAAACGTCCCACTGCATCTTGTGGCATCTCACTGGATTAGGTGCTCTTTCCTAATCAGGTGACTTTTGTCAGAGAAATTCAATGCCCTTACTGATCAGACTGGAGTCATAGGTCCTCTCCTTATGGTTGAGTATGGAGTCCACTCCAGTGCTTAAGTTGAGAGACCGGTAGCAGTGGTTCCCTGGAGAAAAGGCAAATGGATGTGGGATGGTTGGGATTTTTTGGTTTGGGGTTTTTTTTGGGGGGAGGGGTTAAAAGTTGTCAGTTATAGCCATTATATATATATATATGATAAGTGGGTATAATAGAGTCACAGAGTTGAGTGTAGCAAAAAGAGCATTTGACTCCATATACAATAGGCAAAGAAGGATTCCCTCTGCCCTTACTCCCTTATCCTTCCTTTGGGCAGAATATAGTGAGTGCCTTTTTTGTTCAGGTACAGAATATAGAGGTTGACCCTGCCCATAAGGAGCTTACAGGGTATTGAGGAGGAGAGGGAATAAAAGCAATGCCCCACATTGATTGAGAATGTCCATTTTAAGAAATAAAAATATAAAGAATACTTCTATGTTTTTTATAAAATTAAAAAGACAACATCAACCATTATATTGTTTAACATTGTTTAAATCTTTTATACTTAATTCTATTTTGTTCAGTCCTTGGAATAAGTCTTTATGATACGCTTCATTGAACAGTGGAAACTCCATAATCCACAATGTTTTAATTTTTTGCCTAGGCTTCCGTAAAACTCAGAGTTAAAACCTGTGCTTAATTAAAAGTAGCATTCCTTAGCCTAAGTTGTCCTTGAGACTAATTTGCCCTTCTTTTTTTTAAGTACTTGATTTATGGTTTTGTGGTTTTATCATACCTATGACTTTTATACTAAGTGCTTCAAAATAGAGATGTGGCAGAGATAAATAAATGAATACCTTTAACTTCTACTTTCATCCTGACAGTCTCTGCTTCTGATCTATAGCAGGTTGTCAGTACATCTCCCACCAATGTCTAGTCATTTCCCTGTCTACAGACGTCTCTATCAGAGTATTCACAGCTTATGTATATAGAGAGCAAAATGAACACGTGTGGATGTGTACATTTTTTTGAAGGCAACAAACATGAAAATATTTTTGTGACATTGAAGACCCAACAATTAGTCTTTACATTATATTTTAACCTTAAGTTTCATTTTGTTTTGTACAATGGAAAAAAAGACTGAGAAAAGCAACATATAATCCACAGTTTAGGGGATTCATTAATGCAATGGTTCCCGACTGGAGACATTTGGCAATGCCTGGAGATATTCTTAATTGTCTTGCCTACTGGAATCTTGTGGGTAGAGACCAGGAGTGCTAGTAGACATCCTACAGTGTGCAGGACAGGCCACCACAATGAAAAATTATCCTATCCAAAATGTCAATAATGCCACTGTTGAGAAACCTTGCATTAATAGGATTTTTAGAATTCTAAACCCTGAAAGAATTCAGAACAATCTTGTAACTTAGGCATAAGACAAAACTAGACGCAAATTAAAGTCATAGAATTAGAAGAATCGTGGAGCTGACAGGGAAAGCCATTTAGTCCAGTCTCCCTGTGTATATGGTAACTGAGTCACAGAAGAAAAAGTGACTAAAGCAATAGAACTCCTCCACTCCTAGGGCGCCTGGGTGGCTCAGTGAGTTAAGCATCTGACTTGTGATTTCTGTTCAGGGTCATGAGATTGAGCCCTCCATCGGGCTCCATGCTCAGTGGGGAGTCTGCCCCAGATTCTCTCTCCCTCTCCCTCTCCCATTCCCCACTGCATGCGCTCACTCTCAGTCTCTCTCTCAGTCTCTCTCTCTGTCTCTCTCTCTCTCTCTAATTAAATCTTAAACCAAAAAAATGAACTCTCTCACTCCTAAACATGTGATCAGGCAACTTGCCCAATCTTTATGTGCCTCAGTTTCCTATTCTGCAAAAAGGGACAATAAAACTTGCCTCAAAGGATTGTTATCAGGAGTAATTAAAATAATGTATGTGAAATGTTTATACAGTGAGTTGTTGATAAAGAGTGGTGGTGAGAGCCGAGGCAGTGATTCCCATTTCTATTGCCCAAGTTGGTTGCACCTTGTTCCCCCGACTCTCAGTCCTGTTTTCTATTACACTGCCTTGAGGGTCTATGAAGAAAGGTTATAGGGGCAACTCACTAGGGATTAAAGAAGACTGATCTGAAAAGCAGCTTGGTAGCTGGTAATCCAAGAAAAATTGAACAAAAATTCTTCATAAAGACAAGGGGTTAAATTTTAGGTAAACACTTTAAAGAGGACACAAAAAAGATTGGTTCCCCCCTGAAACAGGCACCTTCTCTCTTCCCAAAGTTCTGTGAATGGTGTGCCAGTGGTCATGCCTCCAGGAAGGGCAGCGCCTAGATCAGATAACCTTTATCAAACCCTAAGAGCCCTGGCCATCGCCCGCAGCTGAGGCAGGACGTCTGTCCATCTGGGAGAATCTCTGAAATGCCAAGATGCTGAGGTAGTGTATCTAGGGGCCCTTTCAACTCTAAGGTTCTCTGAGGTCTGATAAGTTTTGTGGATTTTTTGCTGGAAAGATCATGTGACATTGTAGGTAATGCCCAACAGGCGTGCATTAGACAACCACATATCTCCTGTTTTATCATTTGTGGAATAAAAAAATGCTTTATTAGGGGCACCTGGGTGGCTCGGTTGGTTAGGCATCTGACTCTTGATCTCAGCTCAGGTCTTGATCTCAGGATCATGAATTCCAGCCCCAGGTCAGTCTTCACACTGGGTGTGGAGCCTACTTAAAGAAAGATGCTTTGTTAGGGTTACTAATTCAATCAATACAAGCATATGATTAAGATGTTTGTGCAAATACATTTTTTGCTGAAAGTAATAATAAGTTATCTTACCAATAAGTCTGTGAAATAGGTTTCCTCTCATTTTCTTAAAAGACTTCTAAGGCACTTGGGTGGCTCAGTGGTTGAGCATTTGCCTTTGGCTCAGGTCATGATCATGGGGTCCCAGCATCGAGTCCCATATCCAGTTCCCCATGGGTAGCCTGCTTCTCCCTCTGCCCTCGTTTTTGCCACTCTCTCTGTGTTTCTCATGAATAAATAAAATCTTAAAAAAAAATACTTCTAAAAATTCTTTGCAGTTGCTCTAGGAGTTGAATTTTTATTTTTTAATTTTTCTTGTTATTTTTGCCAACTAAATTGTTTTTAACCAGTGACTATCTATAAAAATTAGCAGAATTCAAAGGCATTAAACTCTCTAGACCACAAGCACAGATTAAATTCTCTTGAAGAAGAAATGACATTTATTTAGTACCCTTCTCTCAAATATCCCATTTGTTGGGTTGAACTCCTAAAATGATTCTATATCCCACAAAGATACTCTACATAGTCATTTATTTATTTGTTTTTTAAATATTTATTTATTTATGATAGAGAGAGAGAGAGAGAGACAGGAGGAGGGAGAAGCAGGCTCCACGCCAGGAGCCTGACGCGGGACTCAATCCTGGGACCCCAGGATCGCGCCCTGGGCCAAAGGCAGGCGCCAAACCGCTGAGCCACCCAGAGATGCCCTACATAGTCATTTAAAAGACATTTTCTCCTACATCTTACATGTCACCCCTCCAACTATTATAAAATTATTTTAAGAGATCAAGAACAAGCTGATACATGAGAAAATATTGACTCAGAGCTAACTTTATCTGTCTTCGATGTTTTTACGTGATCCATAAAACAGTTGGAAAAGAGCAGCACACACACGTCCAGTGAACACTGGCTGAGCACCACGCAGTGTGCTGGATGCCTCTGGTCGCACAGGGCAGGCCCCCTGGGCCCAGAGCAGTTCTGTTATTTGCCCCAGGTCACACAGTGATAAGCAGGAGAGCCTGCAACACAGCCCTGCCTGGCTCCCAAGTGCATGGGTTTGCTACATCCTAGATCTTGACAAGGAATAATGCAAGGCATAGAATAATAAAAATCTCTCCTAAAATGTGACTGTTTTTAATTTCAAATGCCTCTTTTAGATTAGTATTCTGTATGTTAATTTGACCTTCAACTTTGTGTTTTTTTAAGGTGTTGTGTAATGGACCAGGAACATGTGTTCCTATCTGCATATCTGCCCTTCTCCTTGGGATACTAGGAATAAAGAAAGTGATCATTGTCTATGTTGAAAGCATCTGCCGAGTAGAACATTTATCCCTGTCCGGAAAGATTCTGTTTCACCTCTCCGATTACTTCATTGTTCAGTGGCCGGCTCTGAAGGAGAAGTACCCCAAGTCTGTGTACCTCGGGCGAATTGTTTGACGAATGATAGCTTCTCTGGAATTTTGCAGTCAACCATATTTATTATAAATGGAGTAGAAAATACTACACGTTTTATTGTAAAGGCTTCTGAAGATCCTGAGAATTATTGGTGGTAAAGAGTAAAAAAATGTATAAATAACCCAGTAAGGAAACCGAAGGTGCTCTTACGAAACAAACATTAAGGGATCCCTGGGTGGCTCAGCTGGTTAAGAGTCAGACTCAGGTCGTGATCTCAGGGTCATGAGATCG
The DNA here is from genome assembly GCF_048418805.1 of Vulpes vulpes. Classification (NCBI taxonomy): domain Eukaryota; kingdom Metazoa; phylum Chordata; class Mammalia; order Carnivora; family Canidae; genus Vulpes; species Vulpes vulpes. The sequence continues at coordinate 129,214,413 of NC_132782.1, forward strand.
AGCCCCACGTCAGGCCACCCCGCTCAGCATGGAGCATGCTGGAGATTCTCTCTCCCTCCCCACTACGCCCCCACACACACGTGAACTCTCGCTCTCTCAAAAAAATAAATAAAATCTTTTTAAAAATAAAATAAAAATAAAACAAACATTGATACGCCATTAAGTATTTATGCTTCCGTGCACCAAATTTCTTTTCTTTTGTATCACTACCTACAAGTTATCTTCTGACTTGTTTTAGTAGTATTTTTCCTACAACTAAATATAGAATTAGTATGATTAGTAACATTTCCTGTTCTGCAACTCTTTTTTATTTTACAATATTTTGCCTAGTAAAAAGAAAAGAGATATTTCTTAGTTTTTGTTCCGATACAGCAGGCTCTGTTTCCTGTATGGAAGCAGTAAAGTCCCTAGTGAATCCCTTCAGCATATATCACATGGGCTTCATGACAAGTTATACTCCGCAGGCTTCCAGAACCTTGAGCATGAACCAGTATCCTTTTTTGTTCTTCGGTTTTGCTTTGTGAGTCGTTGCCCTCAATCCAGAAGACCTTTTGAAATCTCTTGTTTAATTGTTAAAATAAATTAAAAGGTGACCAACTGTCCTAGTAATAAAAGCATGATTCTGGTTTTTAGAAATCTAAACTCTCAAAACATTTTTTTTTTAATGTTTTAGTAAATTCACAATGTCATGGTCATCATCGTCCCTGGCATTTTGAGGTTGTTTAGGCTTAGTAGAGGATATTTTTACTAAACATGTGAGTGCTTGCAATATGCTTCTAAACACTTTTCAAACATTAATTCCTATAATCCTAATAACAACTCGATGAGGTAGGGTCTGTTATTATTCCCCTTTTACAGGTGACTTGTCTAAGATCACATGACTAGTAAATGGCAAAGTCGAGATTCAAGTCCCGGCAGCCTGACTGGAGAGTGAAGCCCGCTACTTGGGCATGCGGCCTCTGCAGCCACACAGGGACCCACACTCAGGAAGGCCCTGCACTGGTTTTCGGGCTCTGCTGTCACTCTCAAATTCCTTAATAGATGTAGAACAAGGGACCCATGTTGTATTTTGCACTGATCCTCACGAAGTATTTAGTTGGTCCTGCTTGAGAATCTGTGCTGCCCTGCCTAGTACAATACCTAGTGCGGCACCAGGCCAGGGAGCTCTTCAAAAAAATAGGAATTCCTCTTTCTCTAAGTTCTCTCCTTTAACAGTGAGAAGACCTCTTGTAGTGTTGGAGTTTTTAAACTTTCTCCTCTTAAATCTGTTTAGTAAGTATGACATAGATCTAATAAAGAATGAAGAGATTAAATGTCAGTGGAAATGCATGAATACCTTGAGATGTTAGAAAATGAAAATGCTGAGGCCAGTCTAGCTTTTATTGTTCTCTGGGCAAATCTTCTCTGGATAAAGTAGGCACATCTGTCATCAGGACGTTTTCCTAGGTGTTTGGCTGAGAAAACCCTCAGAATAGGGCAACTATTTTGCTGTCTGGTTTGGTGGCCATGGGAGAGCCAGGAGCTAGCTCATTGTGTGCTTTGACCTTAATCGTCAAATGTCAGGTGCTGCCCCCGCTACCCGATGGAAAGGCCTGGAATGTCAGAGGAAATAAGTCTACTTTTCTCGAGAGAGAAAGTGATTTTATTTTAGGGATAACAGCATGAACATTTTTTTTCACCTTTGGCTTTTTCTCCGCTCTGCACTTTGTTCCTAAGTGGCACTAGGTAAATAGTCGATGCATGAAATTGGACTGTGTTCAGTTCAATAAATGCCTGTCCGTGCGCCAGTGCAGCCTCCCCGGCCCCCACAGGTAATCCTGCTGCGGAGGCTCCTGTCAGGCCAGAGCACACAATGCTTAGGCCGGGGAGAGTTGTAGAAAAGATGCTGTAATCTTTTCCAGAAATGTATGTCCCAGATGTTTTGCAGAGACTTAACTTAGACAGTGGTTAGCCTGGAATGTCAGAGAAAGAACCTCGTGTGTGTTATATCACTAAAAATTTAGGACTGTCTTCCTGGATTCCGACTATCATGCACACATTCAGAGTGAGGTTTGCTCAGTTCCAGATTATTCGGTAAGCAAGTGCCTGCCCTGCTGTGTGTGGTGGTTATGGCTAATTCAGGGCCTCGAGGTCACAGTGGCAAAGGGAGTTCTCCTTGAAAAAAATAGTGCTCTAGCCCCAACTCAAACTGAAGATCAGTAGCTAGCTTGTCCTTTCTGATTTCTCTTGAAACACTCTGGAATTCACCTCTTACTGGAATAGACTGTTCATGAAAAATTAATTGCATCAGTCTTTAAATGAGAGACAAGGAAACCACACATCCTGCCCACACCTACTTCCCTGGAAGATTTTTATCTACAGTTCAGTTGTCCTGGAGGGTTTCAGCAGCTTGCCAGAGCCGAAAGTCTAACTATTTCAAATAGGACATCCAAAAGTCATCCTGGGAAGCTTTAGCCAGGAACTTAGAGTGCTATGAAGCCGTGTCAACAAGAAGAATGTACAATTTGAGCTTGAGTAGCAAGAAGTCCTTGCTGGAAAGGAGATGACCCTGGCTTTTCCCTACAAAAGCAACTTGAAACGTGTTTATTTGGCCTTCCAAAGTTAGATTCAAACTGAGAAATGTACTACCCCCCTCACTGTGCAGTTCCTTAGACTGAATCAGTGCTTTAATTCTCCCGAAAAGCCCCATCTCACCAAAAGGAGTTTGACAGCAATGTATTAAGCCTCTTTTATCCACCATAAGAACGTCATTGAGTGTTAACAATTGTCCTTCTCCATACAGCCCAGCGTGGGGGGCCGTGCAGTTTCTTCCCCGATATTGCAGCTCTGGCCAGCAATGAGCAGACACCCAGATTTTCTTGTCTGCTCTCAACTTTCTTCTGTTCAGCCTGTCACTCGAGCGCTCTAAAAACAAATTGTCTACACTTCTGTTCTTGCTGCTAATTCACTTTAAACATGGATTTGACATACTTTCCCCTTTTCCCTTCCAGAGTAGTTAACTAGCCACTTTCGTATCTCTCAAGCAGCAAACTTTGGAATAGCTGCTGTTTTGTACGCTTTTTCCTTACTCCATATATAATTAATTTGTCCCCCCCCCCTTTAATATCCCCAGAATTTTCCTTTGTCTTCCCATTCACTTCTCTCCATATCGTCAGAATTCACCTATCCGTTCTACCTTTGAACTAATTTGCACCCACCCTTTCCTCTTCAGTCCCATGGTCACAACCTAAGCTAACTCTTCAGCATAAATTCCTTGTTTTCTTAGCACATTTGTTGGGAGACTGAGGCATAGAGAGATTAAGTATCTGCTCCAAGATTTTATAACTAGAAAGTGCCAGAGCTGGAATTTGAACCAAGACGTTCTAGCTCCAGCCAGACTTAATGGCTAGGTTAGGTTAAAAAAAAAAAAAAATGCCTGGAAGGAAATAAACAGGGTGCTCTGATGGAGAAGGTGGTGCTGGGTGCTCTAGAACGGGATGTCAGGAAAGGCTCTCTAAGAAGGATGTCTTAGCTGAGATCTGAAGGATAAGCCTGGAATATTTGTCCTCCTCCTCCTACTTCCCCACCCAACTTACATTTCACCTCCCTCACAAATTGTTCTCCATCTCCCACAGCCTTGTTTCAGCAACTTCTTCTCTAAACACCTTGGTGACATAGGCACCCATACCTGAGGTTAGCGCTGAGCTACCTCAAATCGTATTTCAGTACCTCGTGCCTAGAAACAGCTGCAGAGGAGAGAAATGAATGGTTCTGATAATTATTTCTTTATGTTCTCCTTATGTCAGGGACTATACCTCATACTTATGTGTCCTTGTTCCACTCTTGGTCACACCTGCCACAGTTGTAGACCAAATGCAGGCATCACCTAACCATATAAATTCTCATACCTTCCGACTTTGTCTAGGCCTACTTAGTTACAGCTCACCTAGCCCAACATGCTCAAACTTTTTGGTCTCAGGACCTCATTACACTCTTGAAAATTATCGGAGACCCAAGAAACTTTTGTTTATGGTGGCTGTGTATGTCAGTATTTACCACATTAGAAATTGAGACAAGGAAACTTTTTAAACAAGAATACACAGGACACATTCCATTAGCCATCAGAGCAACGATATCCCCGCACATCACATAGCATCTAGAAAACCATAAGATCATGAGAGAATGAGCAAGGAAAAGAAAATGACATCTTTTCATTATTATGAAAATAGTTTTAACCTCACAGACCCCTGAAAAGGTCTTGAAGATCCCCCTGCAAGGGTTCCTGGGTTACATTTTGAGAACTGTGCTCTATATGACAGCACATCTATAACTTCATCTCCTCTACCAGCTTTTAGTCAGTCGGTGATCTATGGACTAGTTTTCTATTGCTGTGTAACAAATTGCCACAAATTCAGTGGCTTCTGACAACCCGTGTTCTTTCTCTGTTCTATAGGTTAGAAATCCAGGTAGAGCCTAACTACTTCTCTGCTCAGGGTCTTACAAGGCTTTGATCAAGGAGACGGCCAGGGCTCGGTTCAGATTGGGAACTCTTGACCTTCCAAGCTTGCTTAGAAGAATTCAGTTCCTTGTGGTTGTATTACTTGTGGTGACCTGCTCCTTAAAGCCAGTGGGAGTCCCTACTGCTGCTTGTCTCTCTTAAGGGACTCATGTGACTGGGTCAGGCACATATAGGATAATCTCCCTTTTAATTAACTCAAAATCAACTGACTAGGGACCATATTTATATCTGCAAAGTCCCTTTGCACGTATTAATGTAACATAATCAGGGGAGTGATGGCCCATGATATTCACAGGCCCACCTATCCTGGGGGATTATAAAGCTGAGGATGCCATGGGTGGAATATTGGTGGCATCACGAGTTTTGCCAACCACAGTCTACCGTCTACGCGTGTTTTGTTTTGCTTTGGGGGAAAAATGTTCTTCGACCTTTCAGTTGGACTACAAACTGCTGCCTTAGTGTCCAAGTTTTCTAATTTTTTTTAAATATAGGAATGCATGTCTTCCAAACTGCATCACTTTTCCAGCAAGTTCTCCTGTGCCCTGGTTTGTTTACCTGTCAAATAGGCAGAATGATGGTCCCTCCTTACAGAGTTGTGTGCATCAAACTAAGATGGTACATGTGCCACTGTTAGCAGAGAGCCTGGCACATAATAAGCCCTTAGTAACTCTGTCTCCAAGTAACCAACGTGACTTCCACGGTATGTAAGTGGCCTGAAGGAGGGGTGTCCTTAAACTCAGGGCAGCAACCATTTCCCACCCTCTAGGATAGCTATCATAAAAAACATTGTTTTAAAAGCAGAAAGTAACAAGACTTGCCAAGGATGTGGAGAAATTGAAACTCTCCTACATTGGTGGTGGGGACATAAGATGGCTTTGTGGCTGTGGAAAACAGGTTAGCAGTTCCTTAGAAAGTTAAACATAAAGTTGCTGTACGGCCCAACAATTCCATTCCTAGCTACATATACCCCAAAGAATGGAAATCACACATTCACACAAAAAGTTGTACACAGATGTTCATGCCCCCATTACATAAGAGACAAAAAAATGGAAACACCCAAAGGTCTACTGAGCAATGAATGGACTAACAAAATGTGGTATATCCATACAACGGAATGTTACTTGGTCACAAAAAAGAATGAAGTACTAATACGTGACATGGTACAACATGCATCAATGAACCTTGGAAACATGCTCAGTGGAAGAAGCCAATCACGAAACCACATATCATATGATTCCCTTTATTATGAAATGTCCAGAATAGGCAAATCCATAGAAAGTAAATGTTTTGTTGCCAGGGGCTGTGGAAGGGGCAATAGGGGGGATCCCTACCGGCAATGGGATTTCTCTTCAAGGTGATGAAATGTCCTGGGATTAAATGGTGGTTATGGTTGCACAACTCTGAATATACCAAAAACAACTGAACTATATGTACACTTTAAATGAGTGAATTGGGGGGCTCCTAGGTGGCTTAGTTAACGTCTGCCCTCGGCTCAGGTCATGATCCCAGGGTCCTGGGATCAAGCCCCACTTCGGGCCCCTTGCTCAGCAGAGAGCCTGCTTCTCCCTCTCCTCCTGCTCGAGCTCTCTTGCTGCCTCTGTCTCTAAAATAAACAAAATAAAGTCTAAAAAAATTTTTTTAATTAAAAATAAATGGGTGAGTTTTATGGTATTTGAATTATTTCTCAAAAAAAAAAAAAAAAAGGATTTCTTAACCATCAATAGTGAAGGAATCCGTCCATATATATTTGTGGCTGTACATATAGGTGGAAGAAGACAAAACAGAAAAGTAAGTACAGCGGCCAGGAAGCTGCTGCAGGGAATGTTCTTGTTTATTGTGATTCCCCCTCTGCCCACGAGAGGAAACAAGGACAAAGCAGGGCTTTGGGGCAGAGCTGAGTAAGAACTGGATGAAACCGCCTAGTGAGGGGCCTGGGGGAAGAGGCCTCAGCAGGAAGAAGGCTTTCCCAGGCCTCCTCACTGGAGACGCCTGGTCACAAGGCCTCAGGCCAGCAAAGAGCCAAGCGCCCGAGTCAGCTGCCGCGTCCATGCGTCCACACTCGCATCCATGTGCTCTCCTGCAGTATGGCCCGGACTTCTCCGTCAAGAGGTAGACCCCAGGGACTCTAACTCATCTGGCCTGGGTGGCTTGCCCGCCCCTCGGTGCAGCAAGAGGGGGAACAAGGTGCTGACCTGGTCTCTTGAAATGCTGGCCCCCTGGGCCCTCCACCTTGGGATGGCCCCCCAGCACCAGGCCTGCGCCTCCAGACGCCCAAGCCACATGCAGGAACCACGCCTGGGCGTTCTGGCTCCCAGTCACATCCGGGGACAGACGAGTCCTCTCAGTCCAAGGTGCTAGACCTGGGCGGAGAGAAGCCTCCAGAAGACTCTGGCCCTGCCATTCCCATCACTCCCCGGCTCTCTAGGCCTCTCAGCCCAGGCTCCCCCGTGTGTTTCTGACCCTCGGAGTCCATGAACAGGATGAGATGGCTCCCCTTTTCTGCCACCAAGTGTGGGGGGCAGTTTGTTACAAAGCAATAGGTAATTAGAACAATAACCTTTCAGAAGGAGCCAGTCCCTCCAAAGTTTGGTTACTTTGGCTTAATATTAAGAGAGGAAACGATTTCTCGCCCCCAAGGCCAAGGGAAGAAAACATATTTCTACCCCAACGATAGGAAAAGGCTTTTTTCCCTCCTTGCTCCTTGGCCTGCCTGTAGCAGTGGAACAGAAACCAACGGATTCTTTTAAATCTTTTAACCATATGCAGATGAATAAGCAATGGTTGGACTTGCTTCCTAATCTCTTTTCCTTTCCTGAATAACTTTTTTTTCCACTCTAATAAACTTTAGCATTTAAAACAGAAGTCATGTGTCACATACATGACGATTAACAGCAAGAATGTAGAAAACGAGATAGCTGCTGAGCACGAAAACTTAATTAATAGCCCAGCCATTCAGCCGAAAATAAGAGCAGTGTTTCTGGCAGGGAAATGTGAAGTCTTTTTTCTAACTTGAAATTCCTTTTTTTTTTCCCCCACTCTCAGGCTTTTTAGGATCGTGATTTAAAATTCAGTGACTACACAGAAAACTTTTTAAAGTTTCCAGTTGATCTCCACTGATTGAAGTGCAATATCTTGCAATGACACTGAGCAGGGCCACTCTCCCCACCCCTGGGTCCCCCCAGGAGCTGCCAAAGCCCAGAATCTGCAAACTAAGACTCCTGCAGGAATCAAATGGCAGGAGAGCTGAACAACAGCAGAGGGGATGAGGGGTCTGCCACGACAGCCTTCTCTCTCACAAACAGGGGAAGGAAGGTTCATTCTTGGGGCGCCTGGGGGGCACACTGGGTTGAGTGTCTGCCTTCAGCTCAGGTCATGATCCCAGAGTCCTGGGATCGAGCCTCACCTTGTGTTCCCCGCTCAGCGGGAAGCCTGCTTCTCCTGCTCCCTCTGCCCCTGCTCCTGTGCTCTCTCTCTTGTTTATCTCTTCTCAAAGAAATAAATGAGATCTTTAAAAAAAATTTTTTTTTCTTTAAATTAGAAAAAAAAAGAAGAAGTTTCATTCTTAAAAAATGGAGGAGGGAGAAAACAAGACTTCCATGGGAATATCATATACAGAGTTATCAGAAATTCGGCAAGGGATTAAAAGCATCCAAAATGTTCTTTATTCAGTTCCTGCCAGAGGCTCCATTTTCAAGCTGATTTGTCCTGAATTCTCGAGACATGTTATCATGCAAGGCCCAAGACCTGGTGCACTGACTCCCCCAAACAAGCGGAATCTAAGTGGCCAGATAGAGAGCTTCAAATGTTCACCAAAATTGTAGAGAAAACGAATTGTTTATGGATGGAACGATAGAAGGCCTGAAATTTGGTTCAAAACCCATTGCCCAGAGCCCCTGGGTGGCTCAGTGGTTGAGCGTCTGCCTTCGGCTCAGGGTGTGATCCTGGGGTCCTGGGATCGAGTCCTGCATTAGGCTCCTCATAGGGTACTTCTCCCTCTGCCTGTGTCTCTGCCTCTCTCTCTCTCTCTCTCTCTCTCTGTGTCTCTCATGAATAAATAAATAAAATATTTAAAAACAAAACCTATTGCCCAAGTGGGGAAGGAAGGGAAGTTTATGGATGAAACAGGATTAGCCATACATAATCACTGGGGACAAGTGGGTGCACGGGGCATCCTATGCCAGACTCATCATATTATTGCCTCTGCTTTCCTGTATATTTGAGCATTTCCATAATTAAAAGTTTGGGAGCACCTGCTGGTTTAGTCAGAGGAGCATGAGACTGTTGATTTGGGGTTATGAGTTCAAGCCCCACGTTGGGTGTCAAGATTACTTAAATGAATAAAACTTTTTTAAAAATTTAAAAATTAAAAAAATAAAAATAAAAATAAACTTTAAAAAAAGTTTTAAAAATATAAATTATTTTTTAGTAGGAGTGAGACATCTTCAGATGCTAAAAAATCAGAGTATATTATTATGGATAAAATGAAATAAACTAGGTTTTACAATGAGAACAAGAAAGGAAATCCCCAAATTCCTCTTATTGCATATTTAATTCCTAAAAAGAAATGCGGTCAGCCTATAATTCTGATTCCTGAACCAGAATAGGTTTTTGTGACTTAAAATATTCACGCTGGGGCCTTTTAGTACGCTGCTAATCACGTACAAAATGTCACCTTCTTCTTTATCCATATGCTTCTCATCATTCAGTAAATATTTGCGGTGTTCCAACGTCAACATGGCGAGCCATTCACAGGAGGCCTAGACGTGTTGGCTCCCACTGAAGGTGCCCCTTTCTCCAAGGACACACTCCCTACCCCTTTTCAGAAAATCACGATAACACAAGTCACCTCTGTAAACTTTGAATATTAGAGGTGGTTCTGACCCCACACCTTGGCGTTGCTGAAGAGAGCGCGTTGTGGAGCAGAGAGAGGAAAGGCAGTTGAGTGGTAAGAGGCCCAGGTTCAGGTTCTGTTTGTGCTTAACAATGGTTAATTTTAGTATTTCTGTGTTTCCTCACCACAGAACATGAAGGACTCAGACAAGATAATGCTTGAGGTCTCTTCTGATAACAGTCCTGCCACCACAATAGTAGCTCCCATGATTTATTGAGCACCAGCAACATGCCAGGTGCTGCACTAAGCATGGGACATGCACTGACCCATTCCTCAGATACAAGCAACTGAGGCCCCACACTTTAGAGATGCCTCCACTTGCCACTCCCCTCCTTGTGGGATCAAGATGGTGCGACCACCCTGAGCCCACACTCCCTTTCTAGACCAGGCTCTGCCTGCCTAGGGCTCCAGAATCGCCTGCCTCAGTGGCCCAAGCCGCCTTCTCGAGCTTGCATGGGCCTCTTCCCCCGGTGTGCCCTCCCAAGTTTGGCTTACTGGCCAGTGAGTGGGGGTACGGGGGCAGGAGTGTGGAAGGATCAGGACCTGTAGGTTGGAGTGTGGACACTCTACACAAAGCTCCTCACCGTGTGAGATGGGACCAAGTAGAAAGAAAAGGGATATGTGGGCTGGGGGTATTTTGTTTATACTCGGCTCAGGTCCTATAAATGTTAGGGATGGGCCTAATGAGGCATGGATGATGATGATAATGATGATGATGATTATATCTATTTTACAGAGACTAAAACCGAGATGCAAAAGCTTGAGTAATTCGCCCCAAGCTGCACAGCTGGTTAGTGGCAGAGCCAGGGCTCGGGTTGCCATCCTTGTGATTCCATGCTCTTTCCTTTCATGCTGCCACCCAACAAAACCGCAGAATCTGGGATCCCTGGGGCTCTCATGAGACAGAGATGGTCCTGAAAAGCTGTCGGCCACCAGTTGAGTTGCTTTTCTACTGCCTACTACCTAATCGGTGCCAACTGAGAATGTAGCAGACAGCAGTGGTGGCAAAGCCTCATCCAAAAGAAATTACCATGGGAAGTTGATTCAACAGAAAAATATTTGATACAAGAGTATGACAGTTAATCCTAGGATTTCACTCTTTGTTCTGAACTTCTGACCCACAGCTGCTGGTGCAGCCACGGAACATCAAGAAGGTAACTTAACTAGATTTTAACCCCGTCCAACAAACGTTTGGCCAATCCAATAAATAGGTCCTTGTTGACTTCCTTTAAACTCTAAAACCAGGAAATCACTTCTACTGTGTTAGGATCCCCACCTTCCCTTCAAGGACATCCTGAGGCACAGAAATAAAATCTAAACAAACATCCTTTCAATTACTATTCATAATGAAACAGCCAGCAAATTATACGTAATCTGAAAAAGCAAATTTCTGAACAAAGCGATAAAAATATTCTTATTTTTAGAACGCATAATTTGATGGACTTAATACCAAGCACTCTATTTAGTTCTGTTTGGGTACTAACCACAAATATCTGAAGTCAATGGTAATAATAGCTAACCGTGTGGAGTGCTTATTATGTGCCAGGCGTGATTCTCCATCTTTAATGTGTCCTCCCTCACCTGACCCTCATGACAGCCACAGAAAGCAGTTCGTTCTATGGCTTCTTTGCACTCAGGGACAGAGAGAGGGGTTGGTAAGCTGAGAACTAAGAGTGTACACAAAGCACTTTATCAAATTACCATGTGTGATAGAAAAAATGGAAACAATCTAAATTGGATAAATTATATGTCCAGACAATGGACTTGTGTGCAGTCATTAAAAATCATATTGTTGAGTAATATTTAACGGCATAGAAAAATGCTTAAAGTGTTACACTAAGTTTTTCAAAATAATGCAAACAAGTGTATATTATGAGGACGGTTTGAACCTCTATGTAAATAGATACAAAGTTTTAAAAGGGCTAAGGCTATGTAAAAGGTTTAAAATGGTTATCTCTGAGTTAAGGAGTTATGTGTAAAGTTTATTCCATGATTTTTTTAAAAATTCTATTTCGATTATGTATAACATAATGAAAGAAAATAAGATTTTTAAAAAATGACTGAATTCTTGTGAACCATCAGTTCAGGGAGTAGAAAAAAAAAAAAAAAAGGAAACCATAATATATCCAAAGAAATACCATGCTGGCAAGTGCAACAAATAATAATAGAAATAACTACCCACTAAACGTGTCTCCTACTTCCTGTTTTACATGCAGCTTTCACAACATCTCACTTGATCCTACAAGGGCACTGAGAGGGAAAAGAGTCTTAGCTCCCACTTTTCAGATGATGAAAATAAAGCTCTGAGGGGCTGTGACTTTCCCAAGGCTGCACAGATGGTGACATGGTCAAGGCAGGGCTAGAATCTTGGGATATTCTGTCCCAGGGCAACATCTGTGAACACAGGCCCAGTGTGTGGGCAGCCAGAAATGTGTTGTCCTGGCCACGTTCTGACTTATTCAACATGAATCGAATAAGTATGGAAGCCGACTAAGCCCCATGCCAATTTATGGGAAGGCCAGTGAAATAGGCATCTGGAGATCTGAGTTCTAGTCTTGGATCTGCCATTAATTAGGTCGTGGGCAGATCCTCTGACCTCTCTGTTCATCTAGATCCAACACAAGTGTAATCGAGCTTCTTAGGCTCGATTCATTTCTACTGAAGATGAGCAGGAGGAGAGTTGCATCACATATCACCAGCAAAACATTCATACAGTTTCCTTTAAATACTTCCTTTTCCCCTAAATTCCCTCTTCCCTTATGAGCTGCCCAAATTCTTTGTTCTGTTTCTTTCTCCCTTTAAAACAAAAGCAAAACAAAAACTCTTTTTGCCCCTTCTTTATCTGAGCCACGCTCTTCCAAGATTTCTCCCTATTCCAAGTCTATTTTCATTCAACAAATATTTCTTACATGCCTGCTGTCTCCCACGACTGTTCTTGGTGCTGCAGGATACAGCAATGGACTTTGCATCCCATCCATTCTTGCATAGAGTTATCCCACTCGGTCTCAGTTTGCATCTAACCAAAGACAGCCTATGAGGGTGGTAAGAGAGTATTTTAATTACTAACTGTTTTTTTTAGTGTTACACATAAAACAAGAGGTGAGTACTTATTGTTCTTAAAGGACTGCCTTGGCTCTATTTTTTAAAAATGATTCTCTGATTCCACTAAAGTAAATTCATAGTACTGTAGGGGAAGAAACCGAGTATCTCTCTACCCTTCTGGGTTTTTTGCTGAGACACCCCTTGTAATAAAAGATTAACAAGAATAAAACAAATTTAATTTAGTGCATACAGGGGGCCCCCGAAAAAGGAGAGCACCTGTCACATGGGGAATTTATTTCCTGCTTCCTAGGGGACAGCCAGCTTGGTCAGAGCATCCAGTCCCTCAGTCCAGAGAATAGGCCAGTCCAGTTAAGTATTTGTGTCTCATTTCAGTAGGTTTTCTTACAGGAAGACCCCTACAGTTAGTCCTGTGTGGCTCAAGCAATCAGGTATTTAGTAAGAGGCATTTATACAGAAACAAAATAAATATGATAGTTCATGATTAGCACAGACTCTAATTCTAGTTTCTGAGTTCTGAAGGCCGTTAATTGTGAAGATTTCTAGATGTCCAGCTCAAAGCATCTTTAGACAAAGGGAGGGCAGGCAGTGGTGATTTGAAAGAGTCTCCTGATTGACAGTTTGAATGTCTCTGGTGATCTTTCTGAGTGGCCCATAGAGCAATAGGCATGAAGGTTGTCCATGCATGGGCTATTCGTATCGTTATCTATTTTATTTTATATTATTTTATTTATTTTATTTTTTGTTGTGTTGATTTCTGTAGTTAACATCGAGTTGTCCAGCTTTAGCTTGTGCGGCTTTGGAAAAAAGGGCAGATTTAGTTCTCAATGATTCTGAGTCAGGAGGGGGTGGGGGGGAATTGGACATGTTCATTTGGAGAGTTGTAGCATGATATTGGAGGAAACTAGAAGAATTCAGGATCTAGTCAAGTTTATAGGTAGACAATGAAACCTCAATGACAACTGACAGAACTAGAATCTAATATCCACAAGTGCACATTATAGGTTTTACTGACACATGATTTTTTTTTTTTTACAATCACCACGTTTCTATCAACAATAACCACGGTAAGACTAATTTATTTACAAATTAAGTCTAGTTTCAATAAACTTGGCTTGTGTATTTATATGAGTGCAGTAAGAATAGCTTTTGATCATATAGAATCTTTACTGAAACTTTTTGGAAGGAACTTCAAATTGGACTTTTAAAGCTTTCAAGGCTGAGAAGCTAACCTAAGGACTTGTCATCAGACTTCACCTCTAACATCTAGGTATTTGGGGAAATTCCTCTCTTCTTGAGGTCTCCAAAATATCCTGAGGTTCCTGGGCTTGCCAGGAAGTGACCTTCCTTACTCACCTGGTAAGACTGCCAGGAACACTGGAAGCAAAGTGCCAGGCCAATTTTTCCAAGAGACTATTGGCTCCATAAAGTCAACCATAGTTCCTTGAAGCGTCTGATCGTATCTGAGTCTATACATGTGTTTCTCAAACATGACATTCCAGTCAATGTCTTGGTAATATAACCAATGCTTCCAGTGTCCTGTCGTAAGGAGAACAAATTCTTACAGAACCCATATAAATAGCTCTATTGCCATGAAAATATAATACTCACTCACAGTTTCCAAATTCTAGGGGGATGAAGTGGGGAGAAAAAGATCTATGTGTCATAATTGTTCATAAAGATATATTTTACCAAATTGCTTTAAGTCACAGTTAGCTTAAGAGAAAAGAGTAAAAGTTTTCCTTAAATTTGGGACAACAAAACATTTTTAAGATCACCAATGTTGGGATCCCTGGGTGGCTCAGCAGTTTAGCGCCTGCCTTTGGCTCAGGCTGTGATCCTGGAGTCCCGGAATCGAGTCCCGCGTCAGGCTCCCTGCATGGAGCCTGCTTCTCCCTCTGCCTGTGTCTCTGCTTCTGTCTCTCTGTGTGTTTCTCATGAATAAATTTTTAAAATCTTAAAAAAAAAAACAGATCACCAATGTTTCAAAGTCATAAAAAATTATAACTATAATTATCCTCCTCAATTCATTTAGTCCCATTTAATTAATTCTTGTAGCCTAAATCCAGCTTTCCATTAGTTTTGGAAATTCTTACCGAGCTCAGTTTGATGCTCCCAAAGCTATCAGAAACCTGTATTCTAGAGGACTTGTCAGAGTCCTTTCCTCAAACCTCTCTGAAGATGAAATACATTCCCAAAAGTATCAGAGTAAAACAATAACCATCTATAAATGACAAAAGACTTAAAAATACTCATGGTTAAAGATCTGATGAGAGTTCATTATAATGCAATTGAAATTTGGTTATTTTTATGCCATGCAACATTTTAAATAATAACTAGAATAAATAATAACTGGAATTATGACTGATAATATTATACCAGGACATATCAGAATTTTAGGAATTTTACATAATTTCTGGACACTTACATTAATAATATTCACCCATATAACATAACCTAGGAAGGTTTAGCTCCACTTATCTGGCAATGCTTCCCATGTAATTTAAAATAACAAAATAACAAATAGGTGAATTAGTGTAACATTTCTCTTTTCATTAGGAGAGAGAACAAATCCTTTGACTTGTCCCCGGAACCTTCTGGAAATTCCCAAAGTTTGTTTGAGGTCAAATAGACTTTGTTTAGAATCTGATTTGGGGGAATTTTGTCGAAAATATCAAAGAGGTTTAAAAACATTTTGTTAAATAGGATCATATGTCACTGTGAAACAATGCTTAGTTATCTGTTTAAGCATGGTGACAAAGATTTCTCCCGCAAACACCCCAAGTTAAAAAGTTGTAAGTAAAACTGAGCTCTTTTAATAGAGAAGACTCAGTTGTTGTTGTTGTTTTCAAGGAACTGAACACATTAAAACACAAAATATTTGCTTCCTAGACAGATTACTTAAAAGGTAAGGAAAAATCTTTTATGATATCTTCTCAGAAGCAGATTGAAAGCCCAAGCAAAGTCCTTTTAACACATGAAGGAAAACTAAGTTCCAGTGTTACATAAATACACGATTGATATTAAAGCTTTCTTTTAAAACCCTTATAGCAAATCCATTACATTTCATTCAATTTGATCACACATAAAATTCCTTTCCCAAGATCCTTTTTTTCCATAAACCTCCTACAACTTTCTATGGCCTTTTTAGTTTGTCCCCTGTCATCTTTCCCACTCAGAAGTAATCAGCTTTACTTTAGGAAGAATTACTTTCCTTTCCCTCAACAAAAAAAAAATTGCATCTCTGTTCTCCATATATTTTCTCAAATTGGACTATAGGTCCTACAATTCAAATAACCTAGGTCCTATGTTCAAATAACCTAGGTCCTACGTTCCTTGCATACAGAGTTGTTCCCCTTACTATTTTAAGTAACTTTAATTTCATATATTAACTAAAATGCTTAACCTAAGAAACCCTAGTTTGTAGTGAAAACCAAGAAGTAAGCAATTGTGAACTGTTATACCAACAGTCTTTAGATTGGCAAATTTATGAATATGTTTCATAATTTCTATAAACCTACATTTCCTTAGAGCAGAGTTTTTTAATATGGCACAAGACATGTTTACTAATCAACCCAAATATCCTTAGTTCCTTTGTCATAAGAGGTCAAAAGTATGTAAACTTAGACTTCTTTAGCAATTAGCGTTTCTGTATTTTATCTTATTTGGAAATGCTCTAGCCTTTCGGTGAATTCCCATCATCTAATTTCACTTGGATGGTGCAAGTTACCCAAGAGATTTGGAAAAGTATTTAAGCAAACATGCCATAAAATAATCATTGCCAAAAAGGGCACCTAAAGCCTCATCTCCTTTACATGTATTCAATTCATTTGTTCTTAACAATCATGCTTAGATTACTCAAGATTTCATGAGACATTAGCCACCATCTTAAATTATTTTTCTTGCTAACAAATTCTCGTAACAGAGATAACATGAGGTTTTTTGACTTTTAGCAAACCTGGGTAAAATAAAATATTATGCTTAATGCTGATAACTCTAAAAGTATAATACATGTCTGTACAATTAAACCAACAAACTTAAATATTTTTTATTTACCAAAAATTATCCTAGATAATGTGAACTTGAAAACCATTTGGGTTAGTTTCTATTATATTTCTGAAATTTAGAAATGCTTAATTAAAAAGTACTTATTTTTACTCTTATACAAATTAATTTTGGCAATACTATTTGGAGGTTGAAACATAACCATATCCTGAATGCACACATGTAGACATACACACAGCCAAATACAGACAGCTATCTTACATTTAAATTTTTTAAAAGATCTTATTTATTTACTCATGAGAGACACACAGAGAAAAAGAGGCAGAGACACAGGCAGAGGGAGAAGCAGGCTCCATGCAGGGAGCCGACATGAGACTGGATCCCGGGTCTCCAGGATCACGCCCTGGGCTGAAGCCGGCGCTAAACCACTGAGCCACCAGGGCTGCTCCATTTAAAATTTTAACCATGAATCAGGTATAACAGTATAAGGCTCGCTAGTTTATAAACAATAATTGGAATAAGTTTATCCGTTCATATAACCATAGCAATTTTACTATTTGTGAAGAAGACCTTTAAGATCTATATTCACCCTTGAGAGGTAATCTTAAGGAGGCTGTAGTCTTAAAGAGTTTGGGCAAGAGAGCCTCTCCAGCCATCTATATTTTTAAAAGGCCTCTTTCCCCACCCACACAGTCTCCAGTGAGTTTTAGTTACCTCCTAGGGTGTTTACCTTTCAAAGACATGGTAAGATTTACATCTTCAAGGCACAGAGAAAGAATACAAGTTTTCTTCTAGGAATTTGGATATATTTTTCCATTATCAGAAGTCTAGGGTAATTGCTATCTAAATTTTTTTCCTCTTGAGTGTAGGACAATTGTACTTCTAATGTCCTGATTTTTGCCATATCTATGGATGTCTGAAGGCAAATAGGAAAGGGTCTAAATGGATTTTGAGTTGATTTCAGAATTATGCTTTTGTTTTTCTAAAGAGTTAAACTGTAAATCAGTAATTCTTGGGGCTCCTGGCTGGCTCAGTTGGTGGAACATGTGACTCTGGATCCCGGGGTCATGAGTTTGAGCCCCACATTGGGTTTAGAGATTACTTAAATAATAAATAAATCTTTAAAAATAATTAGTTTTTAATTTTAAGTAATCTCTTAAAAAATAAATCTCTTTAAAAAATCAATAATTCTTTAAAAAATTTTTATTTTTAAGTAATCTCTACATCCAACATGGGACTCCAACTCACCACCCCGAGATGGAAAGTCCCATGTTTCACCAACTGAGTGCCCCAAGAATTGTTGATTTTGAACTCTTTTTAACATTTGCATTCCTGCAAGCTATCTTCAAAGAATTGCATAACCTTTTTCATTAAAACACTTAGAAGTTAATTTGCCCACTCAACCGTATTGTTTTGAATTTGACTTTTTATATCAGGGAGAAAATTTCCAACTAAGATAGAAATCAATAGACTTCAATGTTCTGTTGTCCAGAGGACATGAATTCTTTGGGTGGAGGCCTAGAATATATCCACAAAGGACATTGCATAGGAAGGCCTGAAGCTTGCAGAGCCTGAGCCTGATTATAGAACCCAGCAAAATGAGCCTCATTGTCCAGGCCAGGCACTTCTGAATTTATTTCCTGGCTTTTAGCATTTACATGAGTAACCTGTAGATCCTGGGCCCAGAGATTAGGCTGAGTGCTCTCGGTATAGCTTATAGGGAAAGGGAAGTTAAAATAAGGTTAGTGTTTAAGGGATTTTCTGGGGGAAGGGGGAGGAGTTTAGGGAGTTAGCTTCTTTGCTGAGGAGACTGAGCTAGATTGTAAGAAGGGGAATTTACATTGGATGTGGACTTTAATTTTGTTCTAATTTCTTCTCTTTCATCTAGTGAAAGGAGTCCCCAGGGCTAGCCGTTCTGCTTCTTAGTATCCACTTTGCAATTTGGGCTTTCCATAGGTATAATGAAACAATTATTTAGGATGAATGCTCTCTAAAAATTTTTTTCAAATACAGGAATTTTTCAAATTCAAAAGATCCACTGTCTGGCCATTGGCCAGTAGGATCTATTCATCCCAATAGCCACTTAAACCAACAGACCTGTTTTTGTCTGCACCAGGATGCAAGAGGTATCCCCAAAGGAGAGTGCAAAAGATGCAGTCCACACAAGTTCCAGAAAGGTCACTCCCGGAGTAAGCCCAAGAAAGCAAAGGCCATCCTTGTCACAAGGGGTAAGAATCATGTAGTGAAAACAGTGTCTCCAAGTCTCTAACAGAAAAACTAATCTGTGACAGAGGGCAAGTGCTACTGGAGTGGGACTTCTCCAGAACTAACAAGACGATGAAGGTTGAGATGACAGGCCCCTTATGAACTGGGATTCCTTACCACAAACTCCTCTGAGAGCAGAAACAGTCTACAAAGAGAAGGTTGCTTGTGACCTCGTGTCTTGGAACCCCAGTCTATTCACTGACCACCAGATACACACCAGCATGTACATGTTTCAGATGGCACAGGCCAGAGAATAATCTTAGCGTTGATAAAGCCAAACTCTCAGGACATAAAATAAGACAAAGGGAAAAACTCATTAGTCCTATGAGTTTTATGACAAACAGCACAGAAGAAAGAGACAAAAGAAAACAAAGACCACCTCTGGGAGGAAGAGGATGGATAGAAAACAGGAGTACTCATTACCAAATCTTCACCGGAGTCGCTATATACAAAGAAATAGTTCCACAGGTATTTCCTCCTGCCAGTCTAAGTTTTAAAAAAGGGCTCTCCCTACCCTCACTTCCAACAGACCCCGCAGGCAGAAGTCCAGGAGACTGGTGCGGTGAGAATTCCTAGCCTCTGCCAATGCGCGGCGGAATTCCCACGCTCTCTCTGCTACAGCAGCCCCAGAGCAAGCAGGTGCAGCCTAGTGAAATCTCCTGGATGCCTTGCCAAGACCGTAGGGGGAAAAGAAAAATTTCCCTCTTCCCTTCTAGTTTCTTGGCCAAGACACACCCCATCATAAAAGATCAACAGGAAGAAAACAAATTTAATTTAGTACATACATGGGCCCGAAAGTGGTGACACCCAAAGTAGGGACCGAAGCAGGCGGCTTTTATACCTTTCAGACAAAGAATAAATTTATAAAGAACTGACAAGACAAAGGATGCCTCTACCCTCCAGGTGCTGCGAGGGTACCCTTCACATAGGGACTTTATTTCTTGCTTCAGGGGGACAGGGGAGGGTCGGAGTGCCCCTCTTGTACTAGCTGTTTCCCAAATAATTTTAGTTAAAAAATAATCCACATGCCAGAGTGGCCTGCCTTGAACCCCATCCATAGTGTCTCCTTCACAGTCACTCATAATTACAGCAAGCCTTTCCTGGATACTCACAGCGCCTCTTTCGCACTAATACCTTACAGTGAATTTCCACAATTCAGTGAACTATAGGTACTATTATCACACTCCTTTCCTCAGAGAGGATACTGAGGTGTAGAGACTTTTAGTGACTTGCCCAGCTCCGGGACTCAGATCCACACCTGTGTGACCCTAGACGCTGTGCTTTTAGCCTCTGTCCTGACTGCACCATGTCCCCAGTCCTGGTCTTTACCCAAAGCCACTGGTGTCTCTGGGACTTACTGACATGATATTAGAATCTATGTTCCTGTTCTGTTTTTGCCACATCCTCTTTCTTAGTCCATCCAAGTTGCCATGACAGAAATACCATAGAATGGGTGGCTTATACGCAACAGAAATTTATTTTATTCACACTTCTGGCATCTGGAGAGTCCAACCTCAAGGCACTGGCAGGTTCAGTGTCTAGTGTGAACTGCTTTCTGGCTCACAGATGGCCATATTTTTGCCACAACCTCTCATGGGGGCAGGGGCAGGAAAGCTCTCCGGAGTCCCTTTAATAAGAGCGCTAACCTCATTCGTGAGGATTCCACCCTCATGACGTCATCACCACCCAAAGGCCTTTCTTTGCCAGAAAAAGCTCCATTCATGATGCTGTTTAGAGAACTAACTTGTCTGCCTCTCAACATGTTTTCAAGTCATGGGCTTAATAAGCTGCTCCAGACCCCTCATGTGGAATCTCTTTTCTCTTTCCCTCTGGTTTTCTCTTTATGGACTCCAGGTTTCAAATTATTACTACAACCTCCTGTCTGTGACAATGTTTTTTTAAACAGTTTTCTTAGAAAACTGCTTTTCTCTGTAGATGAGTGAGAACTCCTGGAGGGATTCATAAAGAGCCAGGATAGGTTTTTATTTCTAACCTAAAAACAATAGGGTAAGTGGCCACATGTCCTTGGTGAAACGCCGGCACATTCTTCACACCAGCATTGGCTAGAGTGACCTGGCGCTTCTTTTTTCCTTTAAAAAAATTTTTTATTTATTTGAGACAGAAAGAGTGCTCGAGCAGGGGGAGGGTCAGAGGAAGAGGGAGAGAGACAAGCAGACTCCCCAGTGAGCACGAAGCCCACCTTGGGCTTGATCCTGGGCCTCTGAACCAAAGCCAGACTCTTGGTGGATTGAGCCACCCAGGTGCCCCCGATCTGACACTTCTAAGCTGAGACTGATGGAGACAATTCTGATTCAGTGTCAGAGTTTTTATGGCTTTATTGTTCCTTTATTGTCTAACAACTTTTTAGAGGTGAATGTCCACATAATTAAAATATCTGAGGGCCACCACGCGAGTCCGGCTCACAAAGGGCCCTGAATGCATAGATTTAAGGCAGTGTCCCTTGAAAGGCATACTCCAGTTGTGAGAGGAAACGAGTCAGCTACACAATGGAAGGATTTCCTTGCTTTTTCCTCTGCTGTTCCAGAGATGCTCTAAAACTCAGATTTGTTTAACCAAACCTGTTAACTTTTCATAAATTTACTGGGTTGTAAATGGGAGCTGATCTACACCATACACAAATTATGTCTGAAATAGTTTGGAAAACTAAGGGTCTGGCTGCCACTATTACCTATGTAGAGTACCTGGAAATCTTACAAATAATATTTTTAAATATTTTTTCCCCAATGACTAAGCCAAGGATTCTTAAACTGGAGTCTGTGGAAAGGTTTGAAAATTGGGGGATTTACCTATGAATTTTCTGGTAAGAGAGTCCATAACTTTCATTAGCATCTCTGTCACCCTTTCTCCACTCCACCCCCAAAAGATACAAAACTTGCACTTAAGTTTTATTTTACAATCTTTTATTTTTTTTTTCAATCTGAGGCTTGAATTTAATGAAAAAACAAACAACCTTATCTCCCTTCCTTCTGTGCCTGTTCAGTCATCCCACACCTCTGAAAATGAATGGTGTGTGTGGGTTGGTGCATCTGTAAAGCCTTCTCTTAGGGTAGCAGGATGTAAGAAAAAAAGATGGAGAAAAAGTTTTTAAATAGGGGTAGACATTTTCGTTTTTTATAGTACTCTGCCTTGCATTTTTTTTTTTAATTCTCTCCTGAGTTTCTTGACTATTATTATTGTTACTTAGTAGCCTTCACTCTAAATTCTTTCGTGGACAACTGTGAAGTGCTAGATTCTATTTTAGCTAGCTGAGCCGACACAGCAAATTTATGTTCTGTTATAAATTAAGTGATGTGATGACATATGCTTAGTGGTTAGACTGACATGCAAAATAAATCAAATGTAATCATTCGAATATAAGTTTGAGATATAAAATAAACCATTTGGGGGTTGAAACAAAAGACATAACTATAGGAGTAGCAGTCTGCCAAAGCACAAATAAGCTAATTCTGCTTGTAGTCAGCAAAATAAAAATAATTTCAATAATTTCAGTTGGATTTTTTTTCTCCTATGAGTATCATACCTCTTTTCTCTGTGAGGAAACTGAGCTCAAAGAGGTGAAAAAATTTGCTTAAAGTCCTACAGCTAGTAGGTGGCAGGACTGAGATTCAAACCTGCCTATATGTGATGCCAAAGCTCACTGGGAGAACTGTTGGCTAGGATGGCACTTTCCTCACTTTTGAATAGCTGACAGGTGCCAGCAGATCGCTATACAAATAGGTATTCAGTAGGTGCTTTTGAAAATGAGTGAATGAATAAATGATAGGTTTAGTGAGAACAAAGGATAAGGACTTCATTATATATTGTCGACCTTTCCGATATGTCTTGTTCACCTCCTATCTGGGGGGCAGTCTACACAACCTACAATCCAGCAACCCAGGGATTCATCAAGTTTCCCCGGTTAAACACCAGAACTCCAGGGCCCTGGTGCCAGGCTGCCTGGGTTTAACTTCTTCTTCTTTTTTTAATTGAAATATAGTCGATATATAATATTGTACTAGTCTCAGGTGCACAACACGGTGATTTGACATAGACATTACGAAACGCTGACCACATTTGGTGGTGTCACCTGCAACGTTATCACGATGCTATTGACTGGATTCCCTGGGCTGTGCTTTTCCTCTGGGCCAAGTGGCTTCATAACTGGACATTTGCACCTCTCCATCCCCTTCTCTACACAGCCCATCCCTGCGCCCCGCGCCTGCCGGGCTTTACCTGCTGTCTCTGCCACTCGCCCTCGCCCTGGCCAAGTCACTGAGCTCCTCCGTGTGTCAGCTGTGTCACTGGTAAGGAGGTGGGGATTCCAGTTGTGACTTCTTTATAGGGTTGCTTTGAAGATAAAGCAAGTTAATAGATGTAAAGCACATTAGAAAACACAGTAAACACTCAATAAAGAGCTTTATTAACTTAAATGCAGTTCTTCAGAGCCCTTGTAAAACCCTTACCATCCTTTTGCAGTAAAGCTTTTCCAAAAAGTGCGTCCTACCAGGGTCATGTTTGTGTTCTTTTCCTGGAGTTTCCTGAGTGTGCGCTGTGTTGACATCCCATCATTAATATCTTCTGCTGTCGGTGCTAAGTTTTTCATCACGGCCTCAGATACCCCCGGGGTTTGCTGCACTTCAGCGGACCTCCAACATGATAACAGGACCTGAAATGGCAGAAACTGAAAGCAAAATAGAAAAACTCAGCCAAGAAATGCTGGGTGACTTTTCCCTTTGCTGTGTAGTTAAAAAAAAATAAAATAAAATAAAGGTAAATTGAAAACCTATGAAGGCAGGCATATTGTACAGGGCTGTTTTGGTTTAATTTTCTAAATATCAGTACAGAGTTTTCATTGCTTTGTTGAGCAGACAACTCCCGAGTGTTTACTGTGGTGTGCCCGGACTCTCTATATACATCTGGTGTCCATCTAGCCTGGATTTTCCAGAACGATCCTAATTTTAAATGTCTTTGGCATCTTTTCATGGAAATAAATTAACAAGGCTGGGAGAGAAAAGGCTTTGTCAGAACTTCTGGCTAGAGTTTTGCTTCATATTTACGTTCAGCTGTGTTGCCACTTGCCCCAAGCGTAGGAGCCGCCTAATAAAGAAGCCTCCACGAGTCCTGCGGGGCTGCTGGAGCCAGGTGAAGGCACTTACCATCCCATGCACTCTGTTCCCCCCTTTGGGGGAGGAGATTTAAATATTCAGATTTTTATCCATAATTCTGGTTGTTTATTTGGGGCTGGCAATACTGAGAAGTAACTTTTTATATTATATATTCTTAAACTGTTGCTTTTAAAAAATTTTGCAAGGAGACACATGACTGTAATAAGCAGAAAAGAAAATAAAGTTTTTAAAACTCGAATTAGGGGGCACCTGGGTGCCTCCGTCAGTTGGGCATCTCTTTCTTGATTTCAGTTCAGGTCATGGTCTCTGGGTCATGGGATCAAGCCCCAGGTCTGCTCCATGCTCAGCAGGAAGTCTGCTTGAGATTCTCTCCCTCTGCCCCTACACCCTGCTCACACCCACTCTCTCTCTCAAATAGATAAATAAATTTGTTTAAAAAAATAAAATAAATTGGGCAGCCCGGGTGGCTCAGCGGTTTAGTGCTGCCTTTAGCCCAGGGCCTGATCCTGGAGACCCAGGATCGAGTCCCACGTCGGGCTCCCTGCGTGGAGCCTGCTTCTCCCTCTGTCTGTGTCTCTGCCTCTCTCTCTGTGTCTCTCATGAATAAATAAAATCTTAAAAAAATAAAAATAAAAAATAATAAAAATAAAATAAAATATTGACTTACTACCACAAAGAAAGTGGACGTTCTATTTTTAAGCAGCCCACTAGTACGGAGTGGCATCACTCCAAGAAGCCAAAAAGCATACACTCTGGGAGGACAGAGATCATCTGCTTTTCTCATCTTTGTGTTCCCACAGAGGAACACTTGATAAATATCTGCAGAGGAATGAACAAAGGCCTCTTTAATATTCTCTTAAACATCTTCACTTTCCCGAATAAGAAGACCAAACATTATAGGTCACCTTAAGTGTGCCCAGAGTTATATGTGACACACACAGAATAGATAAATATAAATCTGTATCTATGCCTGTATGTATCTGGATTTACACACAGACTAAGTATTATTTACTTGATGGAAGGATTCACCAGATCCTTATATATAGCAAAGCTCTGTAGGTTTAAAGTGGAATTTGATTTTCTTCCTTTTTCCTATGAAGTAGTGGAGTAGTTTGAAAGAACTTTGGTTGAACAACAGCCCTGGGTTCGAATTTGACTTCTACCTCTTACCTCTTGTGTGTCCAGGCTTTTGTTTGATTGTTTTACCTCTCTGGGTCTGCATCATTTCCACTGTGAAATGGGGAAAATTGCAAATGTTAAGGGTTCGGCATTAAAGCACCTGGTACAGTGCCTGGAGCACAGGTACAAAGGGTACCTACTGTCACTGTGGTTTACTAAAGCTTTAGGGAACATGCACTACAGGAATCCAAGTATCACCCCAACAACAGCCACCAGTCCCCAACTGCATCAGAGAGGCTCACGATTAATTGGCATGAGAAAAGAAGGCCTTCCATGCCCCGTCCCAGCCAAGTGGTATCAATGCTTAGACTCGCAGCATTTCACGCTTGGCGTTCTGAGAGCACAGAGACCTCCTTCACTTCCTTGTTTATGTGACAAGAGGAGGGGAAATCCCACCCTCCTCCAGCCTCTGCAGCCTGCCTTTTTGAGGCTCAGCCAGGGAAAAAGAAAGCAGTGGTTAAATTCGGGAGCAGGGGCTGGAAAACCGGGATATTGGCATTGTAGCCTAGCCAGAGGAATAATTAAAGCTTCAACTCAACAAAATTACCTAACCTTCAGTGTAAACTTGTCAGTCCAATAAATAAACCAAGAGCTGCACCATATGGTGAGGTAGGAAGTGTCCCCGTGGCTGCCCCCTTCCTCTCTGAGGCATGAGAGGTGCCTGAGGGCCTCACAGGCCTGTGGGCTGAAAGCCTCGAGGCCCCCCAACGTGGCTGAGCAGGGAGATGTGCTCCAGATTCCTGATGCCAACCCCCACTGAGCTTTAAGAACCAGGGCCAGTGGGGCGGGGAGGGGGGGGTTGGGGGGGGCAGGAGGAAGGAGGCAACAGGCAGGTGTGTTTTTTGCTCCAGAACCTGGTCTCCAGCAGCTCTGGTTACGTGGCTACCAGCCAAGCCATGTCTGGGGTGAGCTCCCCTGTGGCCTGGTGGTGCAGTAGCCCTGGGCCTCTGCTAAGACCTTTTGCAAGTCCGCCAGTGAACAGACTTCCTCCTCATACCACACCGGTCATGATCTTCTAGAATTGGAACGGGACTTTCAGGAAGTGGATGAGGGGCCACAGGCTACTGGGCACGCCCACCTCGACCCCACAAATGAGAAGATCTCTGTGTCCCTTTTGTCCTTGTAGTGAGTGTGTAATGCCATTACAAGTTAAAGAGAGACAGAATGGCTTTCAAGGGAGGAAACCCAGAACTCGGGCCCCCTTGTCCTGGTCACAAGCGAACGGAGGCTTCAGATACTTTAGACAAGGAAATTACAGAGAGAGCACGGGGCTAAGGTAGGATAACATTGTCCTCGAAGTGTGTGTGCGGGAGTGTGCATGCACACACACACACACACACAGTGTACGGAGAGTTCACTGAGATATATTAGACGGCAACTTGTACTTCTCTGAATTTTTTACAATTAGCCAACACAGTGTTAAATCCATGGTACATGCTCAAGTGATATTGTTGAATAAATGAACATACACCTGTTGAAATAAAGAGCCCTGGATGGTTGAGAGTGAGCTTCATGGAGGAGTAGTAAGTTACCTAGATCATTACGAGGCATTGACCAGAATGTGGGTTATAGTAAATTTTTCAGTGTTATGGTCAGAACTATGTAGCCTGTAGTGGTCATAATTATTAAAAAAAAAAAAAAAAAAAAAGCAATTCCTTTCTGCTTCCGTCTCATACAATATGATGGGAGGGAGGGCAGACCACTTAACTTTTGACTGATCTTTTTGCTACTGAAGGGAAGGATGTTGTTCCCTAAGGACCAGATGTACAGCTGTCCGATTTTCAGTCCTGATTTTCTACTCTGCCTACAGGCTTCTTCAAAAGAACCAGGGCACAAAAGGCCTACTGGTGAACAACAGGGGTCAGGTGATCCTACTCTCGGAGCCTCTCATGGCCAGCCAAACCCAATGCTTGGCTCTGTCGAAGATGGACCTGTAGGGCAGGCTTTTTGGTGATAACCTTCACTGTACCTGATTCTAGGCAGAGAAATTGGTTATTAAAGCTCAGGTGACTAGATATTTTCTCATGAAAACAACGAATCATAGCATAATGATTATAGCGTAGTCTCTAGTGCTTTTTAAAATATTGTATCTTTGTAGAAAGTTTCATGTGTTCAGTATATTTTGAAAATAACATGTCTTCCTTTACCAGAGCAGGAACAGCCTCTGAGTGAAAACAGGAGAAAGAGAAATAGGCCATTTCTGAAAATGTTGGTGGCTATTCCCAACACATCTTGGTGTGACTTAAGGAAATATTAGATGTTTGTTATGGCTAATTTTATAGCCAGGCTGTGATACCCAGATGTGCGGTCAAACATTATGGATGTTTCTGTAAAGGTATTTTGGACGAGATTAATGTTTGAATTGGTTGATTTTGCCGTCCATGATATGGATGGGTCTCATCTAATCAGCTAATCAGACCTGAATAGAGTAAAAATCTTACCTTCCCTGAGCAAGAGGGAATCCTGCCAGTAGATGGCTTTTGGACTTGAACTGCAACATTGGCTCTTCCTAGGTCTCTAGCCTGCTGGCCCACCCTTCAGATTTTGGACTTACCATCTACCATAATCACATGAGTCAATTCCTTAAAACAAATCTCTCAATAGATTAGATAGATAGATGATAGATAGGCAGATAGATAGATAGATAGATAGATAGATAGATAGATAGATAGATGCACATCCTATTGATTCTCCTTTTTTCCTGGAAAACCCTAACTAATACACTGCTGTAACAAATAACCCTGCACATTTCAGTGGCTGAACACAAAATTAATGTCTTGCTCAAGGAGCAGCCCAATGCCAGACTTCCACATCAGGGGCTGATTTTTTCACCCTGTGGTGATTCAGGGACCCAGGGTTCTTTCATCCCATGAGGCATTATCCTCCAGTTCCCCCAAATCCTCTCTGTCTAGCCAGCAGAAAGCAAAGTGAGAATAAAGAGGCACACTTGCTTCTCAACCACTTTGGCCAGATGAGACCCACATCATTTCAGCTCCCTCTCCATTGCTGGGAACTAGTCGCATGACTCCATCAAGACCAATGATGGGATTGGGAAATGTGGTCCTTGAAGCTACTTGCCAACAACTGTCTACTCTAGAAAAGGAAGCAGGACTTTGGTAACTACCATAATCTTCTTCATGAACCCTCACTTTCTTATCTCTGTGTTTAGGACTTAGTCCACCTCAACTGTCATTCCTTTTGTGTTTTTCTTTGGTGAATTTGTTTCCTTCTGACATGACAGAGAGTCTCTTCTGTCAATTTTCTGTGATTAACCTCATATCATTAGACCTTTACCGATTTTGAATCTAATAAGGAAAGCAAGGTTAACACAAATTTGAAAGGTTAAGTAATAATAGAAGGCAGTGCAGTGCATGTTATATGTGTAGGAGCAGAACAGATGGCAAGTACCATGGGTGTTCAGAAAAGGGAAAGAATTCTTGAGCTGCTATGTCCAGAGCAAGCATTCAGGGAAGAAATGAACTTGAATTGAGATATTACATATGAGTGGGGTTTCAGTAAGCAGCAGGGATGGGAAGCACGTTGTAAGGAGGGTGAATAGGAGACAGGAAGGAGGAAGTACTTTTGAGGAATAGTCAACCAATCTAACTGGAGGGAACACTGGGGAGAACATTGGTTTAAAAGGAGGGTGGGGGATCTCTGGGTGGCTCAGTGGTTTGGCACCTGCCTTCAGCCCAGGGCATGATCCTGGAGACCCAGGATCGAGTCCCATGTCAGGCTCCCTGCATGGAGCCTGCTTCTCCCTCTGCCTGTGTCTCTGCCTCTCTTTCTCTTTCTATGTGTCTCTCATGAATAAATAAATAAAACCTTAAAAAATAATAAAAAATAAATAAAAGGGGGGGTGGGGGGAATTAAACCTAGGTTCTGTTTGAAGTGGATTAAAGTATAAATACTGGAGATCCTTGGAAGGATAACGTAATAGAAGTTTGCAGGATGGTTGGGAAGGGGAGCACATAGAGGCAGGAACCCAGAACTTTCATGATCCTGGGTTACAATCTGCAGTAAATCACAACTGTTTTAGTTGCATCTGAAAGAAGTGCAACTTCGTCAGGCTTATGTAAGAAAAGAATGTCTTGGTTTTTGTACACAGGTGATCTAGGCTGCATCTGTTTCAAGCACGGCTGGACTCCAGGAGCAAAAGCACATCATTAGAGCTCACTCTTCCGTCGCTCAGTGCCACATGATTCTGTGTGCCACCCTTTCTGGTCTGAGCGACAACACTGTATGGACAGCTTCAGCCTCACATCCTCGACAGGCCCGACAGAGAGTCTCCCTAGATCGGGCCTATGGGGAAGTCCCTGTGCAGGTACTTCTTGTCCAGGTTTGAGTTGTATGTGCACCCCCTGAATCTGGACTCGTGTGGCCAGTGCTGGGCCATGTGCCCCC
Organism: Vulpes vulpes; assembly: GCF_048418805.1. Taxonomy (NCBI): domain Eukaryota; kingdom Metazoa; phylum Chordata; class Mammalia; order Carnivora; family Canidae; genus Vulpes; species Vulpes vulpes. Next base: position 129,243,841 of record NC_132782.1, read on the forward strand.
TGAGGGGGAGGATAAAGGTATTTGGGGGGGGGGGTATGGAGAGGCTAATGTGTCCCATCTGAAACAGCAGAATGAGTTTACCATGAGAATTTATTATCAGAAAAAGGAAAGGAGTGCAGTTCACTACAATCTCCATTTTTTTGCATTAGGCTTTCCTTTTTTAAAAAAAAAATATTTGAAGTTCCTCATAAAACAAGCAAAGATTTGGGTCCCTCTTCATTGACTGGATCATGTTTTGCTAATATCTTCCATCTCATCTCCCTATATCACTTGTGGTAGTACGAAGCGGATAGTCCACACTCAGCTTTTTCTCTGAATTCTACTCCGGGATATCTCGTGTTCATCCCTCCATTCACACTCCCCATCCTGGTCCTGGGAACAAAGCCCTCATGCTCCTTGCCTGGTGTCCTGAAACAAACTCCCTGCTGGGCTTCCTGTCTCTAATCTTTGAACTTTCTAATTCATCATGTACGAACCACCAGAGTCATCTTCCCAAAACACAGGTCAGACTGTGACAAAATTCCAAAACCCTTATGGTGATACGACCATTTGTTGAATGCACACAAATTCCCCCCCTCCCTGTATTACACTCCTTTGCAATGTGACTTCACTGCTTCTCCTCATGAGGCTTGGAGTCCGTTTTCCTGCTTCCTTGAATCTGGGTTGGCCTTGTGATTTGGTTTGACAAATGAAATGCAGCAGATGTGACATGAGCGTTATGAAGCTTAGGCCTAACAGGCCTGGTAGCTTCTGCTTGGCTTGTTTGGAGCATTGCCCTGAGACTCTGATGTAAGGAAGCCAGCCTAGCCCAGTGGAGGATAAGAAGGTAGGTGGGAAGAACTGAGGCTCTCTAGCCAATACCTGACACCCAACACCAACTGCCAGACTCATGAGTGAGGCCATCTTGGACCTCCCAGCCGGCTAATTGGCTGTATGCAGACCATTAATAAGCCCAAGAAAAATAATAGCAGGATACTCAGCCAAACCAGAGTATCATGAGAAATAAGAAATCATTGTTATTTTAAACCACTAAGTTTTGGGGCAGTTTGTTTAGCAGCAATTGGATAACTGAAACAGAATCAATAGGGTTTATTTGAAGGTGAGAGAGAAGAAGACTAAAATGACTCCCATTCAGTGAGCTTTAAGGAAACAGTGAGTTCATACAAGGGGGTCATGAGCACTGGGAGCCTTCAGGGTATTCCAGGGGGGTGTCCAGTAGGTATTGAGTATGTGGATCTGCCTGGATTGGGACTTCAGTGTCAGTAGTTGGGAGTGGATTAAATCCCCCAGGGCTACCCACTGAGTGAGAGGAGCAGAAGCCAAAGGTCAGAAGAGAAAGCCTTGGGGAACATCAACATTTAAAGATAGGCAGGGGAAAGAAAGCCAGAAGAGGAGATAGTTTTTAACACTGTTAAAAAGGGATGGGGTGTTTGTACTTTGCTTTTATTCTTTACTTCTTTCAGGTTGGTCAAAAAGGAAAAAAGAGAACAGTAGAGGAAGCCAAGAAGCTACCCAGAATGCTAATGTAAGGATGTCCCGAGAACCTAATCAGTCATTCTCAGGATGCAAACCACCCTTGGAAACACAGCAGGTCAGCGATGAGATGCTGCCCCCTTGCATGCCAGGGCATGGGTGACGCGCTTAGCTCAGTGGCAGGGCAAATAGTATGGGGAAGAAAACAGTTTCTTTAACCAAGTTTGCCACCCATACTCCTCTTTTACCCAGACAGAGATGCAAGGAGAACCCAAACAAATGCAGAGAGATATAGACAAACCAGCCAGTCTAGTCAGCGCCAGAAGAGGCAGGTATGTGGGTGGAGGCAGTCACAGAGGGACGCGCATCAAAATCTACGGAACACGGGCACAGTGAGGACAGGGACAAGATGCAGGACAGTAGCAGAGAGGTGTGCTTCTTGAATTGTCCTACCTCTGCTTCAACTTTGTTTCTCTCTCAGATCTAGCGCCACTGTAGCTTTATGAATACTGCCTGTGGGAATCCTGTTTGTTCCATTTATATTTCAGGATATGTAAGTATTCGTTACATATTTATCCCAGAGTCAGAAACTCCTCATCTAAAACATCACCGTAACAGTTCAAATGAACAGAGCCACTGATACTCTTTATAATATGTGGTGTGTGTGTGTGTGTGTGTGTGTGTGTGTGTGTGTGTGTGTGTTTAGTAATCAGGTCATATCTTTAAAACAAACTCCACTCTCTTAGCTTTGGTTTCCTCATTTTATGATTTTTTTTGACGTTTTGTATAAGACTGCAGTACTGTTTACACCACCATGCCTCTTAACCAAAGATTCATTTTAACAAACATACACTAAGCACCCACACTGTGTGAGGTTTTGTAGGACACACACAGATGTAGGCAGTGGTGTCCTGGTAAGCCGGCACTCCAGAAAAAAAAAAAAAAAAGACCTGATTTATAGCATTTTTCAATTTTTGCAGTATAAACACTTCCACATGGCTGATTTCAAGCTACCAGTGGTTTAACAGCTGACTTACAAAAAATCCTGAATACTTCGCTTCTCTGGGACAAACATTTAAGAATAAGCTGCCACAACTGTCAGCCGTGTGTGGGAAACTATATTGGTCCAGGCAGCCTGGCTGGCTACCCAGCCAAAGTGTGTCCAGGAAAGACCAGCACAAGAACCTCCAGAACAAGCCAAAGAATCATGAGAAATTTTAAGCTGTTTATTAAGCCTCTAAATTTGGGGATGATTTGTTACATAGCGGTAGCTGACTGATACACATGAAGTACAGGCTGCATTGGTAAGACTCAATCGAGAAGCTGGAGCTGTTTTCAGCCTTCCCTTCTTTTTGGCATCATAGTCCTATTCATAGGCTGTCTGGGAAATTTTGATCTTTCTTTTTTTACAGGAAGCAAGACTTCTTGGCCACCTGGTGCTAAACATAAACCCTGGCACCTCCGATGCTCTTGGCCTTTGGATATGCTTCCCAGTTGAATTTTTAATCAGACTAAGCAAACCAAAGGTCCATATCTATAAGCAGTAGTTTTAGGAGAATATGTTTTTTTTTTTTTTTTAAATCAGGGCTGATGATTTTCTCAAATGAGGGGAATTGGAACTGCCATGAGCAAGACCACCCAAAGGCAAGTGGAACATTTAATAACATTCTTCTTATCTTATTATCTCCTCTAGGTACTGACCTTTCTCATTTGTAATAGACTTTGACCAACTACAACTGACTTGTTAAATATTGACTTGATGTAGTAGCAACCATCCAGGACTCACTTATTCCAGTATATTCCATTTCTAAAGTTAGTATTCTGTTTGGGGGTTACCCCCTCTGTTTGTGCATACTTTTCCATAGCAGACCCCAGCTCCTCTAGGGGTCTTTCTTCTGCTAAAGATTTTCAAAGACAAGATCTGTCCTCTTGGCCCATGTATCATTATCACATGTGAAATGACTGATGACTTCAAAGTATCAGAAACCAAGTATGACTGATCAGAAACCAGAGCAATGAAAAAGCATTATTTTAAATATTCAGTTTCTTAAAGAAAAGAAAGAAAATGATGATCACAAAAGTCAAGAGAGAGTTTCCTCCCAGGAGGAGGTGGAGGCTTAATGATCAGGGAGAGACAGAGAAAGAAAGAGTTCGTCTTGTCTGAGTAGCGGGATCACATAGCATTTGCTTCATTGTAATTTTAAGTATTCATGTAAAGTTTATACTCTTGTGGATGTAGGTTTTATTTCACAATAAGAAAAATAATCAGGGGCACCTGGCTGGCTCAGTTAGTAGTGTGTGATTCTTGGTCTTGAGGTCATGAGCTTACTAAATAAAATTAAATCTAAAAATCAATTAAAAAGTAATGTATTTTGTATTCTTTCTTTTTTGGATTGTATCACCTGCGAACTTGTGAAAAATGAAGAATCAGGATCACTCTCCCACCCCCAACTTACTAAGCCTCCTGCACATTAAAGACTGAGAAGCACCACCCAAGATGAAAAGACTGCAAGTGGGGATCCCTGGTGGCTCAGCAGTCTAGCACCTTCCTTCAGCCCAGGGCGTGATCCTGGAGACCTGGGATCGAGTCCCACGTTAGGCTCCCTGCATGGAGCCTGCTTCTCCCTCTGCCTCTCTCTCTCTCTCTCTCTCTCTCTCTGTCTCTCATGAATAAATAAATAAAATCTTTAATAAGTAAATAAAAGACCCCAAGTCACTAGTCCTGAGGTGTTGGGAAATTCACCTTATCCTTGCCTTAGTTTCTCATCTGCGAAATGGGTATACTACAGATCCGGCCTCCCTTCTAGGCTGCTGTGAGGAGAGTATGAGAAGATATACCTGAAAGCACTTTGAGAAGACAGTAAAGCACCATCTAAATGTTAGGGACTGTTACCACCTTGGGATAGAGCCCTGAAAGAATCGATTACAAAGAAGCAAACAATGATCATTCCTTTACATTTAATCTTTTTTGGAATCTTTTTCAGTCTGATTTTGCTTTGTCAAAACTTGCTTTCCTCCCTGCCCTGAGGGTATTACCAGCTTCATGACCAGATGCGTGGTTCTCAATGCCCTTCGCAGCATCTCTAGGGCAGAGAGCTTTCCTTCCAAAGGCACTGGGGTCACCAATGAGACTTTCTGACAAATCGAATCCTGTCATATGACAGCAGTGTTCTGGCCTCACCTGGGCAGAAGTGGACCTGTGAACGTGAAGCAGCCAGGCCTCAGACATACTTCCAATTGCTCATGACTCTCACTTAAAAAAAAAAAAAAAAAAAAAAAGCAGAACTCCTGTGCCTTTGCACATTGTTAAGGCTCAAAAAGTAAAGAAAGGAACCAGGGACACCTGGCTGGCTCATTCATGGAACATGTGACTCTTGATCTGAGTGTTATAAGTTTGAGCCCCAAGTTGGGGGTAGAGATTATGAAAAAATGAAACCTTTAAGAAAAATAAATACATAAAATAAAGGACTAGATGTCAACTTGGAAAAAAATCCCTCAAACTTATTAATGTCATTGTCATGATTCTTGATAGTCTACTGATGGCGTTTGTGTAGAAGAGCGTCCACATAGCGAACCCAAACTCCTAGCCATCAAGAGGCCTGCTTGCAAGGTTGGCTCTTGGCTGGTGTCTGGGAACTTAGGTTTGAGCAGGTTCCCACTTAACTGATAAGAGTGGCTCACCATGTCTAAGCTGTTTATCTAAACAACGTGATTTATGCTGAACACCTGCTTTCCTCCTGAGAGCCCAGCGTTTGGGTATACGCCAGGCAGAGGCTGCCTCCACGAGCAGCGTCCAGTCAAAACCCTGGGCACTGAGTCCCTAATGAGCTCCCCTGGTTGACAACATTCGGGATGCTCTCACAGGTGGAGTTCGTGGCTGGGAGGATCAGCACGTCCTTTGGGTCTCCCCTGGGAGAGGACCCTTGGAAGCTTGCGCCTGGTTTTGCCCAGAAGTCACCCACGTGCTTCCTCTCTTTGCTGACTGTTTGGCATCCTTTGGCTGTAATAAGGCAAAGCCACGAGTGCAATGGGACGCCCAGTCCTGTGAGGGCTCCTCGTAAATCACTGCATCTGGGAGTGGGTGTGGGCACCTCCCAACACAGCACTAAACTAGTTGCCTCTGAATGAAAACCAGTTTTGGGGAAAATACCACAGTACTATCTAATATAATGTCGATAAATGGACACACCATCTCATAAAAAGACACAGAAATATAGGATCTGAAAAAAAAATTTCTGAAGAAGTAAAGGATAAAAGTGCTGCCAAGCAACATGATGTCCTCAATGACTGGTCTCTAGAACTAGTTGCTGCTGGGAGGCCTTTGGCACTGTAGACGTCACCTATAATGTTTAGAGCGAAGCAGAAAACGGCAGTGCTGTCATTTGCAATTTTTAATCACTTTAAGATTTAAAAATCTGCTCTGCTCCTACCGTGGACTTGATTTCATTCCCACTATTGATGAAGCTAATTTTGATATTCATTCGCAAAGCCTGTGTATTTTAAGAGTAAAATGTAGAAACGTAGCGGGTTGTAGAGATTTCCAAACTAATTGCTTCAGCATCAGTTTGAAACATACTTATTCAACAAGAATTAATTGGATGCCTTCCCCAGGCCAGGCGGACTTGTAAAATTCTTGGATAGAACTTGAACCCTGCTGTTTTCATTAGGATACCGCAGAATGCAGCTTACAGGCCTCTCAAAATCCCTTGCTTTATTTTCTCTTAAAGATGATCAACAAAAGCATGGATTTGGGCTTGTTGTTATGCTGGGCTTTGTATCAAATGAACTAGTCAAGTGTATTGTTTTCCATCCCTTTGATGAAATGCAGATTTTCCATTAAAGAGGCAAATCCTCCATTTAGAAAAGCATTTAATAGAATGGTACTTCTTTCCAGCTGGTTAAATTTAGAACACCAAAAAGTTTCATGTCAGACTCTTCTCCAAGTCCGGGCTGGGGCTGTTTTCCTTTGAGGGTGAGCTGGGTGCATGGGCCCGGGAGGGAGGGAAAGCCGTCCCCTGGATCCTGGTGCCCCGGTTTCCTTACCAGGGGGTGCAGATCGCCTTGCTTGCTGCCTGGACGACGCCCCTCCTTGGAGCGCCCACAGATCTCAGGGCAGGGCCTGGTCCAATTCTTCCCAGTTTCCTCTCTAAGTCGCAGATCGAGACGTTTCTCTGATCCTCCCGTGGGCCCACCCTTGCTGTTCTCTGGAGCAATCTGGAAGCCTGCAGAGGATAACTGGCCAAAATGATGGAGACAGACAGTAAATGCACCCAGCTGCAAGAGGGTGCATTAGGCTCAATCAGTATTCATCCACGGAGCATGGGCAATGAGGAAACCCCGAGTCGGGACAAAATGCTGATGTGCCTGCAAGGAGCACCTTGTCAGCTCGATGGTCCCCGACAAGGCTCTTTGGTGTCAAGGAACAGAGGGCCCCCTGGGTGAGCTTCTGCAAAGCCCGGGGTTTCTGAGAAGCGAGGGCAAGCAAGCTGCTGGGAGTCTGTGGGAGACTGAAAGGAGCAGCGGGTGCCACCTGGAAGGCCTGTGGCTCTCCCAGCCTCAGGCCCCAAGTCTCTCCCTGCGGCTTTCTCTCTTCCTGGGCTCCCAGGGACCAGCCAGCTGTGTGAGCCTGGACGCAGCCAAGACTGTTCGTTGTGTCTCCCCTTCTCTGAGGATAGAGTTTTAGCTGGAAGTAAGGCTACCGAGCCAAAGCCACCCCTCCAAGCCTCCCTCGCTGCTAACTGTGACCATTTATTAGGTTCTGGCCAACGCCACCCAGACAGAAGGGATAAATACAACTTCTAGGGGATGCTCTAAATGCAAGGGAGTGAGCTCCTCTCTTGGTCCTTCTCTCCTCCTTGCTGCCTAGGTGTGGAGAAGGGTGGCAGGGGCTGAAGCCATCGCCTTTGACCTGGAGGTGAAAGCTGCCAGTGGAGGATGTTGCAGCCCTGAGGTAGGAGCGTGGGTCTCCAGCGACAAGGAGCCATCATATTAGCCCTGAACTCTTAAAGGAAAGGAAAACATGCTTCTATCTCATTTAAGCTGGGGTTAATTGAGTCTTTCTTTCTTTTTTTAAAAATTTTTTAGATTATTTGTTTATTCATGAGAGATACAGAGAGAGAGAGAGAGAGAGAGAGAGGCAGAGACAGGCAGAGGGAGAAGCAGGCTCCTCACAAGGAGCCTGATGTGGGACTTGATCTGGTGACCCCGGGATCACGCCCTGAGCTGAAGGCAGACGCTCAACCACTGAGCCACCCAGGTGTCCCTTTATTTCTTTTTTTAAAGATTTATTTATCTATTCATCTGAGAGAGAAAGAGTACCATTAGGGGGAAGGGCAGATGGAGAGGGAAAGAATCTCCAGCAGACTCCTTGCTGAGTGTGGAGCCCAATGTGGGGCTATCTCAGGACCCCAAGACCATGACCTGAGTTGAAATCAAGAGGCTGAAGCTTAACTGGCTGAGCCAGGTGCCCCTATATTGATTCTTTACTAAAGAAACTGGAACCTGTAACCTAACTAATAAACTTGTTTTATCTGCTTTTCTACATATAAAATGGAACATGATCACCTTACAGCTTCTATATTTAGAAGACTTAAGTTGAAGTGACCAACCAGGAATCAAACATGTAGGGAAGAGAATGGATTGCCCCATCTCCATCTCCTAGTGAGCTGAGCTGTCAGGGGAGGGTCAAGGAATCCAAGGATCACTGCTGGGGCTCACCCTATGGGCGAGGTGAAGCGAGAGGGGTCTTCAGAGAAGGGCTGTCCACTTCATGGACTCCAGCTTCTGTCTTAAGACTAACCATTCCTAGAGACACCTATGTATTATTTTAGAAATAAATAATTCATAACAGGTGAAAGTCAAATATATGCATTAAGTGGATTAGTGAGTGAGAAGGAAATCTCAGAAATTGGAAGGGAAACCATCATCACTCTCCCAATTAATAAGGTCTCCTGTGGATGTGAGGTGGACTGGCTAGCTAGGGGGTGATCTCGTCCCCCAACACAGATCTTCCTTGGCTGCTCATTCTGCCAAAGAGGATGACAGTCCCAAATAAGAAGACTCTTGGGGGGCCCCTGGGTGGCTCAGTCTGTTGGGCATCTGCCTTGGGCTCAGGTCATGATCTCAGGGTCCTGGGATCAAGCCCTGCATGGGGTGCCCTCCTCAGCAGGGAGTCTGCTTCTCCCTCTCCCCACTGCTTGTGCTCTCTCTCTCTCTCTCTCCCTCTCTCTGTCAAAAAAAAAATTTTTTTTAAAAGAAGACTCTTGGGTCAAACATAGTCAAGGAGCTATGTTTTTCCCACTAGACCCCAAACCAAGCATAATTAATATGGGATGTTTTGGGTAGGTAAAGGGGAGTTTTAGCTGGAAGCAAGGATTGTCCAACTGAAGAGCAGCACTTTTAGGATATTGGTGGGTCATCCCCAGGAAATGAAATGATAGTAATAAAGGATGTTTTCCTTGATGAGGGCGGGGGATACTGTGTTCATCATCTTGTCTCTTCCTCTAGTCCCTCTGCCCTTGCAGCCAGCAACCAACAGGAGGGGGTGATAGTTCAGAGAATGGGCTCTGGAGCCCCACTACGTAATCTGGTGGGTCACCTCTGCAGGCCAGTTTCTTCTACAGAAGGAATATGATAGTATCATGTCACCGGGTTATGTGAGGACTGACAGAGATAACTTGTGGAAAGTGCTCAAAACAGTACCAGGCACAGAGTAAGTGCTGTGTATGTTAACTATCACTATTAATTAAGCATCTAATAATCATTATTCTTTCATTAAGCAAATACTTATTAAGCCTGTGCTTGGCTTCAGGAGTAAGAGACGCAGCTGAGTTAATAACTTGCCTAAAGTCTCACAGCTAAGAAGTATCGGTGCTGGTTTGGACCCAGTGGGTCTGCTTCCCAAAAAGAGAGGGTGGAGAGCTTTGAGCAGGAATTCTTATCGATTTCAATACACACCCTCCTTCTTTCTTTTTTTTTTCCCCCTTTCTTTTAATATGGACATAATAGGTGTAAAGGAATTAGCCTCTAAATTTAAGAAGCACATAATCTAGTGAAAAGAGAGGCTAGATCATTATAATATAGTGCAATAATTTCTATGACAGAGGATAAAAAACTCAAAATCACAGAAACCTAGAGTGGGTGCTTAACCAGACTCAGAGGAACAAGGAAGGCTTCCTGGAAGAGGTGATTATTGAGCCTAGTGGGCGAAAGCCAGGTAAAGCAGAAGACTTTGGAAAAGGCTATGGAGAAGGCTTTGTCTGGACACAGCTGTTTTCCTAAATTACTAAAAGCAGGTCATTCCCTAGAACACATGCAAAGGTGAAGCATGCAAGGCTTGAAGAGCATTTTTTTTTTTTTTTGGTTGTTTGGTGTCCCTGTGTGTGTGTTTCCACGCTAGTTATTAGTGAGACATTCCATGTGAAAAGGGCTTTGTAAACTCCAGGATGTTTGGAGTTTATCCTGGAAGCACAGGTAAGTCCTACAGTAGTTGGAAGAAGTAACTGGCTGTGCCGCTGTCCTTGGGCACATATGTTACGGTTAAATCAAAGATAGAAGGATAAATGTCTTGACTTTTCCTGAATCAGTTCGGAGAGTAAAACACAAGCAAGAGTAGCGATGACTTTGAAGTCGTGGACTTTGTCTTGCTGACTCCTGTCTCTCCAAAGTCTAGGACAGAACTTGGCACACAGTAAACCCTCAACAGACATTTGTTGAATGAATAAATGAGTTGGATGAAAAGATGTGTGTATTTTAAGAGCACCATTTGCCAGCCTTCATTTATCTTTTGTGGGTCGATGCTGACTAGAACAGTATTTTTGGCTTGCATCCGAAGGAGCTGACAAATTATTAAGTTATATATTAACTAGTCTTTTGGATGGTTATTAAAATGACTCAGCAGTCCTGAGGAGGTAATGCTGCATTTTATCTTTACCTTGGGTATAATTGACTACACTGCAATTTTAATTCATAAATAGTGTGTGTGGCCACCTACTTTGCACTCAGAACTCTGCTAGGAACCATAAGGAACAGATTGACCCCTATCCCATGGGGTTCAGACATCATAGGAAGATGGGGATAACCTATGAAGAGGATCAGAATATGCCATCCCAAAATATGTTGCTTTGGCATAAGGATTATTTTGAGGTGAAGGCAGTTAAGAAACAGTAGACGTGGGAGGAGCTCTCTGCCCTCTCCGCACCCTCACCCCCACCAGCCCCGGTTCTGCTTAAAATCATGGCATAGATTTCCCTTTGTGAAGGTCTCCCCTCCCTTCTTTTCTGTACCAGGAAGAGAAGAGTGATTCTTAATCGCTGGAGAATCTTATCATAACCTACCTTACCAAAATAACCCTTATCTCCATTCGTTTCCCCCATATATTTACCTTCTCACAATATAACACCCCTAGAAGCCAAAATCTTTTAACTTTCCATCTTGTCCCTGCCCCACAGTTTATTGCCCCGTGTTAAAATGGTATAGAAGTCCTCAAGCCTAGCTCTGTGCTTTGGGTTTTCACTTCTCTGGAAAGCTCCTATGAGCCTGCAGGTAAATCTGTGCTGCTTATCTGTCATTTGTCGGCTTCATTTACTGTCATCATTTACAAAGCCTGAGAGGTTAGAGGAAAAGTTTTTTCCTTCCCTACACATGCATGATAGGAGGATGATCACTACCAAAGCTAATTGTGTGATGATGATGAATGGTGGTTTAACTGATAGGTACCAAGATAAGAATATGTGAGTAAATGGAGTGTAAGATAAATAATTGAGGGTTAGGTTTTAACAAAGTAAGTGCAATTTCACCTTGGGAACATATGTTTAAAAATAATATGGGCACCTGGGTGGCTCGGTTAGTTAAGTGTCTGCCTTCGGCTCAGGTCATGATCCTGGGGTCCTGGGATTGAGCCCCACATTGGGCTCCCTGCTCAGCAGGGAGTCTGCTTCTCCCTCTCCCTCTGCTTGTGCTTGCTCTCTCCCTGTCTCCTGTGTCAAATAAATAAATAAATAAATAAATAAATAAAAAGTTTTTTAAAAGTAATCATATACAGTTGACCCTTGAACAACATGGGTTTGAACTGTGTGGGTCCCTTATATGCAGATTTTTTACAGTACAGGACTGTAAATGTATTTTCTCTTCCTAATGATTTTCTTAATAATATTTTCTTTTCTATTGTTTTATTGTAAGAATACAGTATATAAAAACATAACATACATGAAATGTGTTAACTATTTATAACAACAGTAGGCTAATTATTAGTTAAGTTTCTGGGGAGTCAAAAGTTACATGTGGATTTTTGAGCATGGGGTAAGGTAGGGAGAGTTCCTAACCCCTGCATTGTGCAAGGGTCAACTGTCAACCAAATTTCATGTAACCATATGAAGAAAATATTTTTGTTTTATTTCTCCTATATGACTTATGGCATGACAGCAGTAAAACCAAGCAACTAAAAGGCAAATTTTGACAGCTGAAATAGATTTTTTTTTGTATTGGGAATAATGCCTATAAATCCTACCCATATCCTCTTTATGCTGAAAGTAAAGTGTACTTGTATCACTTTACAAAGCAGTTTCCTTGAAAACTTTTTGAAAAAAAGAATAGGTGAGGCTAATATGTTTTTTAAAACTGTGATCATGATCCAAGCATTTTAAAATGCAAAACTGGAAAAATAAATGGAAACTAGTAGAGTAGCCAATTCGAAACACACAATAAAAGAGTGGAAAAATTTTTTCCTACCGTGTTGACCACATTCCTCCCCTAAGTAATAAGGATTTTACTTGAACAAGCATAATAATATAATAGGTGCTTATTTATTTAGAATGGCTGGAAAATGAGTCCACCTACTTAATTTCATTTTTTTGGATGAGTTATCAGATACACCACTCAAGAATTTTTATTTTTAAGTTACCTCAATACTTAACTTATCTGGGCTTATTTTAATCTTTCTTTAGTTCAGAAAACAAGCACAGAAGGATTTTTCGGGAACTTTACTCCAGAGTTAAGGACCGTATTCCTTCTTTCCTTATCTGTCCTCATAGCCTTCAATACCTTGCTTGATCTGACCTCTGAGGGGGGGCAGGCAAAATTGGTAAATGGTATTAAGAGGTACAAGCTTGGAGTTATAAAATAAATAAGTCATTGGAATGTAATGTACAGCATAGGGGACATAGTCTATTATATTGTAATAACTCTGTATCGTGACAGATGATAATTAGGCTTAGTGTGGACACCATGTCATAATGTATAGAAACACCGCTATGATGTGCACCTGACATTAATAGGATATTGTATGTCAATTATATTTCAATTAAAAAATATTGAACTTACAGAAACAGAAAGTAGATTGGTGGTTACCAGGGGTTAAGGGAGGTGGAGGAAATGGGGAGATGTTGGTGAAAAGTCAGTTATAAGATGAATAAGTTCCGGGGATCTAATGTACAGCATGGTGACTACAATTAACAATACTGTATTGTATATCAGAAAGCTGCTCTGAGAGTGAAACTTAAATGTTCTCACCGCCACCCCCAACAATACAAATAAACGATGATCATGCGAGGTGAAGGACGTGTCAATTAACCTTATTTTGGTAAACATTTCACAATAGATAAATGCATCAAAAAAACATATTGGACACCTTAAATTTACATTAGTGCTATATGTCAATTCCATCTCAATAAGGCTGGAAAAAAGGTGGAAAAAAGGAAAGAAAAAATACTTTCTATAAAATCCATTCTGTGAGAAGCTTGCTATTTTTTCATTCCTTTATGTATTGAACGGCTACTATGTGTTCAAGGTGGAGATACAATGTTGAAGGGAATGGTTCCTGCCCTTCTGGAGTTTCTAATCTTTTTTTTTTTTTTTTAAGATTTTTATTTATTTATTCACTAGAGACAGACTGAGAGAGAGAGAGAGAGAGAGAGAGGCAGAGACACAGGCAGAGGGAGAAGCAGGCTCTGTGCAGGGAGCCCGACGTGGGACTCGATCCCAGGTGTCCAGGCCCTGGGCTGAAGGCAGGTGCTTAACTGCTGAGCCACCCAGGTGTCCCTGGAGTTTCTAATCTAATGAAAACTAAAAGAAAAGCTCAGTTTTCTGTTTCCTATATGAATGCTTTTAATATTATTGAACGAAATGCCTATTTCCCAGATGCCTTCACTGCCCAAAGCTAAACACATATTTCAAGAAACAGGTGCCAAGCAACTTTCAGTATAATCAGGAAGCACTCTCCGGTGCTACGTGCTGAAAGTTAGACCATTAGATCCTTAGGAAAGGCTTCCCACAGCCTCCTAGGCTGAAAAGGGATTGTATTTCAATAGGAAACTCTGGCCTTTACGTTTTGGAGTAAACAAGTTTACAAAGGAATTAAACTGCATTAGTATTTTGATACCATCTTAAGTTTTCCTATGATTTTTGATAAGCAACAAAGAAGAAGGGAATGTGACCCTGGAATGAGTCGTTTTGTGCTTCAGAGTGGTTGCTGAGCTGAGTTTCGGGAGGTTAATCCTACTCCCTACAAGCAGAAGCTTTTGGACCATGTCCTTATCAAGATCAAGAACGCGGGTTCTCATAAGGAAGCCAAACCTAACCAGCTATTACGTGAGAGAGGTGAGAGGCAGCCAGGGCCAGAAACTTTTTGGACCCTTCTCCCCTTGGGAATTAAGGAAAGGAGTGGGACTTTTTCTAGAAGAATGTAGATCAGCACAATACACACAACAAAATCCTTGCATAAAAGTCTTGTGGGGGTTGCGACCCCCTGGCTGGGACCTCCAATCCCTAAACCCCTTCCTGCGGCTGGTGAAGCATGTTACTGTGAACCCCGAACTGCCAACAGTGAGGCCTGTGATGCTGAAGGGCAGCCCACGGAATTCCTGGGGTGTTAGCACCTGCTGCGAGCCGGACTGAGGCGAGACAAAGGCAAAAGGAGAGAGAAGACAGAAGGAATGATGTGTGAAGAACATGGGAATGAAGAGAAGGAAGGGAGAGGTAAAGAGAAGGGGCTGTGGAGGCCGAAGATGGGGACAGGGACAGACATCCTCCCTCCTGCAAGTCTGGGGGAGCCCAGCCTCCCTCAGCTCCTGCACGCCCCCGTGCCCCACCCTGTACCCTTGGGGGCTCACCTCTCCAGCCCCCCAGCCCCTGGGTCCTTTGTAGCTCTGTGGATCCTCCTCCTGGCCTCCCTTGGCTGCCTGCTTGTCGAGCCTTGCCTTGCTGCTCCCCTTCCTCCCCCCAACCCATGGGTTTTCTACCCCTGCGGCCTCCATGGTCACCAGCTCCTCCCTTTCTTGCCCAATAGATTTGCCCAGTAGATTTCTGCTGGACCCGTGGTCCTGAGGCTTCTCATTGAGAAGGACCAGAGTGAAATATATATATATATATATATATATATATTTTTTTTTTTTTTTTTTTTTTTAAAGCAGGCTCCATGCCAACCGTTCGGCTTGAACTCACAACCCTGAGATCCAGAGTTGCATGCTCTACTGACTGAGCCAGCTGGGTGTCCTGAAAAATGGCTTTTCTCATCTTCATTTTATGTAGTAACTCCCTTTTTTCCCTTAAAACTCTCTTCCATGAGGGGGGAAAAGGATTGCTTTGGGGTGCTTCACTGGCTCGCTCAGTCAGTAGAGCATGTGACTCAATCTCCGGGTTGTGAGTTTGAGCCCCATGTTGGGTATAGAGATTACTTAAAAAATAGATAAACAAATAAAACCAGGGGTGTCTAGGTGGCTCAGTTGGTCAAGCATCTGACTTTTGATTTCGGCTCCTATCATGATTTCAGGCTGTGAGATTGAACCCCAAGTTGGCTCTAGGCTGCATGTGGAGCTTGCCTAAGATTCTCTCTCTCCCTCTCCCTTTGTCCCTCCCCTTCCTCCCCCACTCCCCCACACTTGGGCACACACACACATTCAATAAATAAATGAATGAATGCCTAAATAAAATTATATTATCAATAAACTAAAAAAAATAAAATCTTAAAAAAAAAAAAAAACAACTCTCATCCAGGTTGTTTCTGAGTTCATTTTAGAGATTTGCCTTGTGCTTAGTTGTTTCACTTGCCCCATGTCTTCCCCTCTCCAAATCTGAGCCACCCCAGAGCTGAGCTCTTTCTTCTCTGTTTTCCATATACATGCCATTTCCTGAGGAAACTATGGATTAAAATTAGGTGGCATAGTGTGGTAAGAAAAACATGAGTTTCAGAAGCAGAAAAAAATGAATTCTGGTTCTAGTATCACTGCTGTGGTATCTTGAACAAAATACTAACCTCTCTAAGCCTGTTTCTTCCATCTGAAAAAAACTGAGGACAGTCATATCTCCCTGGAATTGTTTTTGTGAAGATTAAATGGGATAAGATTTGTGAAAAAGTACCTGTCATGGTCCTTCACTGAGCAAACATGACCATCAGCTATATGCCAGGCTCAGTATAACATACTGAGAAATGAAGCAATCAACGATACACAGTTTTCTGCCCTAAATTCTACTCACAATCTGGGACAGACATTGGCATGCAAACACATAAATCAAAGACACTGTATCAAGAGCAACAATAAGAACACTTGAAAAACAGAAAGCAGACATAGAGAAGGGGAGGAATCAACCTATCGGAACCTTGTGAGACAAGGAGGGCTTTTGGGGAAAGGTGATATTTGAGTTGGATTTTGAAGAATAAATGCTTTTTTTTAAAAGACTTTTTTTTTGAAGGATAAATATTAACAAATAGAAGCAGAGAAAACCACTTATGTAGACATACCTACGTGTGAAACAGCCCGGAGTCTTGGGGCTGGAGGGGTATAAGAAGCCAGGGAATAGTATGGTAAAAATAATGGCAGCAACGTCCACTTACTGAGCGATTACCCCGTGCCAGGCACTGCCACATAATTAAATACTTTGAGTACATGATTTCTTGAAATCCTCCTTATGGTAACCCTGTGAGCGGAGACCTTGGGCTTGGCCCTGTGATCAAATGAAGAGCCCCTTGACTTTAAGTAGGGGGATACCATACTGCTTTCTGCCTCTGAATTTGACTACTCCAGGTACCTCAGAAAGTGGAATCGTGTAATATTTCTCCTTTTGGGACTGGCTTATTTTACTTAGCATAATGTCCTCAAGGTTGCCCATGTGTCTGAATTTCCTTCCTTTTCAAGGCTGAATAATATTCTATATGTTGAAGGGGAGCATATATTACCACCTCAAAATGTGTCTCTTTGTGGCATAAGGATTATTTTGAACTAAAACCATTCAAAAGTGAATGGCCTTTCTTCCCTTTGTCTCCCCAGATCCTTATCTTTTTCCTTAGCTCCATGATATTACATAAACCTCAATTACCTGGCTGCCCTTTGAGTCTTCAGATCTTCGTGAGGTGTTCATATGTATGCAGTTAAGTTTGCTCTTCTCTGCTAATCTGTCTTATATCAATTAAATTATTGCTGAAGAACCTAGCAGGGAAGAAGGGAAAAGGTTTCCACCCCTTCAATGTATATACCACATTTTGTTCATCCATTCATTCATCGATGGGCACTTGGGTTGCTTCCACCTTTTGGCTGTTGTGAATGGTGCTGCTGTGAACCTGATTGCCCCAATATCTCTACATGCTCCTGCTTTCAAGTTGTGAAAGGAGTGGAATTCCTGAATCACATGGTAGTTCTATTTTTAATTTTTTTCTTTTTCTTTTCTTTTCTTGTCTCTAAAACCCATGCTGTAAGGCATCAGTTTTGAAGATGAATCTGGGAGAGGAAGGCTGGAGTCAGGATGTCATTCCTTGGCTACAGATGGTAAGAACTTCAATTTCAGGCTGTTGGGAAGGGAAGGAAAAGAACAGAAGAGGTGAGCCATTGATGAGAACTTGATGCCTAATTGGCAGTCAGAGAGGAGGAAAGTGGCATTTAGGATGACTTCCTTATAGGGTGTCTCCAGATTTGGGGGAGCTGGAGCTTAGACAATTTGAAATGTCATCTTTCAGAAAAAGAATAAAAAGCAGTGAATAAAAAATTAAGTGCAGGACTCTGGAAGGTGTCCCTGGAAGCAAGGGGGTGTTCTAATGTACACCTAAGAGCACTTGCAGGGGAGCATCGTGTGTATTTGGCCTGCCAACATCACTTTCCTTTTGATTTCCTTTGGGGTTGTGTGTTCCCTCTCCCAGCTCCTGTGCTGTGGGGGACAATGCCCCCTCACCTCCCACAGCATCTCAGACACTGGAGCCAGGCGTGTCAGTCAGAGCTTTTCTCCCTGTGGCCAATAATTGTAGAGAGTTGGGTCCATGACCCAAACTGAGGCCAAGAAGACTCAGTTTCAGGACTTCTGTTGGAACCATTGGGAAATTGTTCACTTTTTTTTTGTCATGCACTCTTTTGTGTGCAGCTACTGAGAGGTCAGGATGCAAGGCTGGACCTTCTGGTGGTGAATTTGACATCAAGGAGGAAGAGAGTCAACAGAAGAGGCATGTGGAGATACTGGCTTTGTGATCCCTGTGACTGAGTCCCTGCATCTGGTCACATCTAAGGCTACATCTTCTCCAGGCTTTTCTGTCACATGAGCCAATTAAGCCCATTTTTTTGTTTAAGTCAATTGCGGTTAGTTTTCTGTCCGTATAACCAAAATATTCGACTTCCATGTTTGTTTACCAGAAAGAACTGTGGTGGACCCAGCTTGGGTCAGGCCTTCCTGAAGCTGATATCTGTGCCTGGGGGGTAAAGCCCATGACAGACCCGCCACCTCCTGCCTGCTGAGGAAGGAGATAGCTGTGTGCCTGAGAGCTTCACAGTACCACGTGGAGTGAGTGGTGGGCCCTCCTTAAAAGGACAGGAAGTGCAGCCAAAGAAAAAGCAGATGTACCTTGCAAGAGTGGTTTCAGATTCCTGAGGGATCTAGGAAGTTGATTTTTGAGAAATCCTAAAGCAAGCCTGATTTCAAATCCCAATTCTGCGCTCTACGAACCACTTGGCTTTGGCCAAGTTGTATATCCTTTCTCGCTGAATCTTAGTTTCTGATTGTAAATGGGAATAGATAATATTTACCATTACAGGGTCGTTGTGAGTGGTATCTATAAGGGGAGGTGACTCTATAATTTAACATCTAAACAGGGACACTTTGGAGAGTGAAAAGGAACACTATTTTTTAAAAATATTTTATTTATTTATTTAAAAGAGGGACAGGAGGGATCCCTGGGTGGCGCAGCAGTTTAGCGCCTGCCTTTGGCCCAGGGTGCGATCCTGGAGACCCGGGATCGAGTCCCACGTCGGGCTCCCGGTGCATGGAGCCTGCTTCTCCCTCTGCCTGTGTCTCTGCCTCTCTCTCTCTCTCTGTGTGTGACTATCATAAATTAAAAAAAAAAAAAAAAAAAAAAAAAAGAGGGACAGGAAGTGAGAGAAGGAGCAGAGTGGAGGGGCAGAGACACAGGGAGAAGCTGACTTCTCACCAAGTAGGGAGCCAGACAAGGGTCCCAGGACCCTTGGATCATGACCTGAGCCAATGGTAGATGCTTAGCCAACTGCACCACCCAGGCACCCAAAGGAACACTATTAAGGAGACTTACTAGGACTGTGTGAGACAAAAAATATTAGTGGTACCACATTTCACTCAAAAGCATGCCTATTTGGGTAATATATTATCTCACTGCCCATAATACATCTCTAATGGTGCTTAGCACACAGTGGGTAGTTTTAGTCTCCTGTGAGCCTTCTACAGTCCCTCTGCCTTTAATACAATTGACTGATGCCTCCAGAGTTCTTTGTAATTCTCCTACATTGTGGATTTATAGGATGTAACCTCCAAAACATTAGTTACTATTATCCTGGTGACAAAACACGTGACAATATGATCCATATATTTTTATCTGTGCAAGAATCTTCTCTTACAACTCCCCAGCAACTGCTTAAACTGGAAATTTGGGAAGGTAGCACTGACCTCCTTAAGAGCATTTATTTCAAACTGTTCTGTGTGTTAAAGGCGTTTCCAGCTAAAATACTTAGGATTGTTGGGACACACCCTGGAAGTTATTCTGTAATGTGAAATTTTACTCAAACTTGAGTATTTGCTGACACATCCTATTGTTAGAAATTGGGCGGGATTTTCTAAATCTACCCTAGCAGGGTAAGTTAAAGAAAATACAAAATATGGGCAAAACACCGAACGAACACTTGATGAAAAAGATACGTAGATTACAAGCACATTAATTTATTTAACTTTATTTAATTAAGATTAAAACTATGATGAGATACCACTCCACACCTATAGAATGGCTAAACCTAAAAAGATTGATTATACCAAGTATTGGTGAGGATATAGAGAACTGGAACTCTTATATGCTGCTGATGGGAATGCAAAATGGTACGGTCACTCTGGAAAAATTTAGCAGTTTCTTAAAAAATTAAACATATACCTTTCATATGATCCAGCCATTCCAGTCATATTTATCCATGAGAAATGAAAGTATATGTCCATAAAAAGACTTGCACATGAATGTTCATACAGCTTCATCTGCAAGAGTAAAAAACTGAAAACCCAAATATTCAATAAGGGAATGGATATATACATTGTGATATATCCTTATCCTTCCCATAGAATATCACTCAGCAATGTAAAGGAATGGACTATTGCTATATGCTACCGCATGGATGAATCTCAGAGTAATTTTGCTGAAAGAAGCCAGTTAAAATGGAACACACAATGTATGGTTCCATTTACATAAAATTCTAGGAAACACAAACTGCGATGTAGAGACAGAAAGCCTACCAGTGGTTGCTCGGTCAGGTAGGGCAGCAAAGAGGAGAAAGAGGGAAAGATTAGAAAGGTCCAATTTTAAGTAGACAGCGGTATCATTGTTTTAGGATTATTGTTATCCATTTCCAGAGCTTTCTCATCATTCCAAACTACCAAGTCTCTACCCATTAAACAATAAACCTCATTTCATTTTATTTTTTTTAAAGATTTTATTTATTTATTCATGAGAGACAGAGATAGAGAGAGAGAGAGAGAGAGGAAGAGACACAGGCAGAGGGAGAGGCAGGCTCCATGCAGGAAGCTTGATGTGGGACTTGATCCCGGGACTCCAGGATCACGGCCTGGGCCAAAGGCAGGCGCTAAACCGCTGAGCCACCCAGGCATCCCAATAAACCTCATTTAAAAAAAATATATTTTATTTATTTATTTATTCATGAGACGCACAGAGACACAGGCAAAGGGAGAAGCAGGCTCCATGCAGGGAGCCCTATGCAGGACTCAATCCCAGGACCCCAGGATCACGCCCTGAGCCAAAGGCAGATGCTCAAACGCTGAGCCACCCAGGCGTCCCAACAATAACCCTCATTACACAAAACTCACCTTTATAAGTTTTTCATGACAAAATTGGGTATAATTCTTGAACATTCTATAAGGAATGAACTTTAGATTAAAATGATTGTGACCATATGCTTTCCATCTCCACTGTACCTCAGATCTGGCCACCGCTTCCCATACTCAAGGAAACGTGGGTGAGGTTTTGTCGATGACACATGGCCACTATCACACTACTTGAAAAACAGCCCAAACCGCTTGTCTCGATAATTGTGGGTCAATTGTGTCATTTGTGTGGGAAGAATGACCTAATTATCATTACTACCTCCCCTCCCGTCTAAATTAGCAAATCACACGTAAATCATCCACTTTCCTCCCTATTAGCCTCCCCCCCCCCAGCCTTTCCTAAGTCCATAGCCATTTTCTGCACTTTCTCTTAAAGTTGCCTTATTCATTTCTGTTCCAGGGTGGCTCAACCATGGTAAGATGTTTGTCTTCTGATCCCATGATCTCTTCCGGCAGGGTAGCTGGTGTTTGGTAACAAAACTCATACTGGGATCTCAGGGGTTGAAACATGTCGCAGGTGTGCCCGGGAAAGTGATGACAAGAGGCGAAGTTTTGCAGATGGGCAGGCCTTGGCCAGGATACTTAGATTTCTGAGTTTCATTTTCCTCATCTCTGCGACGCATATGATGCCTACCTGCTAGCTATTGGTAGGGGGGAATGAGATCATGTTGGGAAGACGCCTGGCACCGCGCTGGGAGCTCGGGCGAATGGTGACAGTTGGGCTCCCTTCGTCCTGCTATCAAGTAACTTCGAGATCCGAGGAAAGCGAGTGGTGGGTGGGCAGGAAGCAGGGCCCCTATGAACGCAGGTCGCTTCTGGTCCCAAGGAGGACACTTGGCTCTACACAGAGGTCTGTTATTCGAAGGGGCCGCTAGATCAAAAAATAATGAAATAAAATTTAAAAAGTAGAGCAACAGCCACCTGGGTTTTTGGACTCGCTGAATTCCGGATAAAGATGCTTGTAAAGAGAGGAGCTGGTGCGAACCCAGAAAAGGACTCGAAACGCTCCAGGCTTTGCCATGGCACAGTCCCCGGCTTTTTCCGCAGCGCATTTGGACGCGGGGAGGGGGAGCTCGAGTTGGCCCAAAGCCTCGGCCGTTCCCGCGGCGGCAGCAGGGTGGAGGCCAGACCCACAGGTGCGGGGGCTGCGAGGTGCGGGGAGGAGCAGGTGTCGGTGGGGGCCCCTTGCCTCGGGCCCCGGGGCTCCGAGGCCGCTCGTGGTGTTCCCCGCGGGGGGACCCCCGCGCCCTGCAGGCGCTGCGCCCGGGGCCGGGGCGCGGACCCGGGGGCCCCTCCCTCCGCCTGCCCCGGGCGCCGCGGCGGGGGCCCGGACGGGGACGCGCGGTCTGGGCGGGGGCAGCCCCCGGGCGCAGACGCCGGGCAGGGCCCGCTGCAGCCCGCCCCTCCGGCCCCGCCCCCGCCCGCTGCAGCCCCCCGCCCCCTGCCCTGCCTCCGCCCCGCTGCAGCCCCCCGCCCGGCTGCAACCTCCCGCCGCGTCCCCCACCGGCTGCATCCCCTTGCCCCGCCCCTGCCCCCTGCCCCGCCCCCCGCCCCAATCCTGCCCCCCGCCCAGCCCCGCTGCAGCCCCCCGCCCCCTGCCCCGCCTCCGCCCCGCTGCAGCCCCCCGCCCGGCTGCAACCTCCCGCCGCGTCCCCCACCGGCTGCATCCCCTTGCCCCGGCCCTGCCCCCTGCCCCGCCCCCCGCCCCAATCCTGCCCCCCGCCCCCTGCCCCGCCTCCGCCCCGCCGCAACCTCCCGCCCCGCCCCCCACCGGCTGCATCCCCTTGCCCCGCCCCTGCCCCGCCCACCCCGCCCCAATCCTGCCCCCCGCCCAGCCCCGCTGCAGCCCCCCGCCCGGCTGCAACCTCCCGCCCCGCCCCCCGCCCCAATCCTGCCCCCCGCCCCCTGCCCCGCCTCCGCCCCGCCGCAACCTCCCGCCCCGCCCCCCACCGGCTGCATCCCCTTGCCCCGCCCCTGCCCCGCCCACCCCGCCCCAATCCTGCCCCCCGCCCAGCCCCGCTGCAGCCCCCCGCCCGGCTGCAACCTCCCGCCCCGCCCCCCGCCCGGCTGCAGCCCCCCGGCCCCGCCCCCCGCCCGGCTGCATCCCCTCGCCCCGCCCCTGCCCCGCCCACCCGGCCCCAATCCTGCCCCCCGCCCCCCGCCCGGCTGCAGCCCCCCGGCCCCGCCCCGCCCGGCTGCGCCCCCGCCTCCCGCCCCCGCCCCTCCCGGCTGGAGGGGGCCTCGCGGCGGGTAGGGCGGGGGGAGCGCGGCGCCCGCGGCCCGGCGGCCAATCCCTGCAGGCGCGGGGCGGGGCGGGGCGGGCCGGGGGCGGCCGGCGGGGACGGGGCGCGGGCGGGCGGGCGGCCCCGGGGACAGTCGGAGCGAGCCGCCGAGGCACCGCCCGCGCCCGCCGCCGTCTGGGCGTCTCCGCGCTGCCGGGGAGCGAGCTCCGAGGTCTGCGCCGCGGCCACTGCTCGGGGCCGCAGCGGGGAAGCCGAGCGGGATCGCCGAGCGCAGCCCCTGCCCGCCGCGCGCCGCCATGACCCACTTCAACAAGGGCCCTTCCTACGGGCTCTCGGCCGAAGTCAAGAACAAGGTGGGCGCAGGGGCAGGGAGCGGGGCCGGGGGCGGGGGGCAGGGGCGCCCGGGGGCGGGGGCGGGGGCAGGGGCGCCCGGGCCGGCCGTCTGGGCTCGCGGGGCGGGGGCGTCGGGGGCGCGGGGTCCTCCCCGGCTTTGTTCGCCGGCGGCCGGGCCGGGGCGGGCGGCGACCCCCGGGGGTGCGGCTCCCGGAGCCGGTCGGTGGCCGCGGGTCGCGCCCCTGCGGGAAGGGGGCGCTCCTGCACGGTCGCCGCCCCTAGGTGGGGCCCGTCGGCGAGCGGGGCCCCGGCGCGCACCCCCCGCCGCCCGCCCGGGCTGCAGCCTGCCCCCCCCCCCCCCCCCGCCGCACTCAGCCAGTCCGCGGCCGACTGGCCCCCCCGTGCCTCGCTGCTTCCCGGGGCGGGGGGTGACCGCGGGGCGGCCCGCGCACCCCCGGGATCCCGGACCCCGGACCCCGCACCCCGCCCGGGCTTGAGGCCGCCGCCGCCGCCGCAGACAAAGCCTGAGCGCGCCGCTTGCCGAGTGGTGTCTGCCGTAGAGTTGAGATTTAAAGAAAAAAAAAGCAAAAAAAAAGTTTGTGGCCCGTTAGACTCTTAACGACATCAAGGACGTCTCCGTGGGTCGCTTTTGTGTGGGGCGTCCTCGCCGGCGGCTGGTGGCTCCCCGCGCTCCCCCGCGCTCCCCGGGCTCCCCCGCGCTCCCCGCGCTCCCCCGCGCTCCCCCGCGCTCCCCGGACTCCCGCGCTCCCCGCGCTCCCCCGCGCTCCCCCGCGCTCCCCGGGCTCCCCGGGCTCCCCGCGCTCCCCCGCGCTCCCCGCGCTCCCCCGCGCTCCCCCGCGCTCCCCGGACTCCCGCGCTCCCCGCGCTCCCCCGCGCTCCCCCGCGCTCCCCGGACTCCCGCGCTCCCCCGCGCTCCCCGGGCTCCCCGCGCTCCCCCGCGCTCCCCGCCGCGCCGCTGCCTTTAGCCTAAGAATGCGGCGGGTTCGTCGCGGGGACTTGGTCTGGGAACGAGCTGAGAGGCGGCCCCTCCCCGAATCCTCTCCTTCCTTCCGCGCTCCCGCCCTCCCCGCATTCCAGGCCCGTGACATCAGGGGCTTCTGGGGGGGAGCGCAGCCAATCGGCGCGGAACTGCGCACAGACGCTCATTGTCTCCCTTCTGCGGCGCCGGCCGAAGCGCCACAAAGGGGGGCGGCCGGGGGGTCCTTCCCCCCCCCCCCGGGAGCCGGGGCGCGTCGGGGTCGCGGCCTCCGCGGGGTCGGCGGCGAGCGCCCCGCTGCCCCCCCCCCCCCCAGAGCCGCCTCCCCCCTGCGGGGCCCCGGCACCCTGGTCCACTGGTCCATAAATTCTGAACGATCGGTGAGGGCGAGCCTTGGGTTTAGCTTTAGCCCACGGATCCCGACCTGGGGCGTGGAGGCCCTTTCCCTTGTCCAGTGGGCACGGATGGTGCGGCCCTTTCCAAGCCTTAGCACGGAGCTTTAGGAATCTTCCGAGGAACCGGCAGGTCCAAAGTGTTGGATGGGATGCCCCGGCCTGGCCTGTGCACATTAATTTTAATCCGTCCTTGTGATTCTTGGCCCGCAGCAGTCGAGTCTCCCCACCTTTTGCATTGTAAATGAGGCCCTGACAACTCTGGCAGTCCTTCAAGGGGCTTATTTTTCTTGGATGTTAATACCCGTATTAATTTTCTTTTTGCTGACTAATGAAGCAGCTTCCGCCCTTTCCCTGCTTTTTATTGAGCAGACCGTCGAAGGAAATGCAGAGACTGAGGCTAGCTCGCCGCAATTATCAGACATTTTTAAAAACAGTAAAACCTCAGTTTTCAGAGCCTTTGGAAAGTTAGTTACGGCTTTGGGTTTCTGTGACTGTGGGTTTCCTCCTTTAAGCACCGAAGCCGAATTTTAACAAGCCCCTGCATTTATATGGGCCCTGCGTACAGCGCCCTCTCATAGGAAGTCTTGATGTGAACAGCAGCAGCCCCCTGAGGTGGGAGGGTTGGCTGGGGCTGCCCAGCATCCGTGACAGGTCAGGACGCTGAAGCTCCGAAAGGGTGTGATTTGCTCAAGATCACAGAAGAGAGTCGGACTATTCTAAGAATTTTAACTCTAAAAGTGGTATCTTTGGGAAGTACTTAGGGATATTCTTAGCGAAGTCACCACTGTCCGCCCCACCCTCCCCACTTTTGCTGTCCACCTGTCCCTTCTTGACATTGTGATTATTCATGCAACGCTGTTGTCATCTGTTCCGGGCTCGGAAACCAAATATCCACGTTTGCTAGGGCTTTTGTGTGAGATATTGCATTTCAGCTGAGGTCGGCGGAGTGGGTGTATGGAACGTGAACTTTGACATTGCTTGGTGTGGATGCCTTTCGAGTTCTTCCTGCTTTTTCTTTATGAATTGCATCCCTGATATGCTGCTTAAATATAAAGTGTTCTCTCCCCCCCCCCCTCCTTTTAAAACTTCATTTAACAAAGTGGAAAGAATATAAAGATCCTCGGGAAGCAGTATGGGATGGACCTCGGAGTTGAGCAGACATGGCTTCTGGTCCTCCCTCTGCCACTTACTGCCTCAAATGATGGGCAAATTAACGGGTATCTCTGTTCTACTTTCCTCATCAGTACAATGGGGGGAATGATCGTTACCACCCCCTCAGCATTGCATTGAGATGTGTGTTTGTAGGACGTACTCGGTGACATGTTGTAGCTATTAGTTCTTAGTGATAGACAACTGGTGATCTATTTCTTAGACTTGTCACTGCCTCTCTAAGTGTTCCATTTCTATTAAATAAGCCTTTGGTCTTTTTATATTCCAGCTGTGAAAGTAGTTCATCAATGAATTGAAGAAGTCTTTGACCTTAAGGACTTGTAATTAGTAAAATTTCAGGGAAAAATCTGTCCATTTAAGATACTTATTTGACAACATGAAAATACGTGGCAAAGCATCAAACTTATTTTTAACGGGCAAGAAGGTTGAAAGCAGCCTAGAAAGGTAGATTCCTTCAGTATGGACTACGAAGAACATCTTTAAACAAGAGGCAACAACTTGGCAATCTACAAAGATCATAATAGAGTAGCAGGGTCAGGGCCAGTACAGAAGCTGGGGTAGGTGGGCACTCCTCAACTAGGAAGGTCTTACATGTAGTCTACAGGGGGAGGCAGACCCTTGACGGTGTGGTGGGGACCAAATTGAAAAGGAAAACACCTCTGTGCCTTTTAAGCTTTGAGAAAACACGACAGAGCCTCAAGGAAAGCACAGTATCTCCTGATGCTTGGCTCTGAACAGGATGTTGGAGCCAGGGCTGAGGATGCGAGGCAGCACGCCCTCACCAGTCTTACAGCAAGTGGTGTAGGGAGCTTAGTGATCTCAGGAAAAGTGGAGGAAATCAGCTGTGTGGTGGGGGGTGGGGAGGGGAGTGCATAGAGCTGAAATTCTCTTACCTCAGGATGTTTTTTGGGGGGGGAGTTTATCTGAACTATTAAGAAGAATGGGATTCGAATGTTCTCACAGTTTCCTGCTCAGATGAAATACATCATCATTTGAGCAAAGTAGCTTCTCACAGAATCTTCTTGGTTACAAAATGGTAGCTCTTGACATCTAAAAACCATGTTGGGAGAATTATTACTAAAACTGTTAATCACTGAAGAGTAAGTGAAACAACCATATAGTAATAATTCAATAGGACCAGATGTCCCATGAGCCCTCTCCACCTGTCTGCCTTTGGACAAGTAGTTGCTCCAAGTTCCTAATCAAAGTTTAACCCCAGGGCGATTGTGGACTCCCGTGGTTGAGTATCCTCAGGTGGTCTGCCTTGTTTTGCTAATAGAGACCAGGATCATGGTGACTATGTAGATGAGTTTAGCTTTAGCCTCCCCACCCCCACTCTGCTCCACACCCAGTGTGGGGCTTGAACTCATGACCCTGGGATCAAGAATCCATGCTGTACTTACTGGGCCATCCAGGCTCCCCCAGAAAAGGTTTTTAGTTCAGAACTTCTATCTATTGTCTCATTCCATCAGCCACAAGAGTTCTGGTCTTACTCATTGATGAGCTATATCAATATCTATATTTTAGAATATAATTTGGCACATAGTGTGCAGTATTTCTGGATTTAATGAATTTATCCATCAGGAGTAGATTTTATTATCTTTAAAAATTGGAAATTAACTCCCTTGGAGTATTTTTTGTAAAAGAATTCTGTAGGGCAGTGTGATATTTTGGAAGGATGTGTTGATTTTTACAGCTTGTTTTTCTTCAGCTCATATTGTGGGAGAAATTATTACCTAGATAATTCCTTTGTTGTTGCTAAGGCTCTTTCTTAGACTCCCAAATTAGGGAGGAACAATAGAAGTCCCCTCTGTAAGACTCTGTGAGATGCCTGAATCTCCCAAAGACTACCTACAGAGTGGTAATTGAGTGGACCTGGGTCAGACATGCCCTTGTGCTTTACCTGACTTTTTCCCCCCCCTCTGTCTTGACCATAACAGTTAAAATACATGTGCTACCTTGATAAAGGGGTACTATGCTTTCCTCTTTAAAATGCTGAGACTTCTTTACTCTGGAATTTTAGTGAAGATCATTATCAAGCTCACTATCCGGTGACCTACAGCTTTTTTTTCTTTTTTTTTTAAAAGAGCATTTGGCAGAGGGACAGAAAGAGGGGGAGGGAATTTCAAGTAGACTCCCTGCTGAGTGCAGAGCCATCCCATGGCTGGGTCTCACAACTCTGAGATCATGACCTGAGCCGAAAGCAAAGTCAGATGCCCACTGACTGCGCCGCCCAGGTGCCCTAACCCTCAGCTTTTTTACACTCTTTCCTTTGTGGAAATTGTACTATTTGTCTGCCTCTGTCCACTCTTTTAGATTTCAAGGATAAGCCTGATGGTGCTCCTGGCTGGCTTAGTCGATAGAGCATGTGACTCTCGGGGTCGTGAGCTGGAGCCCCCTTGGGTGTAGAGCTTGCTTAAAAAAACCAGCTTGATGAGGAAGACTGTGCTGCTACGTCATTCACCAGAGGCGCATCCTTTCTCCCCATACCATTTCCCTTCCAGGTTGGGATCGTGGGGGTTAGTGAGTGTTTTCACTTAAAAGTGTATTGTGAACCATGATGATTATTATCTGTGACATTTAAAAAAATGAAGCACCATTGGATGGTTTTGGTTTTTCAGCCAGTTACCGTTACACGCAGGAGAATGAGAAGATGCTTTGCTCACCTTCTCAGTATGACTAGGAGATGGGAGGGGGCCCCTGTCATTAGAGTTTTTTAGCAAGTTTCACTTTATTCTAGGCATCAGACTCCTACTGCATATATTCCACGTGCATTGGTTCTTCTTAACTCTAAATTCCTAGCCACAGAGGGCTCTTAGCTGATACTCGTATGTACCTGTGCTCATGTTTTTGTTGAGGATTCCTTGAGCCCAGAGTAGATCCTGGTTGGTTGGGGGGCCTGAAGCTTAGGCAGTTTGGGAAGGGAGAGGAGATGTCAATCATTCTACAAAATACAAGAATACCTTGCAAATTTTATGGAAACAGATGACCATGGGAATCCTTGTGGACTTAGATACCTATTAATCGTCTCCTTAAAGTAGAGAAAGTAGAACCTAGTGGCTACAAACATGGACTGTGGGGACTGTCTGGGTTGGAATCTTGGTTCTGCCTCTTACTCAGTGACTTTGGGCAAGTACCTGTGTCTCATCTGTAAAATAAGGATGTGGAAATACCTACCTTTATAGGGCTGTTGGGAAAAATAAGTAAGATAGACAATCCACGTCAAGTGTGTAGAATCATGCCTAGAACCCAGAGTGCCCATTATGTAAATGTTAGCCATTTTTTTCTCTTTGCTGGCTGGTTCCCTGGCTGGTTCTCCGCCGGTTAGGCTCAGTCCTGTGTTCGGAGTTTCTCTTACCTTCTAGATATTGAGATTATCTCCAGGACTTGGACACTCATTGGGGAATCTGTATCCGAATGAGACTTCTGGCAGATAGGGGACCAAGATGCCAAGCGGTCTCTCTGGATTTCGCTGCTGTGTCAGGAATAGGACCTGCCCCTGGAGTCCTTATCCAAGACTCCTGCCCCTGGTGGCCTGCGCCTCCTCGGTGAAATCCCGGGGCCTCTAACCCTGATCTCATTCTGTCCACATTGCCCTCAGAGCCAGGGACTTCTGTGTGGAGCTAGGGGCTTCGCCTTCTGCCCATGTTACTATTTGGCTTTTTCTTCTTTAGAGATTGATTTTTGTGGAGATCAGAAAGCTCTTTCATTGCTTGGTTTCAGATCGGCCTCCTGTTCCTCCACAGGGGACTGACAAACATATCTACCTCTTCATGTTTCTTTCTTTTTTTTTTTAAGATTTTATTTTATTTTATTTTAAGATTTTTATTTATTAATGAGAGACACAGGCAGAGGAGAAGCAGGCTCCATGCAGGGAGCCTGACGTGGGACTCGATCCCAGGTGTCCAGGACAGGCCCTGGGCTGAAGGCGGCGCTAAACCAGTGACCCTGGGCCGCCCAAGATTTTATTTTTTTTAAGTCATCTGTACACCCAGCGTGGGGCTGGAACTCCCAGCGCTGAGGCTGAGGGCCACAGCTCCCGACTGAGGCAGCGGGCCCACCTGCCTCTGGGTGTAGATCTTGGCCGAGCTGGAGGACTTCAGTTTTGAATGGTCCTGTGCAGGCTCCACCTAGACCTGTGTGAAGGGAGAGCAGGCCTCACTTAGGCGTAGGCCTAGTTTTCCTCCATGAGGTAGGGAGGGAACTTCTTCACCCTCTTCCTTCCGATGGGAAGCCTCGGGTGAGTGCCGCCCCCAGTCTGCAGCGGGCAGGCCAGGGACGTGGAGGCAGGAGTGCAGAAAAAAGAGGAGGCCCTGGGGCTTGCAGGGACTCTTCTGGGCGGGACGTAACCTAAGCATCCCTGGCCATTTTCTGGTCCTCCCTCACAAGTCTCCAGGGGATCCTAGTTGTGGGGCGGCTCGACAGAGCAGCCTGGGATTTCATGGTTGTTTCTGTCCCCTGCCCGAATGTTTGGACCCAGGCCTGTCCTCATTGTCCCAAGCCCCTCAGCCTGCTTATTAGTAGTGCACGAGGCTCTGCACACGGGGAGGGGGAGAGAGGGAGAGAGAGAGAGAGCGAGCGAGCTCGTGTGCTCCCTTAGAACAGTTTTCTGTCCCTCCTTTTGTTTCACATGGGAGGAAATAGGAGAGAAAATAATCAATACCATGTGTAGTCAGTCTCTCCTAATTCAAACATGTGATTCGACTTGGAATGCAAAAATAGAGCAATCATAGCTCCAGTCGAGGATAGAAACTGCACTTAGGTTAACCGTCGCACTGTGAGCTGGTCAGCGTCCTTGGCCCTCAGTGGCGAAGCTGGAGCTCCGGGGCCTTTCTCGAGGGTTCACAGACGGCTGCCCCCCGCCCCTGAATGGGCCCATTCTCTGCTCTGAGGACTGGAGGGCATTTGTCTCTACTTTTTCCTTCCCCTTCTTGAGAGACCTGTATGTTGTCTGAATCCCTCAGCCCCACCTGATCTTGGCCACACACCCGCACAGGCGTGAGCTTTGCCAGCCAGGCTTTCATTTTGAATTTTCTTCCTCTCTGGGCTTGATTTTTTTTTTTTTTTTAAATTTTCTTCTTTCCCTCTTTTCAGTGACTGCTCCGCTGTTGACACCCCTTCCAGCGTTCCGCCTTACGGCACCTTCTAAAACACGCATGTCGTAGGAGGCTCTTTTTATAGGGGCCAGTGGAGGAGTTAAAGTGTTTTTCATCTGAGACATCCCTGCCAACTGTCCTATGAACTTTTGAACCATACCAGCAACGCCCTTTGGGACTGCAGATTCCCCGATGGGCTGCTTTGAATCAATGTTTTCTCGAACTCTGCAGCATATTCATGGTGCATCAGTCTGATACGGTGATGGTGGTGGAAGTGGCTTTAGGATGCACTTTTCTCCTCGAATTGAAAGGACTTTATTTGAAGCCACAGTCTAAGGCTGCTGGCTAATCGTCCCCTAGCAGGCACCGCAGCTCCCGGGCCGCAGGATAGTAGAGGAGTGCCAGTGTCCTGTATCCCTGACCCCTACCCCACCACTTGGGTGACTTCAAATATCATTCGACCATTTTAGAACTGAATTAGAGTCTGTGATATGGATCCCCGTTGTTCACTCATGTAGAAAAGTGCACAACTTTTGAACTTAACATTTAAAAGTGTTCTAGGTAGTACCAAATGGCCCCCTAAAAAAATCCATTTATACTTCCCACCAAAGTTATGAAAGGGAAGGTGGCTCCCCTCTTGATGCTAAAAAGAAAACAACAAAACTATATCAGAGCGGCCTTGTCAAAATCCAGGTCACTTGCTTTTGTTCATTATTATCAAGTCACGAGTCACTGACATTTGTAACTCCTACTCTCTCTACCACCCCACCCCTCAGGTGACAGTTGGCAACAGAGTGAAGTAGGGGCATCTCTTTTACAGATTATTTGACAAGGAGGAGGGTTTTTTTTTTTAAGATTTAATTTATCCATTTGAGAAGAGAACATGAGGGGACGAGGAGAGGGAGAAGCAGTCTCCCCACTGAGCAGGGAGCCCAGTGTGGGGCTCGATCCCAGCACCCCAAGATCATGACCTGAGCTGAAGGCAGATGCTTAACCAGCTGAGCCACCCAGGTGCCCCAGATAATAAGTAGTTTTTAAAATAGAAAGCCTAGGCAGCATCTTAATGATTTCTTAGCAAAATGGCTATCTAATAATATCAAGTAATTGTTCCATATAATATATTGAATTTAACGGAGGAAATTTTTTGATACCCAGACGAGAATGACCAGCAAAGCACAGATAGAAGGATAAGGGTTGACATTTATTGATTTCTTCATGGTTTACATGAACTAAGTCATTGATTCTTTCCAGCAACTCTCTGATGGAAGTGCTGTTAATGATCTCTGGTTTACAAGTGAGGAAACTGAGGCACAGTGCAGCTGGGACTCCAGCTCGAGCATTCAGCTTGCTGAGCCCATGCTCTTCACTGTTTTAATTAGAAGCCAGAACTCAGGGAGAATTGGCAGCTCTCAAGGGGAAGAGGAGAAGGCAGGCCAGAGAGGGAAGCTCGGGGATGATGTCCTTTACCAAGAACGAAGCCACAGGAAGAGGGGTGGAGGGGCTTTCTGGAGTGCTGCAGAAACACGCCACTGGATTTGGCTCCTGAGCAGTCGCTGGTGACCTTTTGAGAGATCGTCTCCGCTAGAGCAAATTCCCAGAGGCATTAGGAAGAAGCACTAAACAGAGAGGTTGGTCATGAAATGAAAGAGAAACAGGACAGTGTTTGAAGCTGGCAGCAGTTTTAGTCAAAGATAGTACCTGTTTAGTACCTGTTGGGGGCACCTGGCTGGCTCAGTCGGAAGAGCGTGCAACCCTTGATCTTGGGGTCATGAGTTCGAGCTCCACGTTGGGTACAGAGACTATTTAAATTTTTACGTATATATACACATATATACGTATATATATATTTACTTATACATGAGTAAATATATATATAAGGCCTTGGCTGCCCAGGACGCCCAGCTGGGCCCGTGTGCGGCCTGTGCCCGGCCGTCGTCTGCGAGCCTGCGGGCCACAGGGCCAGCTCTGGGGGGCACAGGCCTGGCGGGAAGGGATTTCTTTCTCCCGGCCCTCAGGCTGCCTCACACCCAGCTCGGCTGGGCCTTCCTCTGTTGGCCGCGGGTGGTGGGGGCTGTGTGACCTCCTCATGCCCCCCCCCCCCCCCCCCCCCGGCCGCGAGGGTCAGGACTGCAGAAGGAAACCATGTTCAAGCTTTGCCTATTTTTTTTTTTTTTTTTTAGGAACTCTGTCAACCTCGTGACTATTTCCTTTTTTGTTTCAGTGTTTAGGAAGCTTGGACCCTAGTGTGTAACTGTCCTGTGCCTGGTGGCAGTTGTGTAGGACTCTGGTGACATGAGGTGCTTGAACCTTACTTTGGACTTGCTTTGTCTTCACGCTCCCCACTAAAGTAGACCAAAACCCTTTCTAGGTAGTTAGGGTCTCAACAAGTTGAGTGTCCTTCTATCTTCATATGCAATCTAATGATGTAAATTATTAAATTTTTAAAAAGAGGAAATGTAGGGACACCTGGGTGGCTCCATGGTTGAGCATCTGCCTTTGGCTCAGGGTGTGATCCCGGGGTCTCCGGATCAAGTCCCGCGTCAGGCTCCCTGCGCCTGCTTCTCCCTCTGCCTGTGTCTCTGCCTCTCTCTGTGTGTCTCTCATGAATGAATAAATATTTTAAAAATAAATAAAAATAAAAAGAGGAAATGTGAAATTCCATCCTGCTTTTGAATGGAAATTTCATATCTAATTTTCACTGGGGAGGACGAGGCCCTGGCATCTTGCACGGCGATGTATCTGTGAGACTGCTGTGGAATCTCACTCGCCGGCATCTAGCCTGTGTTTCTAGCGAGGTATGTGAGCTCTGTTCTCTGCTGGTTGTGTAAAACCAGCTCTCTCAAAGGGATAGCCTCGATTATAGAAGAGGCATTCATGATCTGAGATCTAGAGCTGGGCCCCCAAAAGGAGCTCTGTGCAGGCCGTGTGAAAGGCTGGGGCCCTGCTTCTCCTTGGCCTCCTTTCCACCCATGGCCCATCCAGTAGCTCAGAGTAAGGGGGTGGCCTGTGTCTCGACTCACCTTTGGGGTGGGCAGCTGGGAGTACTTGGATGAATGTGGTCAGCGATCTGGGAGCAGAGAGCGTTTCCTGCCTCAGTAGAGGGGAGTTCCTTTGTAAATACAGTCAGTGTACGCTTGGGGCCTCGGAGATGGGTCTCCTGCCTCCTCGGGTCACAAGACCCATCCTAAGGAGGCCCCCTTGCTATATAACTGATGAGGAGTGAGCGGATGTTCCAAAGCTACAGAAAGTTCGTTGTCATGATGTCCCTTGGGATTATAGAAACAGAGGACAACTTTTCAGCACAGTCCACGTGCCTGAAGGTTGTATCTGAAGCACCTGCCCAGGACACAAGTGCCTAAAGATGTAGACGGCAGTGAAATACCAGAGGCTTGCAAGTCTGATGAGCCGCAGAAGAACAGCTGGAGAACTCTGAAGAGCATCTCTGCTTCCATCTATTTTGCCCGTGGGGCCTCAGTGACGGTGCCGTTCAGCAGGATTTCTGCAGCAACCTCAAATTCAACACCCAGCCGGCCTCCTCCTGTAGCAAGAGAATGTTCTCCAGCAGGCTTGCTCATGGGTCTTCTCCCACCTGTGCTTCGCTGGCTCCTATGTGCTGTCTCCACTCCCACATGCTTCTAGTATGTCTGCCTAGAATGTCTACATACTTGCTTTGGGTCTGCCCGCAGTGTGCCATTCAGAATAGATGGACTTCCTCTTCTATATGACTTAATTTTTTTAAAAGAGTTTTAAGTAATCTCCACACCCAAATGTGGGGCTTGAACTCGTAACCCTGAGATCAATAGCTGCAAGCTCTACTGACTGGGCCGGCCAGGCCCCCCTTCTATGCCTTTCATCTAGGTAGATAGATGGTGCTAGCCTGTTTCTTCTCGTGCCCCCCAAGTCCCTTCCAGGTTTTAGATAGCCACCCCTGGCTAACCAGTCTTCCTTTAGAGGCTGTGTAGGACTTTTCTGATCTTTTCTCCATTCCATTTGCCTCTTCTAGAAACTGACGTCAGATTGTCAGCGTCCCCTTAGAGTGTGATCAGAATTGATCACAGTAATGCCACGGATATGGTTTAACCTACTAGGGTCCAGTGGGATTATTACCTAACTCCTTTGTTTGACTACAAAGCACTGACTCATTCTGTTTTGATCGCTGTAATGAGGTAGAGGAGGCATCTTCATGTCAAAGGATTCTAGGCCTTGCTTTGGCAAGTTGGTTTTCCCTCTTTATAAAGTAAGGGTGATGATTGCATAAGGTTTTCTAGTTCACACACTCCTCTCACACCTGTTTCATTTAAATAATCCTCTCCCTGGCTACCTCATAGAGCTGTAGTTACCAAGCACATGAGACAAGCATTAGCATTTTATAAAGAATTGTGTATACCTGTGCAGACCAAGACTGCAGTAGCTTTTTCGGACAGAGTTGTTTAGCTTATTGAGTATGTGTGACTAGTTCTAGAACTAACTAATCTGGTACTAATACCAGATTTTATATATAGCTGGAATAATTTATTAAGCTATGGTTTCTTTGAGCTGCTCCTGATTTAATTTTCTGTAAGTTTAATAAGTATGCCCAACAGTTTCCAGGTTGTCAGTTGTTAATTTGTCATCAAAACAGAGGAGAACAGGGGTGCCTGGGTGGTGCAGTTGGTAGTGTGTCCGACTCTGTTTCAGCTCTCAGGTCCTGATCTCAGGGTCTTGAGATCGAGCCCCGTGTCGGGCCCTGTGCTCAGTTCAGAGCGTGCTTGAGATTTTTCCTCTCCCGCTTGTGCTCTCTCTCTCTCAAATAAGTGAATCTTTAAAAAATATATATTTAAAAACCCCATAAGGGAACAGATGTAAATCTAAGCCTCAAGGCACATATCACTGGGAGCTCCTCCTGCCTTGACAGAGATCAGCACAGAGGGCGTGGTT
The DNA here is from genome assembly GCF_048418805.1 of Vulpes vulpes. Taxonomy (NCBI): domain Eukaryota; kingdom Metazoa; phylum Chordata; class Mammalia; order Carnivora; family Canidae; genus Vulpes; species Vulpes vulpes. Next base: position 129,279,785 of record NC_132782.1, read on the forward strand.
GTTGCTTCTGCCCCGGCTCTACTTCTAGAGTTACTAAACTGGACATAAGGAGCACCATGGACATAGGGACTTTTATGAGAAAGTAAAACAAATATGTCCCCAGTGATCCATCTAAGATTACTAGATTGGTAGATGGAGGAGATGTGGCGCCTATAAAACCCAGCAGCATTCAAATGCAGATGGCTTTTCGAAACAAGATCTTTAAATCTGTGACATTTCTCTGGTTGGGTGCTACTGTCCGTGGATGAAAAATCATTTATTGTGTACCCACTTATGGGCCAGATGCACCCGGCATGCAATCTGGGGTACGAGAGAACTAAAGCCTGGCCTGCCCCCAAGGAGAGGACGTAGGCACGTTGGATGTGGCTTGCCATGGGTGCAAGTACCTGGGCAGGGGGCGGGAGGGTTGGGGGGTGCCGAGGGAGGTGGTCACCATAGGCCCTCTTTCCAGGAGTCCACTCTAGCATGACAGCAGGCTCTTGAGCCTGTAATAGAGAGGTCCTCGCCTTCTGGGTGGGAGTCAGGAAGCAGTGGGCCCACATCTAGGTTCCTGTTACTTTTGTTTGTCGAGGTTTCTCACACACTGAGCTGTTTAATATGTGCGTCTTTGTTCATCATTCTTTCGGAGTCTAGATTCTTCTGGGAATCCCAGCCTCTAGGCTTGCTCCTAACCTGTTGAGATTTAAAATTTCAAAGTCCAACTTTTTGGGTTTTTTAGATGTTATCTTTTTATTGTTTTTTATAATTTTAATTCCAGGATAGTGTACAGTGTCATATTAGTTTCGGATGTGCAATATAGTGATTCAGCATCCCTCCCCCACCTGCCCTCGGTAACTATCAGTTCTCTATAGTTAAGAGTCTGTTTTTTGGATGTGTCGCTGCTCACTTTTATTTATTTATTTTTACTCCTTTGCTCATTTTTTGCTTTTTTTTTTCATATGGTGAAGTTATATAGTATTTGTCTTTCTCTGACTGGCTTATTTCACTTAGCACAATATTCTCTAGCTCCATCTGTATCATTGCAAATGCAAGATTTCATTCTTCATCTATCGATGTACACTTGGGCTGCTTCCATAACTTGTCTATGGTAAATAAGGCTGCTATAAATATGTGGGTGCATGTATCTCTTTGAATTAATGTTTTTATATTCTCTGGGTAAATACCTAGTAGTAGGATTACTGGATCATAGGGTAGTTCTGTTTTTGTTTTTTTTCTTAAGATTTTATTTATTTATTCATGAGAGATACAGAGAGAGGCAGAGACACAGGCAGAGGGAGAAGCAGGCTTCTCACAGGGAGCCCGATGTGGGACTCGATCCCCAGACCCTGGGATCACACCCTGAGCCGAAGGCAGGTGCTCAACCGCTGAGCCAGTGTCCCTGTATACTTCTGTTTTTAACTTTTGAGGAACTTCCATACGGTTTTCCTCAGTGGCTGCACCAGTTTGCATTCCCACCAACAATACAAGAGGTTTCCTTTCTCCACATCCTCACCAGCACTTCCTGTTTCTTGTGTTTTTGATTTTTGCCCTTCTGATAGGTGTGAGGGTGGTGTCTCATTGTCGCTTCAATTAGTGTTTCACTCATGATGACTGATGTTGAGCATCTTTTGATGTGTCTGTTGGACTTTGGATATCTTCTTTGGAGAAATGTCTGTTCATGTCTTTGGTCCATTTTTTATGGGATTATTTGTTTTTTGGGTTCAAAGTTCAACCTTGAACTATGTATATTCTAAACTATATAGTCTGAAGGTCCATTTCTAGGTAGATAAGACAAAATTGACTTTCTATTTTTTCTGCAATTTCTTAACATTTATTATAAGCTGTTTGCTTTAGGCAGTGGCCCAACTCCTCTTACATTATTTTAAAACTTTGTCAGTGTCATAGTATTGGTCCATTGAGTCATAATGTCTTTGCATTTATTTGAGTATACATATTTGGAGAGAAAAAAACTGAGCTGGTGCCACATGCTGATACATTGGTCTGAAGGTCCAGCTGTCCCTCCGAGAGAAGGACCCAACTTTAAAACGCCCACAGGCTCTCACCCAGGAGAAGGCCATGTTCAGTTTGAGCCCGAAGATCATGAAGCCCCATGGCAAGAGGTTAGATAAGTTCAAGTCTGGCATCTACCAGGCTCTCCATGAGCTGGAGAGGAACTGGGACCCCAGGGCCCACCTGAGGGAGCTGAATGCAACAGCAGCCAAGGAAATTGAAGTTGGTGGTGGTTGGAAGGTTCTTATCACCTTTGTTCCTATTCCGGAACTAAACTCTTTCCAGAAAATCCAAATCCAGCTAGTCTGTGAATCAGAGAAAAAGTTCAGTGGGAAGCTTGTTGTCTTTATTGCTCAGAGAACTCTGCCTTAGCCAACTTGAGAAAAGCCATACAAAGAATGAACACAAGCGTCCCAGGATCCACACTTTGACAGCCGTGCATGACGCGGTCCTGGAGGACTTGGTTTTCCCAAGCAAAATCGTACGCAAGAGGATCCACGTGATGCTGGATGGCAGTCAGCTCACAAAGGTTCATTTGAATAAAGCCCAGCAGAGCAACATGGAGCACAAAGTTGAAGCTTTTTCTGGTATCTGTAAGAAGCTCACCAGCAAGGATGTTGACTTTGAGTTCCCAGAGTTTCAGTTGTAAACAAAAATGATGGGAAAGAAAAAAAGCTCTTAGGTGTCCTTCCTGTTTACTTGAGGCAAATAGAGTTTTCCATCGCTCTGGAATATATGATCATTTCTCATCAGATCTTTAGCACAGTTCTTAGAATGGGGCTCGGATTCTATAGTGACCTTGAGGAAGGCATGCAATCTGTCTTGATCTTCTTAGCCCAAATGTAAAGGGATTTTCAGTAGAATTCCCACTTCCCAGAGTCCCCCGTCAGAAAGGATTTCTGCTTTTTAAAAAGTATGCACTTCATCCTTTTCATCAATAATCTGAAAAAGAATGAGAATTTGGGATGCAAAGACAGGAATGAGCTTTGAGATGAGTGGTGATGGGCAGTATCCCAGATGAGTCCCAGTGGAACCTTTTGAACTGTAGACAACAAAGTGAACAGGTTGCAGTGGGGATTGGTTAATAGAAAGCTTTGTGCCTCTGTACTCAAGCCAATATAAAAGGAGAGCATGAACTCGGATGTGTCAGGCATTGAGACGCGCCCGTCTATACCCGTGGAACAGGCTTCATGCTCACAGTGGTCCCGGAAGGAAGATGACTGTGAGAAATGGGGTCATCAGGATTAAGTTGCTTACTTAGGTCACACTAGAATTGGGAACACAGTTTTGGGTAGTTTTTAAAGTTTGATTACCGGGCCGGTGATCTTTAGTTTGTTGTATCTACAATGTGAATGCATACTTTAAAAATTTGCAAAGGTATGTGGGGGGTTAAGGTAGGTAAGAAAATGTTAAAGCCAATGCATTTTCATGCTTGTGTGAGCTTTCAAGAATGGCAGGTAATAAAGAAGGGAAGAGGCATCATAGTTTTTCAGATGAAAATCTATTTGGTCCTTATATTAAGACAGTGGTAGTACCAGTGGATTCTGTTCTGTATTTTATTTTAAGGCTTTATTTTTAAGTCCTCTCTATACCCAGTGTGGGGCTCTAACCCACAACCCTGAAATCAAGAGTCACATGCTCTACCGACTAAGCCAACTAGGCTCCCCTGTATCCTTTATTTTTTTTACCCCTGTATCCTTTATTTTCAATATTCTATTATTATTATTTTGCAAATGTCTTAACCTTATGTAATAGGTATTTGTTGGGGCGCTTGGGCGGCTTGGTTGGGCATGATCACAGAGTTGTGGGATCAAGTCCCGCATGGGGCTCCACTCGCAGTGTGGAGTCTGCTTGTTCCTCAACCTCCCTCTGCTTATGCACGTGTGTGCTTGCATGTGCTCACTCGTTCTCTCTCAAAATCTTTAATAGGTATTTATTGCTTTCCACTAGCATGTAAGCTTTTCAGGGCAGAGACTTTGCCTTTGAAGCTAACTGGTATGCAGTAACTGCTTGAAAGATAGAAAAAGAAGGAGTAATGAAGAAAGACATTGAAGGAAGACCATGGGGCAGCAGGATGGCTCAGTTGGTTAGGCCTCCAACTCTTGGTTTCAGCTCAGGTCGTGATCACAGGGTGGTGGGATTGAGCATGGAGTCTGCTTAAGACTCTCCCTCTCCTCTGCCCCGTGCTTTATTTCTAAAATAAATAACTAGAATCTTTTTGAAAGTATGTGTGTGTGTGTGTGGGGTCTTACCTGGTGGCTCAATCAGTTAAGCATCTGACTTCAGCTCAGGTCATGATCTCAGGGTCGTGGGATTGGGCCTCTGCAACAGGCTCCCTGCTGAGGGGGGAGTCTGCTTATCTCTTTCCCTCTGTCCCTCTCCCCTCCTGTGCTCTTTCTCAGATAAGTAGATAAAATCTGTAACACAGAAACACTTGAGAAAGAGGGGAACTGCGTTGAATATGATTGTACTTAGAGGGTTTAGGGTAATGCTGGATTATCTTGGTGACATGCATGCAACAAGGAGCCTAGTGATCTGGAATTGTCTGCTTCCAGGTTTTATCAAGCACTGTGATAAGAATACATTGTGAGTATATAGGAAAGATCCATCTTCTTCTTTGTAGATTCTAGAACATTCCTGGGCATAAACAGGGCCCTCAGACACCTCTTGTATGTTATATATACGTGTGTGTGTGTGTGTGTGTGTGTATACATAGGTATATGTGTTATGTAAGTATATATATTCATTCACTGTCCCTCGTGCTGGATACACCCCCACCTTTTTATAAAATTGCACTTTGGCTGAATGCTCCCCACAAATGCCAAGAAGCACCATAAAACAGTGCAGGAACTGTACTCTGGGATCACTTGTTGAGGTGTTTTTGAAGCTCGGTGTCCCTCTCTGCTCTGTATCCCCTTTTAGGAATTCTGGTGGGGAAACTTCTCAGATTCCAGTACCTGGAAGGGATGGCTGTGGGCAACCAGCGGGCTTTCATCTGATCCCTTTATTGTTACACAGCGGAGGCCCTCTGCGCTTGTGCTTGTGAACGGGGTCTGATTCTAGTGCTATTTTGTACTGGATGCACCCTAATATATGTGTGCATGTGGAAGAAGTAGCAGACAGACAGGTGCTTACCTCTTTGAAAGGAGTAGGGTTGGGAGGGGGCGGTGAGGAGAGAGCTGTGCGTTTTCACTGCCTCATTGTTTCTCAGCCTTGCTTCCATCATTCTTTCCCAGAGAAAGTTTGTAGATGTTTTTCCTAATTGCCTCCTGTCTCCCACCCAATTTAGTACAAAGGGATAGAGTTTGTTGGGGAGGGGCATAGATTATTGTAATGTCTATGGTAGTTTTCAACCCGTTTTCCCCCTTTTGGGGGGGGCAGTATTATAATATCCCGTTGAAAATGCAGGCTTTACATACTTATGTATTATTATTTATTATTATTTACCGTTTTTGTTTTTTTTTTTAAACAACTGTTATTTTAGAAATCCAAAAGAACAGTCCTGGAGCTAGAAAGGTTCAGCTGCCCTGGATCCAGAGGGCGACTCCACGCTGGTGCTCTTATTTCTGAGGAGCGAAGGGGGGGGCAGCAGGTTGAAGCCACACTGGTCCTGAGGGCAGGCACAGGAGGAAGGGGGGCACTTGCAGATGTCAGCGGGGTGGGAGCAGGACGGGCAGGGGGCTGGTTACCCAGCCCAGATGCCCCAGAGGCCTATTCCTGTCTTCATTTTCTTCATCTTTTGATTGTATTTGGCAAGGGGGATGCTGGTGAATATTAGTGAGGAGCCTGCAGTGGGTGTTCCCAGTGGGGGTATGAAAGTTACCTGGAAGTGTGCCTCCCCATGAGAACGGTCAGGAGGCCCGGCTCTGGGAAAGGGGTGTTTGGGAAAGAAGGCCTGGCCGCCAAGGGGGCCCCTGTGCGCTCTAGAGACCCAGGCGGAAACTCTGAGAAGGTGGTTTGGGAATATCAGATAAAAATCAATCTTGAAGAAGAGTAAAGAAAATGATGTTTATAAGTAACGTGGAAGAGTGATCTTTTAAACAAATCAGAGTGGAAGTCCCATGATGTATTAACGAAGTAATTTTCTAAGCTAATTTTCTTGTTTCAAGGAAGAAAGTGTCTTTTTTCTGCCTGATGTTCAGAAATTAAAGCTTTTTAGATAGAAATGGTGAATGAATTTTATCAGCCAAAGCTTTTTAATTGCTCTTGGGCCCTCAATTTTAAAAGTTGTATATATCAAATAATTAAAAAAATAACCTCTGTAGTTAAAGAATATAACCACATTTGCTTGGGTTTTGTTCTGATACACTTTTAAAGGAAGCACTTCCAATTTCTGTGTCGTATGGAACAGTGCTGCAGGCCAGGAGCTAAAAGATGATTTGAAACAGATTTTTTTTTCCCTAGGTGATTTCATAGGATTTTTTTTTTTTCATTTTAAACTTTTTTTTTTTTCAAACGAGTACATACTCCTAAAATTTGAATTGTTTAGCTGGCCTGTCTACAGAAAGCTCACTTATTTAAAAAAATATTAGCGGGCATCCCGGGTGGCTCAGCGGTTTAGCGCCACCTTCAGCCCAGGGTGTGATCCTGGAGACCCTGGATCGAGTCCCACGTTGGGCTCCCTGCATGGAGCCTGCTTCTCCCTCTGCCTGTGTCTGTTCCTCTCTCTGTGTGTGTGTCTCTCATGAATAAACAACTAAAATCTTAAAAAAATATATTAGCAGTCTTTAGATAGAAAAAATCCTTGTTGCTCCTTCACATAAAGGAAAACTCTAAGCCAGAACCAAAGTTACAGAATGTGGATGCATACTGACTTTGCATTTTTAGTTTATCACTTGGGATCTTGAGCTTGGCATGTATGTGCTTATGAATTTTTCCTGTGCATGTGCTATTACATTAAGACTAGAGAGTCCACTGTCCAGAGCCCCATCTTGCAACTAGTTGGTGGTAGAGTCAGCATTTGAACCCAGGTCCAGCCGATTGCAGTCCTTGATTTTTCTCTCATCACTCCCTTGGTGAGAGCAGTCAACAGAGAAGATAAATTTCTCTCTGGCTCTTCTACTAGGATATTTAAAGTTAGATCTGTAATCACTTTGTGGTTTGGGGCATAACATTGAATCTGTCAGACACATTTGAGTAAATGAAAAATATGCTTTTATGGGTTTTTTTGTTGTTGTTGAATACTGATTGGTCTCATTTGGTCTCATCCCCTCAAAAAATGCCCCAAACTCTTCTAACATAACTTCCATTTTCTACATTTGAAAAAATAAAAAGAGTGAATTTCTTTATAATTTTTGCCGATTGACAAATGGTTCAAACAACATAGAATGGGAAGACACCTAGTATACTCCTTGAATTCAGCCTTCTTGTTGTATGGACAAGAACTGGGTCAGAAGTAAGATGAATGAAATGTGCCCCATAGCAAGGTGTAGAGCCAACTCTCAGCCAAGATAGAACCTCTCTACCTTAGCATACCCTGTTTGTCTTTAGATTTGTGAAATGCAACTCCTAATTGAGAGTGCTTTGCATCTGAAAAAAAATTAACTCCAGATTGCTTTCCACAGCTAATGCTTAAGGAGTACTTGGTTTTTTTCTTTGCCTTTCCTGTTCTATCCATACCACAACCCCTCCTAGCCACCTGCATTGATAGGTTTTGTTCTAGTCACTTAGAACAAGAATCCAGGATGAAAATATAGTTGTTTTAAGATTTTTTTCTGCCAAATTATTTATTCTATTTTCTAAAGATGCCATTATATAGATAGAGATGACTGATATGCTGGAGTGGGACATGGGCAGGGGGATACTCATTATCTAAGAATGCGTATCTGAGGTATAATAGGAGTGGTGGCACCTTCCTGCTTACCAGAGGTGAGGTGTCTGTCCCTTTGGCAACACCTTCCCAGCATCACTAACTTCCTTGTTTCCTATTCCCACATCCAGATCCTATGTAACCACGACTGGCAGGAAATCAGAATAAATGTGTGTGTGTGTTTTTAGGCGATGGAAGTTACTAGAGGGTAGACAATTAACACTTGTTGTGTACTAGCTTTACATTGTACCTGACCTGTCTTTTATAAACTAACCTCCAGGCCAGAATTTGATCCATGGTACATTGCACAGTGTTGGTTATCTTACTTATGAAAATGTAAACTCATTGAATTTCTGTTTGTAACTCTGGCTAAGTAAATCTACAGCTTAAATATCCATTATTTGGTCAGAGGCCTAGTGCCATTTCTCTAACTTGGGGGGAAAATGCAGGTCAAGGGCTGCTGTCTCTCTAAATGACCCTCTAAGGTGAAGCAGAAACCCCACCCGCGCCTCTTGGTGGTGAGGGGCCGGGAGAGGGCTCCTCTGTGGAACTAGAACTTGAAGGCCCTCTCCATAACAAAAATGCCATCAGACTATATTTCAGTAATGAAACTTAATCATGTTTTATGGAAGCAAATGTTCCTCCGTTCATTTCCATTTCCATGGATGCTGCAATAGTCACTTACAAGCTCATCATGATCTCCATCTCCCTGGGCATTATCTGTGTGTTGTTGGCATTTTCACCTGTGTAATGAGAAGGAAAATGACACATAATCTTCTCTTCTTTCCAGCTGTGTTCTTCTTAATTAGTAGACCAGCCTCTTTAATATTCCCAGGACAAGGAAAAGCTTGGGAAGTTGGGCATGTGGTTTATAACAATATTTTGTGTAGATTTTATTTTTTCTTAATTGAGGTTTCTGGTCTAAGTATGAAGAAATCTTTGAAAACCTGTGTGTAGTAGGGTTTAGCACATATAATAGAAGAGCATCTGTGTTGCATAGTTGCCATTATTGTAGAATTCTGTAAGCAAAGAGTTAAATTTTCTTTCCGTTTTATTAAATGTATGTCAGGTACAGTGCTAGATCCTAACAGTCCAGAAGTGACTTCTGGGAGGAGCCCATAGGGTATAGACGACAAACAGAGCTTCAATATCATACTGGAAGTACAATAATTAGTGCCGAGGAGTGCATGTGTGCGCTCACACACAGTGTGCATTTGGCTGAACAGAGGGATACAAACAGCAGAATTTTGCAGGCAACAAAACTATTGGCCTGAAAGGTCTTGGCCAATGAAGATACTATGTAAAATAGTTGCATGTGTCAGAATCCTACTGTCCCCCTTTTTTTGGGGGGTGGGTGGTAATTAATTAGTTAATCTTTAAAATTTAATCTAGCTGGTGCCATTTTGTAATATGCTATTAACTCTTGTGCTTCCTGTGTGTTATGAGTGGAAATCTGTCTTCTCTTGATCCATCGTGTCTCCTTCTCTATCCCAGCTTCTTTCCACGTACTATTCAAATTCTGTGTTAACATTTGCCTTCACCAAAGATTTTTTTTTATTAGTCACTGAAGCTGTAATCATTGGTTAGATTTGCCAGCGAACTCCAATGAGTGTAATTTACTGCCTGTCACAGTTGTGGTCTTAATGGATAATAAAAGAGCCAGTTGAAGTCAACAGTTTTTGATGCTTTAGTGAAAATCCTTCCAAAGCTGGTTAACTTGTCTTTCAGATTGCTTCCAAGTATGATCATCAAGCAGAAGAAGATCTTCGAAACTGGATAGAAGAAGTGACGGGCATGAGCATTGGCACCAACTTTCAGCTGGGCTTAAAAGATGGCATCATCCTCTGCGAGTAAGTTGTGGCCATTTCTGTTCTTCTGGCCCTTTCCACGGACTTCTGTGTCGTCCTCCTTCCCAATCCAGGGTGTCAGACCTTGAAGTTTCACACATGTTTTCGATGCTTCCTTCACTGATGTGAAAGGAACCAGCTTTACACTCCAGTCCTTGTTCTTGTGTGAACAATAAATGTCACCTACACTTTTCTTTTCAGGCTCATAAACAAGCTACAGCCGGGCTCAGTGAAGAAGGTTAATGAGTCCTCGTTAAACTGGCCTCAGGTAACAGCCAAACCAGCAGCCTCCAGTTATTCTGTATGCAGCAAAGACTTGTTTCATTTTACAGTAGACATTTTAGCAGAAATTTGTATACGTGGCTGTATTTTGTGTAGTTCTGTGATTGTTAGATGCTGAGCTTAGTCTGTCTACTCTGAGGGAGGATTCAGCACCACTTAGGTGTGGAGAAATAGAAATACAACCCAGACCGTAAGGATAAATGAGGGGGAAAAGCAAGGGGCTTAACATAACCACTAATGGTTGACTATAGAGTAACACTGTATTAAGCAGTCTTAGTTCATGAATGGGTCTGATGAAGCAAGCTTAGATATTTTGAGTATGTGTTTTGAGATAATAAGGAAAAAAGCATTTAGTAACCACAAATTTATGTTTAAATTGACGTCAAAACGTAACTTATTAATATGAGTAATTACATACCGTTTGACAAAATTTTAGCCCTGGCTAACTCTGACAGAATCATAGAACTCTTAAAAATCTCTGAGGGCGATCTTGGCTTCTAAGAACTGAAAAAAAAAAAAATGACTGCATAAAAATATTAAAAAGACCATTATGTGACCCATTATGAAATACTCTCTACTCTTTCCTTTTCCAGAGGGAGTTGTGCTTAGTGTGTTATTGGCCAAGAAGCCTTGCCAAGCAGCTTTCTGCCTGGCACCTTACTACTAGTCACGAAGACTTAGAATTCTTAGATAACGTGAACGTCAGTATTTAGCGCCCCAAGTTACATGGTTCTTTTCCTTTATAGCTGGAGAATATTGGCAACTTTATTAAAGCTATTCAGGCTTATGGCATGAAGCCACATGACATATTTGAAGCCAATGATCTTTTTGAGAATGGAAACATGACCCAGGTTCAGACTACACTGGTGGCTCTGGCAGGCCTGGTACGTATATGTCTTTAATGGTGGATTTTTAGAAGGACCCCTGTGTTAGTGATGAAGCACGACTCCTCTCTCCCGTGGGAGTTCAGACGAGGCAGGGAGGGGCCTCTGTCTCCTCCATAATTATTAGTTTTGTGGAAAGGCTGCTGACATCAGCTGCCTCCTAAGAGAGCTTAATTAGAATACTTACATTTCAGAGCTACCTGTATTACTGAATGGCCTTAAATAAGTTTTTCATCCCTGGGTTGAGTATTATCTAATGAGGCCTTCATCTGTGGACAATGTCATTTCTTTGTTGTTCCTTCTGTAAAAAAAAAAAAAACTCTTGGCGGAACCTCCACATTTTCGTGTCTCTTTTTAGTAAGTGTGTAAATTTCTGTCTAGGCTAAAACAAAAGGATTCCACACAACCATTGACATTGGAGTTAAGTATGCTGAAAAACAAACAAGACGTTTTGATGAAGGAAAATTAAAAGCTGGCCAAAGTGTAATTGGTTTGCAGGTAAGTAATGTGTTATTACTTGATCAGTCACTTCTTGCAGGATCATTAATTCTCACAACGTGAAGTGTGTCTCTTATAAGTACGAAATGGATAAGATGAATCATAATGTAGGTTTGGGGGATGGATATGTAGTTCATATAATTTATGTACGCTTAAAGCCTAGGGGACACTGATGATGGCTTTAAAAGAAACCTCAGGCATGCCATCGGACATGACAGTTGTTGCTCTAGAAAATGATTTCCCCCCACAGTTACATTGTCTTTAAGAAAATGTGCTTTGTAAATTACTAAACGTTATTGACCAAATGAGGCAGTTTTACAAAGCCTTAATGCTAAAGCCATTTATCTACATGATACAGTAGCCAAGCGCTATTAAAAACAAAAACAAAAAAAGCCAACCTGAACTAAGTGTTTTTTTGTTTTTTTACCCCCCTTCACATTGTTCCCCTGGAGAGTGTCACAAAACCACCACTGCTAAATGTCCAGTATGCTAAGGGCTTTACTACATCTGATACCTGCTTGATGCAGTGCCCCTCTGTTGACTGAATGTATATGAGGTGGATTTATTTTTGTACAGTACAAAATTGTATCTGGTAAGAAACTGGAAGCCTGAAATTCAAAACCGTAGTCAGTTGGTTAACTTATAACTTAACAAAAAGGAACTCTAGAGCAAGGTAAAAATGATAGACAAGCATTCAAAGATTAAGGAAAACAAATCAGGTTCTAAAACACTATGGTCAGTGTCCTCACAATTTTAAAGATGCACCTGCATATTTTTGTGTGTTTATCTGTTTGTATGCATGTGTATTGATACATACACAGATACATAAGATACATCTGGGTGGTAGGACTGCAGTGATTTGTCCTCTTCCCTTCCTTTTCAAGAAAAAAGATCAACAGAAATGGGTCCCCAACCAGTAGAATGATTGGGTATACTGGTTGGTCTTAAAGCCATATACTCAGTGGAGAAGAGAATTATTGTTCCTCTGAGCTTCGCATTCCTCATTCTTTTTATGTGGCTCTTTTCCCATGAAGATGTTGGTGATTTTGGTGAAACTTTAAAGAAATCCTTGTTGAGCTGCCAGAGAAGACACCTGGCATTTGCAGTCACACTCTATACAAACATCTGTAGTAGAAAAGCCTAGTGCCTAGCCAGAGAGTGCTCCTGTCCCTTTATATGGCTGAAGCAGGTACCTCTTAATTTGGTTATCTGTGCTATGAACAGTAGGGAGAAGAGCAGAGGAAAATAATCATTCATAATTCTGCCCTCTTAAAAACTTGTTTAAATTTTTCTTTTTAAAGTGAGCACCCTGAAATTTGGGAAAGCATGGCGATTTTGTATCTAGCTAGCCTCAGCACAAAAAGGGACTTGTCAATTGTGCCCCTCTATCTTTTTTTTTAGTAGAACGGAGAGTTTGGCTTGTCATACATGTTGTTGTTGACTTCTGATAATCAGTGCTAATTTTATTTTTATCTTAAAAGATGGGAACCAACAAATGTGCCAGCCAGGCGGGTATGACAGCCTATGGGACCAGGAGGCATCTTTATGATCCCAAAATGCAAACTGACAAGCCTTTTGACCAGACCACAATTAGTCTGCAGATGGGCACCAACAAAGGAGCCAGCCAGGTAAGCAATGCCTTTTTGTGCTTGTAGCAAAGAGTACAGAAGGGTTATGTAAATTAGCATTTACTTCATTCTTTATTAACTAAGTTCAAAGGGTGGTTTTCGATTTATTTATTTTTTTTATTTTTTTTATTTTTTGGTCTTATGGTATATTTAGAGTACATTCCTTCAGGGAAGTAGGCTTTGCTGAGAAAGCAAAAAAAAAAAAAAAAAAAAGAAAAAGTCAGAGGACTCTTTCTATAGTAATACAAGTATGGTGTGATTCATGGCTTTTTCTGGCAGTTAGAAGTAGAAGAGCCACCTTTCCACCTAACCAGAAGAAAAAAGATAAGTTTATTATAGCAAGTTTATTTCTTGATCCAAATCCAAGTAAATTGCTATACCTTGGACTTTTAATTTTTATAGGATCCCTTAATTAACTTGGGAGGTAAAACTATCTGGTGCTCTAAGAAGTACTTAGCTAGCATGCCTATTAAATGTGTGAACATATGTAGGTCGAACTGCAGGGTGGTGAGAAGGCCAGTACTCTAACACCCTGCAAGATGAAGTATTTCCTTGTTAAAAATAGATCAGCAGCACCTCCCAAGGAGGTTCCCTCAACCACTGGAGCACAGGCAGGTCTCCCATCCAACAAGAGTGGGGATAAGGTTTGAAGAAGCTCTTCCCTGATGACCTCAAGATGAGATTTATTATTTGCCCTTTCTGGAACGCGTCCCGCCACATGTGGCATTGTCTCTCATAGCTGCCATTCGAGTCTGCTTTTTTTTTTTTTTTTTTTACCAATTAAATCTGGAAGTGTCTGCTTAGCAGAAATGCAGAAACGCGGTATGAGGTACCGTACTCACAGCTGGCTCTTTGAGATTCAGGTCCTTGAGGGCTGCTCAGTGTCATTTCTGGTGGCCGTGTGACGAGCTTCTGGAATGGGGGGGACTGGAGAATGTATGTGGTCATAGTAGGGACTCACCGTACCTTCCCAGGCTGCCCCACGTTATGCTGTGTCTTTACGTTCTATCTAATCCTCTCCTAAATCCAAAGTGGGTGGGATTTTTCCACACTTGCAGATGAGAAACTTAAAGTCGGTTAGCTCGTTTTGAGGCAGTTTGACAGCAGAGCAAGGACTTGAAGAGAAGGGCTGATCTGGCCTGAGAGCCAGCGAATAGGGATTCTTAGGAAGGATTTAGCATCAGGACTGTTGGGTAAGCTCGCTTTGCCCCAGAAAACACGTCCCCCTCTGCATGTTCCCACTCACTGCGACTGCCCTAGTTGATGGGATGTTCGCAAGAACAGGCTTTAGCTGCGGCCTCAACTTCTGTCCTGTGTTCTAATCCCAGGCGGGGATGTTAGCACCAGGTACCAGAAGAGACATCTACGATCAGAAGCTCACACTGCAACCAGTGGACAACTCGACAATTTCTCTACAGATGGGAACCAACAAAGTGGCCTCCCAGAAAGGAATGAGCGTGTACGGGCTGGGGCGGCAAGTATACGACCCCAAGTACTGCGCCGCTCCCACAGAACCCGTCATTCACAACGGAAGCCAAGGAACAGGAACGAACGGGTCTGAGATCAGTGATAGCGATTATCAGGCGGAGTACCCAGAGGAGTACCCCGGCGAGTACCCAGACGACTACCCCCGGGATTACCAATACGGCGACCAAGGCATCGATTACTAGGTCCCACCAGGAGCTCAGTATTTAGCCTGTTGTTTTTATTCAGTGAGAACCAAGCTAGCCTTGAGTGATTTTTATCTTGTCTTCCTAAAACACTATTATGCTTATTGTACCTGAAGGAAATACTGCCTTACATACATTCCCTCTTCCTTTCCCTGCCTCTTCCCCCAATAGCTGCCTTTAGTGCCGTAACAGTCCAGTCCCACAGCAGAAGCAATAACTCGCATATGAAGTTAAAAGGAACACTGTGAAAGGGGAGTACCTTCGTGCAGCCAGTTCTCTCATCCAAGACCTATGCATTTTTACGATCTACTTAATAAACTGAGATTTTCAGACAATAGGAAGCTTGTTCTTTTTTTCTTTTTCTTTCTTTCTTTCTTTTCTTTTTTTTTTTTTTTTTTTTTTTTTTGCAGTCCCGTATCTGGTTTCTACGTGGAGGACTAAACTCATGCTTTTAGCTAAATGTGGTCTTTGCCGACTAAATTTAAGACGCAGCGTTTTAAGAGATTTACATACCGATGTCTCCACAGTATTGTTTGCTAATCTTTAAATAAAGTCCTGATCCGTGTGCATTTGTGATTATATGTGTACTCATTCTCTCACCTGAACTGACCAGAGCTTTCCCGAGTGGGGTTTCTAAAGGAGCGTGTACAAAGTCGGCCTGCAGACAGTCGGGTCTGGGTGGTGCGTTTGCTTCCTGTTTGTGCCAATGTATCAATGTAGAGTTGCTCTGTTCTCTTCAACTGTATTTATTGCTGCGTTTCTCAGCATAAACTTATCCCATTGTATTTTTTATAAATAAATATTTTTTTTTGAACGTTCATATGAGCCACAGGCTGATTATTTTCTGGATGACGTCCAGACAGGTGAAGGCAGAGTTTTAAAAGGTTCCCCCCTCTCCAGGTACTGTTCTGAGACATTCCCTCGTTGCTTTACTTAATCCATACAACGTCACAGCCTATGTTTGAGACCGAGGCTTAGCAAACTGAAGGGATCTGCCCACGGTACACAGTAAATGACAGCCGAAATTCAAACTATTTTTTGAGCATCATGTGACCCTTGCTTATTCCATTGAGACTCAAATGCCTCAAACTCAACCCAAATCCAACTTGGAATAATCTTAAAATCATTCTGAGGACCATTGGTGAGGACAGGGTAGCAGTATTTTTTTTTTTTATTTTTTTTTAAAATTTATTTATGATAGTCACACAGAGAGAGAGAGAGAGAGCGAGAGAGAGGCAGAGACACAGGCAGAGGGAGAAGCAGGCTCCATGCACCGGGAGCCCGACGTGGGATTCGATCCCGGGTCTTCAGGATCGCGCCCTGGGCCGAAAGTAGCAGTATTTTATATTCATATCCTAAGTGTATAAATATTAATAAGGAACCACTGAATTAGGAACAGGATCTACTATTATGGTTCTGGCCTAATGATGGTCAAACAATAAGGACAAAAATGAAGAAGAATAGGGTCCATCAACCTTACCATTTATTCTGTGAATGGCTCTGAGAAGAAGACCCCTTTCCAGGGACAAATAACTAATGGGCACCGATCACACAACAGCCTGGAGTTCTGTTCCCTCTTCGTTCCTTAATGAGCTCTCCTCTCCCTGTGCCCTTGCTGCATTTAATTTGTCGATCCTTTTGACAAAACTCTGAAACACAAAAGAATGAGTGAGACCTTTTGGCACACTTTTTGGCAACCACTTACTTGACCATATCATTTAGGGGAATTCAATCCTTAAAGTTTTCCCTGTTGAATTAAAATATTTTAGGGGATAGATTTCCAAGTGGATTTTTAATCAGAAAAGTGCAAGTCGGGGAAAGAAGCCTTTGTTAGCTTCCTATCACCATCAGAAATAATTTCCTTAGGGTACATACAAATAAAGTGCTATTGTATGTCTATGTTTTATGTGGAAGAGGTTGAGAATATGTTTAATTTTAAAATAATAGAAGTGCATATTGAACTTAAGTGCCTGGCTGAACCGAGGTGTGCTCTGAATGCGTTTCAAAACCAGAGGGCTTTGGGGCCCCTGGCTGGCTCAGTCGGCAGAGCATGCGACTCTTGATCTTGGGGTTGTGGGTTTGAGCCCCACGGTGGGTATAGCGATTACTTAAAAATGAAATCTTAAAGAGCTTTTAACACCTAACTTTTATGGCAACAGTATGAAGGAAAATTTAGTATAAACGTCACTTGACTTAGACAACATGGAGACTTCATTCAGTTGTTAGAATATCCCTGTCTACACCTGATAAGGCAAATAAGCAACGACTGTGTTGGCAACAGCTGCCTGCTATTTCCAGATAGAAGCAGTATGGACTTGACAGGGTGTGGCTTTCCCTGCATCGGTGGGCCTCGGTTAGTAAGAGGCCTGAGAACTGCAGATCTGTGGATACTGGCAGAGGCCACACGTGCCCCCTGAAGCCCAGAGGGTCTGACGTGATGCTTGAGGAGGCAAGAAAGCTTTAGAGAGAGATCAACTGTTAAAGCCTCCAGACCACCCAAAAGGCCAAACCAAGCCTTTGGCACCAAAGGGTCTTGGACTGCTGTGTCCAGAATGCCTGCCCAAGGTCATGTAGTCTGTATTAATTGTTCAGCTTCACTTTTCTCCAGGGAGAAGGGTTCAATGAAGGAAGTGGGTTCAGTCTCAGGAAACAGAACCTGAATCTCCAGACATTTAGGCCTGTGGTAGAAGCCCACAGAGCCCTCCAGAAGAGAAAATGAGGCTATGAGCCTCCTTTATGTGTGAATCTTCTATACTTTGGAGATTTTGAGGGTTGAGATGGCAACGGGAAGTGAAATGTTTGCTTACCAAAAACTCCTGGTCCATAAAGTAGGGCTTTTCTGATGATCCATCATTTGTTTCCATATCAACAGCAAAGCACAGGAGGAGTGCATCCAGCACAGTTTCAAACACAGATAAAAAACAATGGGCTACCAAGTAGGCAAAAAATGCCACCAGCAGCAGAGGGATTGCCCACACCTGGAGGACACGGTTGTAGTTAAATGCCATCAGTCCTCCAAAAACAGTGAAACACACCACCAACACCTGTCAAAACAAGAGTTTGTTGAAAATATAAATTGGTTGCCTGGAATATTTTAGAAATGATTTTTGTTAGTTACAAGTAAGTTTATATACATTGTGTGTGTGTGTGTGTGTGTGCATAAGTGTGCCCTATTATAAAAAATGCTTGTCAGAAAATATGGCACAATGATATTAAGAGAAAAAGAGCCATGATACCAAAAGGGCCCTTTGGAGGAAGGAGAAGAGGGCAGATGCATTTACATGTTTGCTGTGCCTGGTTTTTGTATTTATATAGACGGAATGATACTCCAAAACTTTTAGTTTTTTCACTTGATACTCCTGTAAGCATCTTCATTTAAAAGCTTCTTAATAAGCGTCATTTTAAAATAATGGTGCAACAACCCACCAAGTGAATATACTGTAGTTTAGCATGTGATTTGCTTTACCCTGGGGATTAAAGTGGAAAGGTGTTCCAATGCTGGTGTGGGGAGATAATACAATTAATCCAGGCTTTTGCCATATATAATAATTTCCAGGAACATAAAATGATGTACCTAATTCTTTTTTATTTTTATTTACTTATGATAGTCACACAGAGAGAGAGGCAGAGAGATAGGCAGAGGGAGAAGCAGGCTCCATGCACCAGGAGCCCAATGTGGGATTCGATCCCGGGTCTTCAGGATCACACCGTGGGCCAAAGGCAGGCGCCAAACCGCTGCGCCACCCAGGGATCCCTGTACCTAATTCTTTAACAGATAAAATGAGGTCTGTCTGGAATCCCCATTGCCCTTGGATATCCTCAATGACGGACATGAATGTCTGAATGCTACTTCATTCAAGAAATACAGGAAAATGAATTACTGCCTAAAATGAAAGTCTTTTATAAAGACAAAGATTCTTTGGAAGTAGTTATTAGACAACATATCACCCACAATCTTACCGAACTAACATAAACAGTATTATCCATTTAAATACAAAGATTATTTAGGCTGTTTAGAAAGGCATTTATCAGTTTGTACTTCTAGAGCTACTGTTGCATGAAAAAAGTCTCTGGGGCCCAGCTGAACCTTAAAATATATGTGCAACTAACATACCCCTGTGAAATCCATGCATGTTATAACTTGTTACTGACAGTTAACTCTGATATGCACTAGAGACCTTTACCAAAGGCCACAGAGGCACAAAATGCTAAATGAGCCATGAGTCCTCATTTGACTTTGGCCAGGTTACAACTGGAGACCAAGCTCTTGTTCACTTTGGGGCACCACCGAAGGCCTCAGCATTCATGTCCTTGAGGATGAATGGTTGGAAGAAGCTAGTGTGTCTAAGCTTGGAATAGTGAAGATGTGGTAGGAAGGTCAGGAGGTCTGTGGTCAAGAATTTGAAGGGCAGGCAATCAAGTGGAAGTGGAATCAGGCAAACAGGTGTGCAGGATTAGGCCTGGTGGGTGACAGTCACATGGAAAGGGACACATCATGTGGCACAGTGTAAAGAACCCTCAACTTGAAGCATGGTCAATGAGGGGCTATCCTACCACTTTCATCAATATTTTAGTTACTCTTCCCTACAACCTAGAAAGGCCATGTGTTCTCTTTGGTTCCGATATGAAGACTAAGGCTCGAAGTTGTTAAAGACCCCAAGTTCAGGGCTTGTCCTTTATACCACGAGATGATCCTGTGATGCTTGTTCACTGTGCTGCATACAAGACTACCTATAATTCCTGAAAAGTACTACTCAGTTGACAGCAGAAATGTACCTCCGGCTCTACCTGGGACATTAACAATCTGTCTTTATATTTATGTACTGATTGCCCTTAAGTGATAGACTTTTTATTAGATCCCAATACTACTTCCATATATTTTATGACAAAATCCCCAGAAAATACACCCATTTTACAAGGCTAGCAGTCTTTTCTTTTTTTTCTTTTCTTTTCTTTTCTTTTCTTTTCTTTTCTTTTCTTTTCTTTTCTTTTCTTTTTTCTTTTCTTTTTTTTCTTTTCTTTCTTTTCTTTTCTTTTCTTTTCTTCTCTTCTTTTCTTTTCTTTCTTTTCTTTTCTTTCTTTTCTTTTTTTTCTTTTCTTCTCTTTTCTTTTCTTTTTTCTTTTCTTTGATTCTATTATTCATGAGAAACACTAGAGAGAGAGAGAGAGAGAGAGAGAGGCAGAGACATAGGCAGAGGGAGAAGCAGGCTCCATGAAGGCAGCCCGATGTGGGACTCGATCCCAGGCCTCCAAGATCATGCCCTGGGTTGAAGGCAGATGTGCAATCGCTGAGCCACCCAGGCGTCCCAACATTTTCATTTTAGATGTGAAAAAGTGGGACTCAGAATGGTAGAGGGAATTGAGTATAGCTAAGAGCTAAGGGTTTGATTCAAATCCTGACTCCATTGGGAGATCCCAGACAGGTTACTAAGCCTTAGTATTCTCATCTGCCAAATAAGATACCTCAGAGGATTAAGGATGAGGGACACCACCCACCATGGAGTTAGCACTCAAGATAACTTCAAGGTTTTGTTCTTTCAAAACCTTGCTGTATGGTTTGATGTTGGGATCCCAAGTTCCTTTATTTAGTATTTTAGTGAAGACATCTCACCTTTCCTAGAAAAATTATGAAGTCTCCAAAGCAGTTAACAGACGTAAAATGATTTGAATTCTTGGATGAGAGTTTGAGCACATCTTGTGCTGATGTACAAAAATCGGTCCCGTTAATGGCAGTTGCAGTGTATGCATTCTGAAACAAAAGACAATGGTGGAAAAAAAAAATGAGGATCCTTATATTGTTTTAGAGATAATAAAATGACAATGCAGAATATTTGCAAAATAAAGAAAAATGGTTACACCCACCATCTCTACCTCTAAAAATCTTTTCATTTGCAAAGTCCCCTTCCAGTCTCTGGTTATGTACACATACATTTTCATATAGTTGCAGTAAATGGAAAAAATAACCAAGTATTTCTGGTCATTGTGGTAGGTGGGACATCCCACTACAAACACATAGAAATGATAGGTGAAGAGTAAACTTTTTTTTTTTTTAATATGGAATGCTTCACGAATTTGCACATCATCCTTGCGCAAGGGCCATGCTAATCTTCTCTGTATCGTTCCAATTTTAGTATATGTGCTGCCAAAGTGAGCACTAATAAACTTTTTTTTAATGCACAACAGAGTTTGAAGGGAGAGAAAGGAAGTTCAGGTGCTACAAACATTAACCTTAGCAATTAATGAGAGCTGAATCCACAGGCGCAATGGGCAGGACTTAACCCCTTAGGATAAGAAACAACATTCAGGCCTTGCTGAGGAACTGAACTCGTCGTGGCACAAATTCAGACTCAACCAACCATTCCAGAAAAGTGGTACAGAAATACACAGTCTGCCTGGGGCCACTGAAATTACTAGAGTCTGGGCAAGGGCAAAGCAAAACCACATCCTCGTAAGCCTGGGAGTGGGGGAGTCCCACAGACAACCACCCTTGAAGACAATGAAGTAATGTCATAAGAAAACATCAGATGGCCCAAGGAAAAGAACGTCACAACAAAAAAGAGAATTTGTATCCTGAGAACAATCTGAAATAAAATATTCAAGAAAGTATGTTTAAATGCTAGGACAATGAAGGCTGGCTTAGGGTTGTAAGTTTGAGCCCCGCATTAGGTGTAGAGATTACTTAAAAATAAAATCTTAAAAAAAAAAATAAAGATGCTAAGACAATGGAAAGAATAGTGACCATAAGAATGAACAGCTTGGTATGAAAAGTGAAGAGGCAGGGGCTCCTGGGTGGCTCAGTCGGTTAAGGGTCTGCCTTTGGCTCAGGTCATGATCCCTGGCTCCTGGGATTGAGCCCCACATTGGGCTGCCTGCTCACTGGGGAGTTGGCTTCTCCCTCTATCCATCCCCCACTGCTCGTGATTTCTCTCTCACTATCTCTCTCCAATAAATGAATAAAATTAAAAAAAAAAAAAAGAAGTGAAGAGGCAAAGTCAAAAGCAAACTAAATAGGAATTCTAGAAATGAAAAAATATATAGTTTAAGTGGCACAGTGTCATTATTATATACTTGGCTTTTTTCCTTTATATAAAATAAGCATTTTCATGTTGCTTGATGGTTTTATACTTTTAATTTTAATAAATACATATTCTATCAGGTGTGTCTGTAGCACATAGACTATTTCAAATATTTTGCTATATTTTGCTATATAAAAACTATGCAGGGGCACTGGGGTGGCACAGTGGGTTAAGCATCCAACTCTCGATTTTGGCTCAGGTCATGATCTCATGGTCTGTAGGATCCAGCCCTGCATCAGGGCTCCGCACTCAGTGTGGCATCCGCTTGAGATTCTCTCTCCCCCTCTGCGTCTCCCCCCACTAACACACACTCTCTTTCTAAAATAAATAAATCTTAAAAAAAACAACAACAACTATGCAATAGACATCTTAATTTCTGGTTTTTGGATAATTTCTTAAAGATAAATTTCCAGAAATGGGATGATGAAGTCAAAAAGGAACACGTGTATATATTTGTGTATGTTTATGTTCATGAGAGAGGATTTCTTGGATCATTTTTCCAAAATATCTTCTTTTTACGAGTATATAATTTCAAAACTATCGATTTCTTTTTTTTAAAACCATCTATTTCTTATATTTCTCTTGACATCTTTAAAAATGCTATTTGCACTGCAGTTTATAGCACAGAATTTATAACTTCCCGGGGGAAAAAATAGATTATAATGCTACCTTCTTGAGTTTTGTCATTTCTTTCTGCTTAGGAAAAGGATGACAGTTTTTTATCTCATGATCTACAAATTAATCCTTTCCTATACCTGCTCAAAAGCATAGTAAGGAAACCATTTTGGAATCTATTGCAGTTAACCCACCTCTCAGTGCTGCAGGTCTTAATCCAAGAAAGTGATGGAGGAGACAGAGAAAAAGGGGTAGAACTGATTTACCAAACTCCCTCTTCACCAAGGCCAACTAGAGAGCAAAGTTTGGTTCTCAAAGACAAAAGCTGGGTACCCAGCTCCCCCCACAGGGTACCCTACTTGCTTGACAGGGGGTATCCTGTCAGATGTCAGATGAATTCCCTGCAGAAATGCCTTCATGGTATTCGACAAAGAATTTCTGGCTTCTGACTTAGATGGAATGCATGTGAATTTTACTTTTAAAACCCCAAACTGGTTGTTGAAGAGAGCTGACCCCAGTTTGGGGACTTCAGTCTTGAGTAGGGATATGAAAACTGATTTGCTCATTATTTAACTAAACATCCTCAATCATCTAAGATTCTAAGAGCCCTGATGACCAATTCATTATCCTGATAATACATTTGTAGGGTGGGTAAAGAATAGCATTATCATTCTTTTATAGAGACCAGGATCAAGGGCATTTCTCCAGATTCCCTGGTAATCTGAGAGACTTTTTTTCATTCTAACTTTCTGGACATTACACTATCAATTTTCACTGGGACAAAACGCTATTGAAAAGCAATGCTGTTGAAAAGCGTGGTAGTGAAGGTAAGCACAGGCTCCATAGCCAGTCTCTGGGTTCAAATCCCGGTTTTGCCACCAAGCTGCTGTCAGTCTTGGGCAAATGGGTTTTACCACTTTCCGACTTCAATTTCCTCATTCATAAAGTGAGTTATAGCACTACTGCAAGGGGGAGTTGGGAGGATTAAAGAACATATTCCCTATAAAGTAGTTAGCAAAGCGCGTGGCACACAGAAAACATGTAGTAAACCAGGGACCTATTATCATCCAGGCCTCAGCAAGGATGACCTCATTTACAGATGGGAAACACAGGCCACTCTCAGCACTGAGGAGGTGTGGAAAGGACCCATGGTTTCTTTATCTGTAGGCTTTGATCCCTTGTACTCTCAGGGATCCAGGAAGGGCGGGACTTGCTTCTCAGACCACATTCCAGGGCCCAGCATGGTCTTTCTTTACAGCAGCTCAACCCCGTGCTACTCTGTGGCTTTCTTTGCTTTTAGGCTCTGTCCCCAACCTGCCACCCACTTCCCACCTTTAAACTGGGCTTCTTAGTGTACTTCCCAACTTATACGGGGGAATACAGTTTTTGCGAGGCCTTTTCCTGCCAATCAGTGCCTCATGGCCAATTTAGCACTACTGTTCATAAGCAATAAAAATAGATTTTGCTTCTTGGCTAAAATGATTAAAGGTTAAAATGGTAATTTCTCACACATGTGTTGACTCCGCAGATTTTTTGGGGCCCATAACCATTTATCTTTTCTCTAATGTATCATGCCCACTGAAAGAGGGCCTTAAAACCACTCTGACGGGGAAATTATATATGCCTTCCTGCAGTTACTACACCACTAGTATTTTACCACAAGGTTCAACCCTGAGTGCAACAGAGAGACCTAGAATTAATGTCAGAATGAATAGCTGGAGGAGGGAAGTATCACTCGAGACACAGGATATGGATTGAAAATTTCTGCAGTTTCAGCATTAGCTAATTTATACTTATTCTCAATAGAAGCTGCTTCCTTGTCAGGCAGCCGGGAGATGGATTGCTCTAAATGTTCAGTGCAGTAAGTTCTTGCTTGGAGCATTCGTCTGGGCTGTCTGAACTCGAGGTGAAGATGCTAAGCTAATTTGCAGACCCTAACAGTAGGGGGAAAGGACTGCATATAGTGAGTGGGTAACACGTTGTTGTGTTGGTTGTGAAAGTTAGTCAGGAGGTCCTGAAAGCTAATCTTTTTTTTTTTTTTTTAATTTTTATTTATTTATGATAGTCACAGAGAGATAGAGAGAGAGGCAGAGACACAGGCAGAGGGAGAAGCAGGCTCCATGCACCGGGAGCCCGACGTGGGATTCGACCCCGGGTCTCCAGGATTGCGCCCTGGGCCAAAGGCAGGCGCCAAACCGCTGCGCCACCCAGGGATCCCCTGAAAGCTAATCTTGAAGCAAGAAAAGAGGTAGTGGTTTCAGCCTCTTAATTTATTACCAGAAATATTGAGTGGGCATGTTTCAATAGTGTCCCCAAACAAGTGGATATTTCCATGTCTGGAAACCAAATGGAAGAGAAAGATTCCCAACTTGACAGTGATAGCGCCTCAATATTTTATCTCCATTCTCATTCCCTGGCCTGAGGTTGAAGACTCCCTCCTCGAGGTGTGGTTTGATTAGTTTTCCTTTCATGGACTGTCACAAGCAGAAGGGGAGGGAGGGGGAAAGGACACAAACAAGGAAGGGCCTGCCTGGTGGTGAGGACTGGTGAACAGTGAGCTGTGACTCATGCACAGACGTGAAAGCAACATGGAGGAGGAGCACAGGCTGGGGGTGATGGGAAGGAAGGAGTGGGGGGAGGGGAGTGGTGAGGAAGACTTCAGAGAAGTGGCAGGTGGCTGATCCCTAAAGCTGGCTGGTCCCTGTAGGGTTGGGGGTGGGGGGCTGAGGCAGCAGCAAGAGGCTGTGAATGAGACCAAAGGGCCCAGAAGAGGAGTGTAGTAGGATATGGGCCAAGCAGAGCTGTGAGCCAGACCTTGGTGGGCCTTGAAATGCCCTGCTGTGGAGCAAGGGGGCAGACTGGAAGTTTCAGGATTCATGTCATTTTCAGCCCGTGCTTCTAGAAGCTCTCCCAGGCTGCCCTGTGCTTTCTCAGGGCAGATCTCCCCTCATCACTATCTCCTGTTTAACCACAAAGCCTGTACCTCCTCTCACCTATGCATTTGGGGAGCCCCAAGTACCTCCATCATGCCTAGTGGGCCCTGCATAAGTTATGCATAAATGTGGTGCAGTCATCCATCCACTGAGCACGTGGCTGCCATTAGCAGTCATAAACCAGAGGTCAGGCCCAAAGAAAATGAGCCCTTCTCTGGGGAGCAAATAAGAGTATTAGGAATTGTAATACTTGTAAGTACTCTTTCCAGGTACTCTGCTTCCCTCCACCCCACTTCAGGACATGCCCTAGCGACATGTCCTAGGGTGGTTCACAGTAGTCTTCATCTGAATTTGTTTCGTAGCCTTTCTCTTTTTTCTTCTTCCTTTCTTTTCCCCATCTGTAGGCAAGTGTGAAGCTTCTGTGTGTAAATTAACGATAATAAAGAATAATGGCAAGCATTCATGGAGCACACACTATGTGCCATGCCCTCCCCCTGCCTTTTTTTTTTTTTTAAGATTTTGTTAATTTATTCATGAGCGACACAAACATAGAGAGAGAGGCCGAGACCCAGGCAGAGGGAGAAGCAGGCTCCATGTAGGGAGCCTGACGTGGGACTCGATCCCAGGACTCCAGGATCACACCCTGGGCTGAAGGCAGGCGCTAAACCGCTGAGCCACCCAGGGATCCCCTGCCATGCCCTATTCTTATTCTATATCCCCCTGAATGCGTTCACTCAATCATCTGCAACCCCCAACCGGATGATAAGCTGGTGAGGAAAGGGAAGTACAGAGAAGTTAGTAAGGTCGCACACCCCTGGGTGCACATATACAACCTGCGTTGCATCACTTACAAGAAGTAGATCTCTGACTCATTCAGGCCATCTGCAGGAAAACATCTACTTGGAGCTGTGCTCTGTGCTTTTCCTTCTAAAAGGTTCAAAATACTAAAGTGGTGTTCTCATGACATGTGTCATTAAAAAGGGCTAAGGATATGGCAGGATGGCCCAGCAGGAAGAGGTGGGGTTCCAAGCACGTTGCCTCCATACCTGGCTATGTGGCCTCCACTGAGGAATGTCACTTCTCGGTTGTCCCATCCCACAGCTTGTAAAATGTGCCTGCCTGCTCAAAAGTTCTGCACCAAAGATGCTTTATGCATGCGCTCTTTTTTGTAGTGGACCAGGCACCCTCCTCTTATCATATTATATAATCTCATCTGTTTCTTATTACAGTTCAGTGAAATAATCACTGGGGGTATTATTGTTCCCATTTTACAGAAAATTCTAATCACTGAAGAAAAATGAAAAAGATGAAAGTATAGTTTTAAGCAACAGAAAAGCTGGATTATGTCTGTAATTTACTTTGAGAATTGTCCAAGGACATTAATCGCACCTCTGACACAGAAAGAACATTTTGGCTCCTTCAGTTAAAACTGAAGCCAGCACAGTTCAGCCCTGTGTCCTTCATTAGCTAAGGGCAGCTGTTTGTCCTCCCCCTAAACTGAAGTGGTTCCTTCTTTTGGTGGACAAACTGTGAACCTGAGGTTCTATTGACTCTTCAAAAAGGTAAACAGAGTTTCCCTCCATATAGGCAGGAAGGCATGTGCCAAAAACCATGCCATGAATAGCCAGCTTTATTTCTGGAATGCCTTCCTAATAAAGTCCTGATATTTATTAACTGAAAGATACAACAAGAACTATGAAAACAAACTTGAGAAACGGGATGATGAATAAATAACCCTGGCATTCCTGCTTCCCTCAAAACTAAAGGACATACAGTGAAATCTGAGCCCAGATACATCCCCATACATCTAAGCATCCTTTCTTTGGATTGCAGTAAAAATTGCAGGAACCACCCCAAGCCAGTTTCATCTTGAGTTCTGTTTTTATCATAAACACATGCCCAGTGAAGCATATACAAACAGCCCCTGGGCCTTCCAGGACCTTGCATTCACCCTTCAGAGTTGTTCAGGAGTTCACTAGTCACTAGTTGCAAAAGTCCAATGAGATGGTGAGTCAGGGAAATTTGCCAGTCCCCTCCAGGGTTGGGGCCAGGTGGGAGGTGGATGGAAGAAGGAATGCGCCTTTCATGAGATCTGCTGCTGCCTATAAAGCCATGGCATTGTAGCCTTGTTTGCTTTTTAAAATTTTATTTGCCTTTTTCCCCATTTTTTTATTTAAGTTCTAGTTAGCTAGCATGCAGTGTGTAATATTGATTTCAGGAGTAGAATTTAGTGATTCATCACTTACATGTAACACCCAGTGCTCTTCACAAGGGCCTTCCTTATTGCCCATCACCCGTTTAACCCATCCTCCCATCATCTTCCCTCCTACAACCCTTGGTTTGCTCTCTATAGTTTAGAGTCTCCTATGGTTTGCTTCCCTCTTTTTTCCCCTTTTTGCTCATTTTTAGAATAATGGCTTTATTAATATTATGCCCAGTATAAGAAAATCAAGAACATAGAAAGAAACAAAGAAAAAAGCAAAGAAGTCACTCTGATCTCACTCCTAGGAGATAATCATTTCCTAACATCATGTGGATCATACCCCAGCATTTCTCTGCAAATATAGCAGGCAGAGGGAAGAATGGATGGACAAGCATAAGTTACAAAATGAAACATACTCTATAAGTTGTTTTATTTATTTTTAAAGATTTTAAACTAATTCCTACATCCAATTTGGGGCTCAAACTCGCAACCCTGAGATCAAGGGTTGCATGTTCCACCAACTGACCCAACTATGCATCCCTCTATATGTTATTTTAAATATAAATGCTAGTGTTAATTTGACCTTAACAGAAAAAAGTGAAACTAAACTGAAAGTGAAGGAATATTTGAATTTCAGGCCAATCTATCTTCACAAATTAGCAAATTATTTCTAAAATCATTATTAAAAATGTTAAGAGATTGCTTTTTTTTTTTTAACACCATGTCTCAAATTAGGCAGCATGGGTGGTGAAAGATGAGGAAGATGACCCCAGGGGATGACCATACACAAGAGCATTCCTTCAAGCTTAGAAGTAACTCCTGCCTAATTCAGAAAAACAAGAATGTCAAGCAAAATGAGGAGAGAGAGGAATATGCTCCAAATGAAAGAAAAAGACAAAACCTCAGAAAAAGAACTAAATGAAATGAAAATAAGCAATTTACCTGATAAAGAGTTCAAGGTAATGGTCATAGAGATGCTCACCAGCCTGGAGAGAAGAGTAGAAAAACTCAGTAAAAACTTGAACAAAGAGATGGAAAATATAAAAAAGAACCAATCAGGGATCCCTGGGTGGTGCAGCGGTTTAGCGCCTGCCTTTGGCCCAGGGTGCGATCCTGGAGACTCTGTGTCTCTGCCTCTCTCTGTGTGTCTCTCATGAATAAATAAATAAAATCTTAAAAAATTAAAAATAAGGATAGGTCAAGGGGTCTCTTCAATAGCATCAAGTAAACAAACATTACAGGGGTTCTAGAAGGAGAAGAGAGAGAAAGGGGCAAAAAACAGAACAAAACAAAACTTATTTGAAGGGCACCTGGGTGGCTTAGTTGGTAAGTGTCCAACAATTGATTTCGGCTCAGGTCATGATCTCAGGGTTGTGACATTGAGTCCCATGCTGGTCTCCACACTGGACATGGAACCTACTTAAGATTCTCTTTCCTTTCCCCTCTGCCCTTCCAGCCCTCCTTAAACAAAATAACAACAACAACAACAAAATTTATTTGAAGAAATAATGGCTGAATGCTTTCCTAATCTGAGGAAGGAAACAAACATCCAATTCAGGAAGTACGGAGAGTGCCCAACAAGATCCACACCATGACACATAATTTATTGTCAAAGATTAAGGATAAAGAGAGAATTTTAAAAGCAACAAAAGAGAAGCAACTAGTAACATACAAAGGGAGACCTCATAAGACTATCAATTGATTTTTCAACAGAAACCTTGCTAGCCAGGAGAAAGTGGCATGGTATATTCAAAGTGCTGAAAGGGAAAAACTTTCAAGAATACTCTACCCTGCAAGGCTGAAAGGGAAAAACTTTCAAGAATACTCTACCCTGCAAGGTTATCATTCAGAATTGAAGGAGAAATTGGGAGTTTCTGAGACAAAGAAAAGTTAAGTGAGTTCATCACCACAAAACTGGTCTGACAAGAAGCATTAAAGTAACTTCTTTAAGTGGAGAATGAAAGACCATAGTTAGCAGAAAGTTATGAAAGGAAAAAATTTCACTGGTAAAAGCAAACATACAGTAAAGGCAGTAAAATAATTACTTATAAAGTTAATATGAAGGGTAAAAGACAAAAGTAGTAAACTCAATTATATCTAAAAAATTAGCTAAGGGGACTCAAAATAAAAAGATGTAAAATATAACAACATATATATATATAAAAGATTAGAGAGGGTAAAGAAGAAGTTATTTTAGAATATGTGTGAACTTAAGTGACTATCAATTTAATATAGACTGCCTTATACTTAGGATGTTATAATATGAACCACGTGGTGACCACAAAACCCTATAATAGATACACACAAAATAAAGTAAAAGAAAGCCAAACATAACAGTAACAAAGGTCACCAATTGCAAAGAAAGAGGGCAGGAGAAAAAGAACCAGAGAACAACTATGAGAACAACTAGAAGTCAATTAACAATGACAATAAGTACACATCTATCCATAATAACTTTACATATAAATGGTCTAAATGTTTCAATCAAAAGACACAGGGTGGCACAATGGATTAAAAACTAAGACCCATCTATATGCTGCCTAGAATAAACTCCCTTCAGACCTAAAGATAAATACAGACTCAAAGTGAAAGGATAAAGATACTCCATGCACATGGAAGTGAGGGGAAAAAAATAGCAATACTTGTATCAGATAAAACAGACTTTAAAACAAAGATTGTAACACTAGATAAAAAAAGGGTATTAGATAATGATAAAGGGATCAATCCAACAAGAGGATTTAAAAGTTGTGAATATCTATATATGTACTCAATGTAAGAGCACGTAGATACACAAAGCAGATATTAATAGACATAAAAGGAGAAACTCACATTAGTAAAATAATAGTAGAGACTTTAACACACACCTACACTGATGGATAAATTTCCAGGCAGAAAATCCTTAAGGAAACAATCTTTGAATGACACATTAGACCAGATGGACTTAAGAGGTATATACAGAACATTCTATTCAAAACCAACAGAATACATAATCAAGTGTACACATTAGACCACCAGACCAGTCTCAACAGATTTAAGAAGACTGAAATCATATCATACATCTTTTTGAACCACAACACTATGAAATTAGAAATCAATTATAAGAAAAAACTGGAGAAAATACTATTGGTATTTCCATAAGGAAAAGTATTTTTCACAGAACTAAGACAAATTATACAAAAATGTTTATGGAACCACAAAAGATCCCAAAGAGCTAAAGCAATCTTGAGAAAGGACAAAGCTGCAGGTATCACAATTTTAGCCTTCAAGATATACTACAAAACTATAATAATCAAATCAGTATGGTACTAGCACAAAAACAGACAATGGAATAGAAAGCCCAGACATAACCCACACTTATATGGTCAATTAATCGACAACAAATGAGGCAAGAAAATTTAATTGGGGGAAAAGACAGTCTCTTCAATAAATGATGCTGGGAAAACTAGAGAGCTATATACAAAAGAATGAAACTGAGCCACTTGCTTACATCATACACAAAAATAAAATAAAATGGATTAAAGACTTATATGTGAGACATAAAACCATAAAATTCCTAGCAGAAAACATAGGCAGTAATCTCTTTGACATTGACCTTAGCAACGTGTTTCTAGATATGTCTCCTGAAGCAAGGGAAGCAAAAGCAAAATAAACTATTGGGATTACACTAAAATAAAAAGCTTTTGTACAGTTAAGGAAGGAATCAACAACAACAAAAAAGGGAACTTACTGAAAGGGAGATTTTTGCAAATGACATATCTAATAGAGGGTTAGTATCCAAAATACTAAAGAACTTTTACAACTCAACACTAAAAAATCAAATCATTCAATTAAAAAATGATCAGAGGACCTGAATAGACATTTTCCCAAAGACATACAGATGGCCAACAGATGCATGAAAAGATGCTCAGCATCACTCATCACCAAGGAAATGCAAGTCAAAATCACAATGAGGTCTCACACCTGTCAGAATGGCAGGGATCAAAAAGACAAGAAACAAGCATTGGCAAGGATGTAAAGAAAAAGGAACACTTGTGTGCTCTTGGTGGGAATATAAACTGCTGCAGCTGCTGTGGAAAACAGTATAGAGGTTCCCCCCAAAATTAAAAATAGTAATGTCATTATCCAGTAATTGCACTATTAGGTATTTATTTTCCTAAAGAAAATGAAAGCATTAGGGGCTCCTGGGTGGCTCAGTAGGTTAAGCATCTGCCTTTAAAGCTCAGGTCATGGTCCTGGAGTCCTGGGATCCAGTCCTGCATCGGGCTCCCCGCTCAGTGGGGAGTCTACCCCTCCCTCTCCCTCTCCCACCTTCTTCCCCTACTTGTGCTGTGTCTCTCAAATAAATAAAAAATCTTTTAAAAACCTCACTAATTAAAAAAGATATATGCACCCCTATGTTTATTGCAGCATTATTTATAAGTGCCAAGATATGGAAGCAATCCAAGTGTCCACCAATGGATAAAGGAGATTATTACCCAGCTATCAAAAATCATCAGGTCTTGCCCCTTGTAACAACATGGACGGACCTAGAGGGTATTATGCTAAGTGAAATAAATCAGAGAAAGACGAATACGTATGATTTCACTTACACACGGAATCTAAAAAACAAAACAAACAAAAAGCCGAAACAGACCCTCAAATACAGACAACTGATGGTTGCCAGAGGGAGAGGGAGGTAACACGGCTGAGGGAGAGTGGGAGATACAGACTTCCAGTTAGGGAGTAAATAGGTCGGGGGCTGTAGGGCACAGCATAGGGAATAGAGCCAACGGTATTTATTGCATCAGTGTTGTATGGGGACAGGTGGGAGCCACGCTGTGGCGAAGCAAAGCATAGCATACAGTTGTTAAATCACTATGTTGCACCCTCGAAACTAATGTAATACTGTGTGCCAACCCGACTTCAGTAATAATTTTTCAAAAAAAAAAAAGAATTAAGATAGAGACTTAAAGGCAATTTGTCTCCCTAGTGAGTAATTTCTAAAAAATAAGGAAAAAAGCAGGAGGAGGTTAGAGGAGGTGAGAGTCCCCTTCACACTTTGTCCCACCTCCTGATTTTAGTGAGTTTCATTATTAACCCGCACCTCACAGTGTCTGCGGGGTCCCTCATGATCCCTCTGCTGCAAATCGTGTTCCTTCAGCCAAGACGCTCTCACAGAGCCCCCTGCTCTCTCTGTGAAGCTGATATTTGTTGAATGATGAAAGATGCTTTTGGCAAACCCAAGAATGCTTCCAAATAATATTTCTTCATACAAAACCCAAAGTCACTCTATCGGTACATTTGTTCTTTTGGCAGAAAGTTAGGATTAAAAGGCACCCCCCTCCCCACATCACCCAGGAAAATCCTCTCATTTTACCGATGAGGAAAAGGAAATCTCAACATGCTAGGTGACCAGGCAAAGGTGACAAAAATGGAACATGGATTAGGTGTTCCTGGCCAGCGCCCCTTCTTCACACAAATCCAGAAAAAGCCAAACCAGGCAACTGCATCTTGCTGAGCCTGACCTGTCCATTTGGTGTGTGAGCAAGGCTCTGCACCCTGCCATGAAAACCCACCAGAATCACAGAGTAAGAATGACGTGCAGGATGCAGGGCTGTGAAGGAAGTGCTGCCTTGGTCCAAGACACCCTTCACCATCGCAGGGGGCTCTCGCATCCATTCAGCTCATTGACCCGTGCACCGTCAGTGCAGGGACTGACCCAGGCAGAAGGGAGGCTGGATCTTCCAGGGGGCCGGATGGAGCTTGCACATCTGTGACATGGGAAATGCCTGCTCTGTTGTTTTGACTTCAGGCTTTATCAGATAGAAGATTAAATAGATGGGCCGTCCCGGGTTAGTGAAGACCACGGGTTTCCTGTCCCCCTCACCCTTCTCTTTGACAAGAAACTCCAGACAGCACAGTGAAGCCACTAAGGCCCCCGATTTGCAGTCCGATGGAGCTAACCCCCCTCGGGAAGCGCTGGGCCTGTTTCCTCGCTTGTACAAAGGGGGAAATACGACCTGATACACAGCATCCCCGAGAGGATAAGCCCAGGCTGTGTATGTCAAATGTTTAGGGGGTGCCCTGCGTACTGTAAAAGCACAAGAGATGGCTGTTATTTATAGACTTTAGGAGGCGGGTTCTTTAGCACCATAAGAAAATGTCACGCTTCTCTGATCTGAAGCTCAGGACTGTGGAGCTGTCAAGAGGAGATGGAGCACAGAAATGGGCAAGTGTACACGTTTTCATATACCCTGTGGTTTTGGGAGATAGTTTTAAGTCACATGTCTGTCCTTCCCTGAACACGTTTTTGGGGGACACAGGGCTGGTGAGGCAAAGCCTGACCTGTATGAGAAAGGCCTGCTGACAGAGGGCCAGGTCGTCGACGGGAAGGTCACTGGTTGCAGAGAATGATTGTTGGTTTGTACCATAACCTGGTCCGGTTTGCAGCAAAAAACTCATAAGCGAAATGCATTTGCTTAAAGACACTATAATAACAGATCCTTTCTTCCTGAAGCTTCAGAAGACTATCCGACCTTCCCCTTTAGCCTCCTCCGTCCAAGGGCACTTCTCGGAAAGCAGTTTCCCTGGAAGTCGGTCAAGGTGGTGGTAGCACAGTCCTAGTGAGAACGGGTAGCTCTTGCCAGCTTGTATTTCTGTTTCCTTTAGTCCCTCCCTGCTACTCTTAGCAGAAGCCAGGGCTGGTGCTGAGAAAGTTCAGGGCCTCCTCTTCCATCATCTTTCCATCCACGGACAAGGTTAGGGCTGGGGACAGGGCACCCAGCCAGGTCAGCAGCCTGTTGTTCTTGGGACCTCACCAAGTTTCTGGGTTGCCACCTTGATGGAGGCGGGACGTGGGCCTGGCAGACAGGCGGAGGGCGCCCTTCCCCGCCCCCACTGCTCTGCGTTCTGACGTCTTGACCAAGGCATCTGGCCTCAGCTGTCTCACAGCCCAAATGAATGCAAGTCTAGCAAATGCTCCTCCCTGCTCCGCCCAGACGCCAACTGAGGCATTCTGTAAAAGGCAAAGGAGGGGGAAGATGAACCCACTTGAAGAACTGTCAAAGCCTGGATCCGCTTGCCAAGACTCTTAGGAACTGCCTAGCCCCACCTAGATCAGGAAACAAATTGAACTAAATTCCCTGAATTGCTTCTCTTGCTAGTTTTCACAGCCCTTGTTTCTCAGTCATCTCTTGAGATGGGACTGCGAGTGGAAGGAGTGTCTGGGGGTGTGGGGGGGACACCTGGGTGGCTCAGTGGTTGAGCGTCTGCCTTCAGCTCAGGCCATGATCCTGGGGTCCTGGGATCCAGTCCCACATCCACCTCCCCACAGGGAGGCTGCTTCTCCCTCTGCCCATGTCTCTGTGTCTCTCATGAATAAATAAATAATTTTTTTTTAAAGGAAGGAGTGTCCAGCTACCCCAAGTATATGTGCGATGGCTTCCTCTGTTCTCTTGACCCCTGTTTCTTTTCCCCGTGTACTTTCTCCTTTTCCTCTTCATCACATGCCCCACTCAGGCTCTGTGCTCATTCCCTTAGGTGAGGTTAGGAGGCTCTTGAGGGGTGGGGGCACGAAGACACCCAGTCTGCAACTCTTATTAGCTTTTGTTTTCCAAAACTTTAAGCTCTTTAAGCTCTTACCTACCAATGGAGAAGGTGAAGGAAGAGGATTCTCAGTTTGAAGGAAATGTCTCAGAGTGCAGGTAAGCATGCAGTATTTCTTCCAACCCTAGATTAGAAAAGGAGACTCCCCTGGGCTGAAAGGAGGGAAAAGAGATCTGTAAGCCTGACCAGGAGTCCAGGTCTCTCTCTCTCTCTCTCTCTCTCTCTCTCTCTAGCAGAGCGTGGAGAGATGGCAAGACTCTGAAGGGAAGTGCCCACTCCTAGGGTCTGGGTTTGCCAGGGGGGAGGGGGCTCCAGAGACATAGGGCTTTCAGTGCTAAAACCAGAGCATTCCAGACAAAGTGGGAGGATTGGTTAACTAACCACTACATAGCCAGGCAGACAAGACTGTGAGGGGCCTTGCAAAAGATGCCTGCTTCCCAAGTAAAGCCTAAAGATGGGATGCTATGGACAGAAAAGGGGAATGTCTCAAGGGCAACTCATGTGTACTAATGCCTGGGGATACCTGAAATTTCCTATAAGCCCATGCCGGGAGAGCCCAAGAATACCAGCTGATATTTACTGCCAATCCAGTGTAATGAGAGCTCAAGATTAGAAATTAGGTTAAGACACATGATACAGTATTTCCTGCACATCTGAGTGTGTGCCTGAGAGTCACAGCCATGTGGGAGTCAATCAAAGACGATAGGCAGAGGCCAGTAGCCAGAGCACCGTCAGATTCCAGCTTGTAGCAGAATGTGAATTAGTCACTGGGGCACTGAAGTGGCTTTTATTTCCTCAACCACTGGGACTCACACCTTTCAGGTTTTTCTCTATGAAGGCATCCTTTAGTCCCCGGGCAACAATCACTTCTTCCTCCCAACCAGTCTGAATCTCTAGAACAAGGACAACTGGAGGATGATAGTACAGGATTGTCCTCCCTGTCACTGTCTTGCTTAGAAAGGAATGGAAGAGAGGAGGGGAAGGCATGGGTTCAGAGGTGGGCATTCTGAGTCCTCTGACAGTAACTATTCCAGGGGCAGTCCCAGATGGAGAAAAATGACATCAGGAAACTTGCCATCATGGGAAGATTAGATTTGGGATACGAGCTACTTAATGGTTTAATTTCATTTCCCACGCTAAATGAATTTGGGAAATGTTGAAGCTAATCTATAATCTTTACAATTTTTTAAGTTTTTACTTAAACTCCAGTTAACATGCAGTGTATCATTGGCTTGGGGTGTACAATACAGTGATTCAACACTGCTATACAATGGCCAGCGTTCATCACAAGTGCGCTCCTTAATCCCCATCACCTCTGGGGGGATGGGTTAAATAACGCTTACATTTCTCAAGCACTTAGGGTACTGCTGAGCACTTGAACTGTGAAAGTTCCTTTTATTCTGAACCACCTCCCCAACCCGGCCCCCACCCCAGCTGGGAATCCCAGATGATGGCGGGTCCAGCCTCAGTGGCCCGGCCAGCATGGTGCCCACAGCAGACATGAGCAGATGGGAAGGACACAGGAGTCCCTCTGCAGCTGCCACAGCCCCACATCGAATACTGTTCACCAGAGCGGTGTTTTCGTGTGTTACCTGCTTCCTTATTTGTGAGGAAATTGGATTTTGCTAACCTCAAAAGTAGTTTCCATAGACCAGAGTTAAAAACACATGCAACCTCCCTCAGAATACTTGCAGGGTAGCTAGAGCATGCCACGGTGAGAAGGCCCAAAGAGCTTTAGGGGTTGCTTGATCTTGTACAGGATGCTCAGGCTTGTGAACACCGTCGTATAGTAAAGCAAGTGATGATTTCTTGCAACAGATGACCTATGAACCAGTGTGGCTGGAAAAGGTCCTAATTGCCCTTGACAGGCAATGACACAATGGCCCGGGACTGCTGAAAAATGGGAGTGAAGAAGAAAATGAGCACTAGATGCAGAAGAGAAGGGGCCGAATGGATTGCTGTGCAAGGTGTGTTTCTTCAACCTCAGGCCACATCATTTCTTATCTGCTGGTCATGGGTTTGGACTGGAATGCTGACTTTCCCTCACTATCACCCTTCATGAGGGGGAAGCCTGGGCCACTCTTAGCAATTCAACTGCTCCAAACAAGTCATTAATGCAATGGTCCTGGGAAGAGAAAGGTATATTTCGGGACTTCCCTATGGATGCTGATACACTTCAAACTGAGCAGCCTTCGTGAATAACCCCAGGAGCTCCGCACTACTCTAAGTGCATAGGAAAGAATCAGAGCCCATCACTTAGTGGGCTGGTGATCATGAAAATGAGTTTCATTTATTCAGTACATACCTCTCTACATGCCAGGCATGAAACTAACAGTTTTGTAAACATTACCTATTAATTATCTCTAATAATCCTAGGAGATAGGTGTTGTACCCAAGTTGTCTGGCACATGGCAGATTTCCAATATTTGGTGAATGAATGAATGAATAAAAATGAAAGTCACTAAACCCTCTCCTTCCCCTCACAAAAGAAACTGACACTTATAGAACATATGCTGAGCCAGACAGCATGCTACAATCTATGTACTGACTTAGTTGGCCTTCTCACTGCCTATGAGGTGGGTTTAAGAATTTTGCTTTAAATATGGGGTTTGTCCAATGTCACACAGTAAGTGGGAGAGCTATAATTCAAGCCCAGACCTGTCTGCCTTCTTCCCACTTTATCAAACTACTAGGAAATGGGTATATGGTCCAGATCCAAGGAGAGGGGAGAGGGGAGGAAGAAGGAGTTCTTGTAAGATGTGGATAAATGTTTGGGCACCTGGGTGGCTCAGCTGGTTAAGCGATCAACTCTTGATTTCACCTCGGGTCATGATCTCAGGGTCCTGGGACTGAGACCTGTATCAGGCTCCCTGCTCAGTGGCAAGTCTGCTTGTCTCCCTCTGCCCCCTCTGCTCCTCCCTCTGCTCACAAGTGCACGCTCTCTCTCCCTCACAAATAAATTAATAAATCTTAAAAAAACAAGGTGGATAAAGGTCTTTCAGAAAAAAGGGAGAGCTAAAGTGTAAGAAGAAGAGAAGAATCTTGGAGAAGGAAGCTGAGGGCTCAGAACCATTAATAAGAGGGGAGATCCCATCCTTCCCAGGATCCAAATGTTCCCCAGCCTTTTGCCCTAGAAGCATGAAACTGACTTCCATGTTGTATAAGGAGCGGGATAGATATCCCTATAGTTGTGTTTAAAAGCTAAGCCAGGGCAGCTCACATCGTGTAATGTGGTGTATTTGTCTGTCTCCAGTGTCTCAGTGATGCTTGTGAGGGCAGAGGGAGAGAAGAACACAAGGTAGAGTAGAGGAGAAAAGGCACTGCCTACTGCGTGACCCTGGTTGAGGGTTTCAAGCCTTCTGGACCCCAGATTCTGCTGTAATGAGGGAAGGGTGCCCCATGATCTCTATAGTTGCAGGGTCTGAGTTTCTGCCCTACGGAAGCAGTGCCCTAGTGGACTGAGGAAGACCTGGGTTTGAATCCTGGTGTCGGGTACCTCTATTTGTGTTTCCATGGCCAGGGACCTCCTTTAGGGTAACAATTCTCATTTGCTCCCAGAGGGGGGAATATGACTTAAGGGACTGGTGAGTGTGGGGGGAGGAGCAGAGCTCAGGCTGGCTTAGCCCTTTGTCATTCTCTTTGGTAGCCTCTTATCACTAAGAGTGCACCTTCTCAGCTTGTGGTGGTAAGCTTGCAGGAGAGACCCCAAAGGCAGGTCTACACTGTTGGCAGGTCCTGGGAGAGAGTGAGCTGGTCTCTCTGTTTCAGGAATGAAACATTAATAAGCTGTTCCTACAATGCATTTTCTGCCACATTCCCTAGGCACTCAAGGTGGTTTTTAAAAATGTTTTAACATATTTTGAATTTTTAAATTTTCATCTTAAAAAACATTTTATTTATTTATATTTATTTGAGAGAGAAAGAGAGTTTGTGTGTGTGAGCAGGGGGAGAGGCAGAGGAGGAGAGAGAGGGACAAGCAGACTCTGAGCTGAGCACAGAGCCTGACATGAGGCTCAATCCCAGGACCCTGAGATCAAGACAGCCCAAACCAAGAATCGGATGCTCAACCGACTAAGCCACCCAGGCAACCCTTAACACATTTTTTTTAAAGACTTCATTTTTAACTAATCTCTGCACCTAACATAAGGCTCAAACTCACAATTCTGAGATCAAGAGTCACATGTTCCACCTTCTGAGCCACACAGGTGCCCCTCAAGGTTTAATCTTTATCTGTTTGACTCTTGTGTCTCTTGGTTGTTCAGAACTTGAACAAGGAAAAAGGAATGATTTATTAGATCTGCAAAACTTCAACATTTAGCTCTGTTACTTTCCCCCTGCCCCAGAGCAGGCTGTTACTTAACTTCTCTGAATCTAAGTACATCATCTTACAGAAAAGAAAAGAAAGAAAAGAAAAGAAAAGAAAAGAAAAGAAAAGAAAAGAAAAGAAAAGAAAAAGGATAATAATCCTTTTATTTATCCTATCATGTTCACAGGACTATTTGCGAGGATGCAGATGGTCAATACATGTAGCTAGCACGGTGCTTGGCACATGCAAGTGCCCAGTAAGTGGAGGTATTCTTGTCTTCAGGAGTTACATGCCATGGACAGTCAGAGTAACTAACGCCTAATACTCGGTTGCCTCTCAGGAGGGTTTTCTGATTAGCTAAGGGCTGCGTGCACAACTTACCCTCCCTTCCCCATGGTGACACAGTCATTCACTCAACAGACATTAATTGCCTCTCTGAGAGGGCAGAAACATTTCAAGTGAGGAAGGACGTCAGAGTCCAACCATCTTAAGATGGCAGCTGTTCACTGGGCCTTACCCCAAAAGGAGGAGAGGCTGCTAGAGCCCACATGGGGAAGATGGCTTTAGGGCCTCACCCTCCTGATCCCTGACCCTTGTAATACGCCCACAGCAGGTGGGAGCTGGGCTCCAGAGAGGCTGCTCCCAAGAAGGCACATAAAGCCATGGCCCTAAGCACAGCAGGTTCAGAGCCACGTGCCAGGAAACCTGAGGATACAGTTAGTTTGCCTGCAGACAGTCTGGGTCCCCTGACAAATAGGTGTCTCAATTCCTTTCTATCTAAAGCCAGGGTAGTAGCATTTGCCACCAAACAGCTGGGCTGTGAGGATTAACATCGTCTATAAATGGGCCTTAATGCAAACTATCATATTGACACACATGTTAGCTTTTTCCTAAAACATGCACACTTGGACACACCTCTCCAAGGCCCTCCCCATCAGCTGGCTGCCCCCAGAATAGCTGGGGAGTGGCAGGATCCAGAGCCACTGCTGTCATTGAGAGAATGGCCTCCTGGACATCCTGTGAGGAGGCCACCTATCATGGTGACGTCAGCTACCGAAAGCACCGTATCCTCTTAAGAAACTTTGCATCATTTTCATAATCTAGTGAGAGAAGTTGCACAATATCCATTCCTTTTTTTTTTCTCCTGCTGATTTGTACGTGCTGCCCTGGGGAGAGAGGAGTCGTCACTGGAGATCTGCCAGTTGGCTTGGGATGAACCAAAACCTGACAGAGACAGGTCACCGAGTGCCTTTGCTATTGACGGGACTATGAGAAAGAGGATCATTGAAACTGAGTTAACTGCAAGGAAAGCCTGCAGTGGGGAGAGAGGAGAGAAGGCTTTCAGATATTACAAAATCAGGCCTGCCACAAAGGCTTGGAAGACAGAGACCAACATTATGTGCACTGAAAAAAAGGGAGTGGCAGGCTGTGTGGGTTGTAGGAGTGGGCCACGAAGTAGGGAGGCGAGGGATGCGTGTTTTTCAAGCGGCAGTGAGTTTTTCTCTGTGCTGGACTAGATAACATCATCTGGGGCCTTTCTGACCTGTCTATCTGTCAAGAAGACAGGAAGCCATGGGCATTTCTGATCAACTTAGTGTCACATACCCAACAGATGCCAAAGGACAGTAGGCTGGTAGTTTTATGGCCCGCATGAAGGCAGACATGAGTCGTCTTGTCTTCTCAAGTGGCTGACCAGGGCATGCAGCAGAGGTGCATGGGACATGAAGCTGCCAGACGTTACAGGGCTCTCTACTCACGAAGCTGACTGAGGTGACTGGCGTCTCACCAGCATCTGGTCACCAATCATTTTATGTGTTTGCTCCTATCACTGTGTGACAGCAATACTGGGGGAGCTGCTGCGAGGGGATGCAGCTAGATGGCCCCTCACATGCTCAGTGTACCCACAGAATTCAGAGGCTGGAGATCTAGGCAACATAAACCATCGCTTGTGGCTCTTTGTGATCCCAGGGCAAGTCTTCAGCATGGATAAGAAGTATGATGTGAAAAAAACAGCTTGTCATTTGGAACCTGAGAGACACACAGTTCACACTTTGCCCCCTCTGCGATGCGGCAGTGTGACCACCGTGTGGCCCACCCCTCGGCTGGGCACCACAAGGGTCAGAAAGCTACATTCTCATTCTGCAGAAGCCCAGGAAGGTGGAAGGATTCACCCCAGGGCCACAAAGTAGGCAGAAGCCAACTGCCTGCCTCACCTAGAGCTCCTCCCAGGGGACTAGAGTGGAAATAGTCATTCTCAAATTGTTTGCCCTCAGCCCACAGCTCTCTTCCCAAGTCCATTCCTACTTCTGCTGCAAGAACGAAGGATTGAAGAGGAATGCACTGCTCAACATGATAGGGAGACAATGAATTAAACAGGAGCCAAATAGTCAACAGAAGTAAAATGCTAATTAAGACAAAAATAACTGCAATTGAGCAAAAAAGCCAACCCCAGATAGCTCTGGTGGTACACCCACAGCAAAGTGTTCTTTCCCCAGTTTGCTAATCCCAACTGTGTGTGAGCACATTCACAAGCTTTGCATGGTCGCCAGGCCTAGCCTTGGTAGCCTGACGTCTTGACCGAGTAATGAATTTGAAACGAAGTAAAACACCAATTTTAGTTCATAAGTAGCACATTTTAGGAAGCTTTAGGAACACGCTACGTACTTGACTGATTGGTTAATAGCTCTCTGTTGTATGCAAAAATGAAAACCTATACAATTCTGCTTTTTGCCTATAAGAATTGAAGAAAGAACATTCTAGAATGTTCAGGTCAGTTTGGAACCATTGGAAAGAGTCTTGTGGCTCACCTGTGGGTTTCAAATTTAGAGGAACACTGATCTAAAACGAACATCATGGTTAGGATAGGCATCTGTGTCATCGATGCATCGATGGATGAGAGATGTGCGCTTAGGGAGGTATTTCCACGAGGAACTGTGTGGACCCTGTAAGAAATAAGAGCTGGGCCGTTCCTGCCATTGGGTGAGCCTGCAGAGCCCGGGAGGGGAACTTCTCAGTCAGGCTCCCGAAAAGAGCTGGGAGGGAGAGGGAGGCTACAGGAAGGATCTCCTTGACTGAAGATGTCTGAGAACAGCCAGCCCAGCCTCCTAGAAACTTCGACACTGACTTGCCTGAGGGGCAGGGTGGGTCCTGAGCCCCTGACAAGTCTTTTCTGAATCTATAATTGCATGATTCATCCTTCACCCTTTTCAGTGCCCCTACACCTTTCTCGTCCTCCTCCACAAAACTCTGCCCCATAAAAGCTTTGCTCAGCTGTCAGCGAGCTGATGGGTTTGGACCCAGGCTTGGCCAGGTGCCCGAGAGCTACAGACAGTTCTTGTGACTCCTTCTCCCCTAGTTTAACCCTTGACTGGTTACGGCCTTGGGGCTTGGAGGCAAAACAGATATCGATTTATTAAATCCTAGTGGCCTCTCAAGCCTCATCGGTAAATTGGAGATACTATCTCAGAGGACTGTGGGAAAGATGAACAACTGATACAAAGGCAGGGAAAATGCTCAGCATGCGGCTGGCTGCACGGCGAGCGCTGAAAGCCCACGGCTACTGCTGCCGTGACCTCCAGTGGGTGCTCTATGCTCTATGACATAGGCGATGTCTTCCATGAAACCTCTCCTAAATACCAAGGTTCCCCTTCCTGAGCTCCTGCAGTCCCGATTCCTGCCCTGAGAATGCGCCTCTCTGCACCGTTTTATAATGTCTCCTGTGAATGCCTCCTCCTGCCCCCCACATCGTTCCCCAAACTAGCTTGTCAGCTCCTTGAAGGCCTGGCTTCGCTGTGTCTTGGCTCTGTCACCATAGTCCCCTTTTCTTTCATGCCCGGGCTCAAATGGTTCGAATACAGCATAATCAACACAGTAGTTGTTGGATAAATAAATGTGTGACATGTACCCAGATCATTTTTTTCCAGGTATAC
Organism: Vulpes vulpes; assembly: GCF_048418805.1. Lineage (NCBI taxonomy): Eukaryota > Metazoa > Chordata > Mammalia > Carnivora > Canidae > Vulpes > Vulpes vulpes. The sequence goes on from NC_132782.1 coordinate 129,323,038, forward strand.
ACATATTTGGTATTTATGATGTAGAGACAAGCAATGAGAAATGAGGACACGCGGGGTTTGGTCTCCCAGTCTGCAAGTGAATCACTGCACAGCCTTAGGCGGGGTGCCTATAAAACAGGGCAACTGCCACCTGCCGCCCTCCCGGGGCTGGGGTAGGTGGCTCGGGCTTTTAAGCAGCAGTGCGGAAACACAACCAGCTCCTTGATGTTAAGTAAATAAGAGCATCTGGGTTCTGATGGTAACAAATGGGCCCCGTTCTCTTTTATCATTTCCCAGCTCCGATTGCACCAAACAAGGCCAATAAAATAGGCCTCGCCTGCCTCTTTTAAATCAGACTTCCAGAGAAATCTTCCCCCAGTAATTCATGACAGTGCCAGGAGATTTTTCAAAAGGCTAATCTAAATTCCTTCTCACTTGAGGCTCCCTTCCCTTTGTCTTCTGCCAAATGAGACCAACAACAGCTTTGACTACCATTATAGAGTAATTATCTTTATTCTTAAAATCTTTAAGATTTCTGCTTTCCACTCTGCTTTCCACTAGTTGATTTGGACTAGAGAGGCCTGTTTCCTCCCTAGTAGTATTCACATCAACTCTTTTTTTCCTTCTCCATGCTTCCCCCTCTTCCTCCCTTGCCCTAACCCTCAGGCCTCCCAGCAGTGCCCAATGTTAGCTGGTACTGCCTTGGTCCTGGAGGAGCCCCCAAGTGGAAGATGCTCTGACAGCTGGTTTAGGCCGAGGCCTTCTGCAGCAGCACCCTGATCAGAACCTGAAAGACCAAGCAAGCCCCTTTTGCAACACTGACGGACCACGTGCGGGATCCAGGCTAGCTGAACCTTGTTGTGATTCAGGGAAAATTGCTCTCATTGTACATCTGTTATAGGGTCCCTTGCCTGTGTAATGGTAATTAAGGTGTGGCTAAAACCATGCTCCTTATGATCTTGGAAACACTTTGAACTCCCAAGGGAAAGGTACTGGGTTAACATGAGGTGGTGAAATTTCAGAATGCAGAAAATATGTCCCTTAGGATAACAAGGCAGAGGAAACAAGCATAAACGTATGATTTACGTTTAACATAAGCAAGCATAACATAAACATAAACATAGCATAAACATAAACAAGCATAAACAGCAAATTTGTCTTCAAATGAAACCTTGGGCGGATTCCCACTCCTAGCCCAGATCAGAGTGGAACCGCTCTGTTCGGAAGGCAGGGTAAGGTGGTAGAGGTAGGGGGCCAGAGGCCACGCTTCCGCCTCCCCACCCCCTGCTCACCTCGCCACCCACCCTCCTCTCCTGAAGTAGTGGTTCCTGCAGCGTCTACAAGGAGCCCCTGGGTTTCCATGAACGAAGGAGACAGAAAGAAGGTGAATTTACATATTTAGCGAGAGCGGATGGCAAGTCAACTTCATGGCCTTATGGGACCCTGTGGAGTTGATCTATATGTTTCTTAGCCTTGATTTTCCTACATATTTTATCACTGTTATTCTTTTTTTGTAATGGGTCTCAAAATCTTTGAAGAGTAAGTTGGTGTCTGGATATGCGCACACAGTTCTAGGAAGAGAGAAGCGGGCCTATCACATCCATGACAAGGCATTCATAGGGTTTGGTTTCACTTGGGATACCACTCAGCATTCTGAAAGGTGCTATGGCATTTTACTGTGCTTTACACATGCTGGCTTAATGCAAACGGAATGAAAACGAAATACACTCTAAAATGAACTCCAAGATTTTTAGGAGCTAAAAATAGAGCTTTTTACTGTAAAACTACACTTTCCCCTGAATAATGAAAGGTATTCTTAATACCACTTATCATAAGACATTAAACATGGATGGTCTACTTAGTCCCTTTACTTCGGCTGGTATATTTATTAGGAAGAAGGGCAATAATAAGAAATACTCTGCTAAGCGAGATTTCTGTGGATTTCTAAATTCTAAAACAGCTTGCTGGCTTAGAAAAATACTGCTTTGTGTAAATTTGACTAAGGGCTATTAATTTCCTAAATTATCTACAGAAAAACGTAACATGTATTTAAGTGTCCATCAGTTTGAAAGACTCGAGGAAAAAATCTGAAATTCAAACAATTGCAGTATATAATTTTTCTGATTTTTAAAGGAATATTTATAGCTTGAAAGGGAAAAGCTGGTGAAATACAGAAAAATCAGAGAGGCAATTCTTCTCCCATTTCAGGAAAATTATAGTTCTTGAGGAAGACATTGACAATTAGCTCTCAGTTGACACATACTCATTATGCTGGAATTTCTAAAGACTCCTCCCCTTTTTATTTCTGAGAGGGAAAACACATTTCTTTCAGAATTAGAAGAATGGCCTTAATGACCTGTATAATCTCCAGGCCAGAGGCCAGATCCATCAGATAGCCTGCTATCCTCTGGTCAAAGCTAAGAATAAGTTTCACATTTTTAAGCTGTTGAAAAAAAAATCAAAAGAAGAAAAACATCTCTTGACAGGTGAAAATTATATGAATTCACATTTCAGTGTCCATAAATAAAGGTTTTTGGAAAGCAGTTGTGCCCATTCATTTGCATTTTGCCTGTGGCCGCCTTCCTACTACCACGATAGAGTTGTTACAACTGAGATTGAAAAAAGCCTAAAACATTTATACAGTCTGGCCTTTCACAGAGAAATCAGCCAACCCCTGACCTAAGAGATGGAGTCCACTGGAGCGCCCCTCTGTGTGTCCGCGGGGACCGTGGTAGAAGACGTACCTGGGTGAGTTGGCGCAGGCATTTGTCGAGACACCAGAAACAGCAGAAGCAGCATCTGAACATGCACCTGGACCATGCACCATGCTGCTGGGTCAGGATCAGAACCAAACGAACAGAGTCAGAAACATGAGAAGGAAGGAAGCAGGCAGTTTCTGCAGACACACTACGTTTCTAGTGGGAGATTTATCCACCTGGGGAAGCAGTGCAGCACTTCTCCCTCAGTGGGGGCGAGGTCCTTCTATCTGCACCTGCTGCTACTAATTATTACCATTATTATCACTGATGAGGAAAGTTTGTCTCCTGTGGGCTTACCTTGTTATGATTGCTGTTGGCCTCAGCAGAAAGGGAAATGTCTAGTCCATATTCACTAGCAAAGGTAGACTAGGCTCTCTGGTTCTAGCTAAAAAAAAAAAAAAAAATTCTTTTCCATCTTCCCCTAAGTGTCATCAATTATAAACTTTGCTTTTCCAAACCAGTTTGTATTCATGAAAGATGCATATCCCAAAGACTGTAAAACAAATAATGCCTTGTAGATACTAATTATGCACCCATAGAAAAAAAGGAATCAAGTTTAACATTTTTTGCAAAAAAAAAAAAAAAATCCCATACTGAGATATTCAGGGCTAAATTTCAAGGGACAAATTAGCCCTTTGAAAGATGATTTGGACATATGCATAGCTCAAGAGTGAAGAATTTAATGAAACTTTTAGAGGAGGGTTGAATGTGTCCCACTCACTGCCCAGAGTTTAAAAAAACAAAATCCTGTAAACAATCCTGAAATAGTTCTCCCTGGGGACCCCAGGAGTAACTCAGCCTTATATGGACATTTTCTTGTCCTTATGTTAACTCAATTGGATGAAACTTTATCTGGATACTTTTCAGCCTGGCCGTGGTTGTCAATGAGCCATTGCATGTAGGAAAGATCACACAGTGGCCATGAGAAGTGTTTAAATTGTAGACACAGTGTGAGGCTGTATTGCCGAGGAAAATCATGTCTTTTTAATGGAAGGACACATTTCTTCAGTAGTGAGATCAGTAAAGGGGACTTTGGCCCCTTGATTCTTTTGGGATCTAATGAGTGATAAATAACCCTTTAGACCTCTACCAGAGAGACCAACCCACAGACTTTTCTTTTAGATTTATGAAAGGCTTCTGGTCCAGAGTTTTAAGTGCCTAGTTCTAGAAGGATGGCAAGGTCCCCTACTGCTCATTACTCTGTGATTACCTATTGCTAATGCATATACTGAATATATCAAAAATAAAAAAAACCTGCCTGCTTTACAAAAAATCCTTCTTGAAATTGAAAGATCAATTGCAAAATGCAGGAGCCAAGAAAAACTAGATTCGGCTTAGAATTGGAATGCCTCTGAGTCACCAAAATACATATATTTTTTTTACCACTTGAAATTTAGCCCTGAAAAATGTCACTATAGAATTTATTTCTCAAAAAAGTCAAACTTTGATTATTTTTTAATATGGGTACATAATTAGTATCTACAATGCAATCTTTCAAACAATTTAAAATATAGTAATAAATCTAGGTGGTGGGGATCCCTGGGTGGCTCAGCGGTTTAGCACTGCCTTCAGCCCAGGGCGTGATCCTGGAGACCTGGGATCGAGTCCCACATGGGGCTCCCTGCATGGGGCCTGCTTCTGCCTCTCTGCCTGTCTCTCTGCCTCTCTCTCTCTCTTATCTCTCATGAATAACTGAATAAAATCTTTAAAAAAAAATCTGTGTGTAAAACTTCCCCAAGTTACTATGTACACATCCCTACATCTAAAAGGTTAGAATAGGGGCACCTGGGCGGCTCAGTGGTTCAGCGTCTGCCTTTGGCTCAGATAATCTCGGGGTCCTGGGATCATGTCCCGCATCAGGGTCCCCGTGGGGAGTCCGCTTCTCCCTCTGCCTATGTTTTTGCCTTTCTCTCTGTGTCTCTCATGAATAAATAAAATCTTTGAAAAAATAAAAATAAATAAAAGGTTAGAATTAGGTAAACTTGTGACACTCTGATCAAGTCACAGGCACTGAGGTGGGGGTGGGGGAGGGATGAACATTGTGTGAGAACAGAAAAGTTGGGAAAATTCCAACCTCCCTTGTTTGGCAGGCCAGAAATACCATGAGAACAGCTGTTTTCCTGGTGTTCTGGTTTCCACTGGCATTCATAACCAAATGTGCATGGAAATAAAAACCAGGGAGGCGAAAATCCCCCAGGCACAAAAGCCCCACAGTGTTCTGTCTTTTGAGCTGAGATTTAGGTCAGCTTGTCCATCTCTCAGTCTTAAGCAGGTCTTCTCTCCCTGTCCCTGACTCTCTCTCTCACACACACGCACCACACTCACATACCCACATGAACATTCACACACACACACACACGTACTCTCTCACATAGGCAGACGCACACACTCACACACACACATTCTTTCTCTCCCACTCACTTATTAAAACTCCTCCCTCACATACACCAGTCACCTCCCATGGCACCCTCTAGGAAATAGAAAAGGAATATTTTAGCATTAAAACAGAAACAAACATTATTCCTGTCTTGTAGTATATTTTATTTTCAGAGAAAAAGTATGACAAATGTCCATGAAAACTTTTCAAAATTTGAAAAATTCTTCCCATTTGTTCAGCAAATGAAAAACCAGCTAACTCAGAACTACTCCCTCCCCACCCTCACCTCCACCACCTTGTGGGTAAAATAATAATAATAATAATAATAATAATAATAATAATAATAATAATAACAAAATTCTTCAACAAACAAAGCCATAAAACAGAGTCTGGAGACAAGAAGATTGCTGGGGGCAGGAGTAGGGGATGGGATCTGAAGGACACTGGGGCCTTTGGAATGGCCACTGCCACAGGGCCACAGTCCTGGCCTGGCGCCTGCTGAAACTGTCTGGTGACTGCCATTTCCGCCACTCAGCTCTGCACCGAGCACTAACAAGCTGCCTTACCTTGTCTTTCAGAGCGTTGTGAAGGTACATGAGAATGGTTCTTGGAATCCTCGTCACAGTCATTAAAAATGACCCTTTTATGGCTGTTCCTTGATGGTAGCAGAAAAGAATGGAGAGAGACCAAAGGATTGGGCGATCAGGAGGGTCATTTTTATTTCTGGGAATTGGGGGGAAAAAAAGACAGCATTTAAAAACCACCATTTAAAACTTCTCTCTCAGGTTCAAATCATCAACGGTACCAACACTTACAAAGCAGTCATGCGACAAATGTTTGGCAAAACTTTGATACTCATTGGTAGCTAAGGTTAAATTATTTCTTGGACTAACTCCTTTTCATGGCACTCAATGCTACAAACAGAACATTAAAAAAATGCTGATGAATTAAGCAAGTTTCCCTCTTTACCTCCACCAATCCTGTAAGTTTTCTATTAATCTCATTTTCTTTCTTTTTTTTTTTTAAAGATTTTATTTATTCATGAGAGACACAGAGAGAGAGACAGAGGCAGAGACACAGGCAGAGGAAGAAGCAGGCTCCATGCTGGGAGCCTGACGTGGGACTCGATCCCGGGACTCCAGGATCACACGCTGGTCCGAAGGCAGGCGCTTAACCGCTGAGCCACCCGAGGATCTCCAATCTCATTTTCACTTTCAGAAATTTAATTATATAATAATTTCCAAGGTTTACATGCCATATGTAAATATTGCCAGTATTAGCTTGGTGATTAAAATCACCACCCAATCACAGGACCAGAAGGGCAGCCACGGACACAGCAGCGAGCTCCGGCTTAATGTGCGGGAACAGAAAGTTCTTCCACAAGGCTCAAGGCTCCGAAAATCCAGCTGATTTCTACTCTGCTCTTTAAAGGTCACTTCAGTGTGAATCATTTGTGCAACTTGTCGTGACACAGCAATCAAGAATGCGAGGGCCCGTTTCACAAGCAGGGGGAAAACAAAAAGAGAGAAAGAACAGAAGGGGCACAGCCTTCACCCTACCCGAAACCTGAGAGATAAAACAAAGGAGGGAGGGCTGAGCAACCCCTCCCCTGACCCTCTGAATTTCCTGCTGGTGCCAGTTCTAGAAAATGAGGCCCTTTCTGAGAAGCCACCTCACTGATTCCAACTGAAGCTCGGTTTCTTCATAATGGATTATTCTACAACTCGCTCTGGTTGCTAATAAGTCACTATGAATCAAGGTTTTGACAAGAGCCTAGGTTTTGAGGGAGAAAAAGGAACGCGGCCAGAAATGTCTCAAGAGTTGGCAAGGGCTCTATTTTGCTGTTACTGAAATCATCCAGGAAGGAAAGGAGAACACGAAAGTCCTATTGGGAGCGGAGTAGCCGTGATCCAGTTGTCCCACAAAAGGGTGATGTGTGTTCCAACTCAATAGTCTTGAAAATAGGAAATACCAGGGAAACTATTGGTGATACAAATTCATGTTGGCCTGATAAACCAGAAGAGTAGTACAGGCCAGGAAAATCTGACACAGTTTTTCCCTTTCCTCAGCTTTTTTTTTTTTTTTTTTAAAGGAAGAATGTTGACTTTTCCATTTAGGAGATTTATGTGCCTTAGGACTTATTACAGTGCTCGAGAGGACGCAAGGAAGAGTGGACAACACCTGCTTTCCATCTGGTAGGGAAACAAGTGATTCACAGGCCACTGTGAAGGGGCCTTTGGAGTCCGGTCCTTCAGGTTTTGAAGTCTGGCCTTGAGCATCATCTTTCAGAGAAAGGTTCTGCTGGGATGGGATTAACCATCTCAGGCAGCGGAGTGACGGTCGTGGGCCATGACACATTCTGGCTGTGAGTCCGAGGCTCTCCAGGGCTTGGGTGGAAGAAGATGCAAGAGTTCCAGAAGCTGGGTTATCCCGGGACGAGAGAGACACCTTCAAAAGCAGGCCCTTTAAACTCAGGCCAGCTCGTGGAGCCCGAGTTCGATACCTGCCCCCCCCACTAGACACCACCCTACAGAAAAGGGTTAAATAAGTGGAGTGTCTGAGGTCTCCACCTTCCCTTCTTAGACCTTTCTCCATGTTCCAAGGTAAGGTCACCCTGCCATGCCGCCCTGCTGTGTTCGTGGCCAGACCTTCATCTCGCTCTCCTCACACCCTGCACAACCTGCCCCCAGGAGGACGCACTGATTATATCCGAGGAAGCTTAAGATACTCCTTATCTCTGGATGTCATCGGGGAGCTACAGGCCGTGTGGCCCCCGAGGAGACCATCCTTTCCCCACGTTTCTTTCAGCAACATCACTGTGCGCTTCATCTTTCCCGTCCTCCAGGAGAAAGGAAATTGTCTTTGTTACAAAGGACACGACTCTGTAGCTGGCCTGGGCGGCTCTGCCAGGGTCGCCACCCCCCCCCCCCCCCCGGCCACCTCCCACCCGAGGCCCGCGGCCGGTCCCCCCTGCCAGGGCAGGGGCAGCTGGAAACCGTCTCTGGTACGTGTGAAAGCAACGATGAGGTCATGCTTCAGGCGGCCCCTCTGCAAGTTGAACGGTTCTAGTTCCTTCCCATCGCACCCCCAGCCACATCCTACGGCTCTCTGTGGACCCCTCTTCAAGAGGATGGTTGTAAAAGAGAAATTTTACGGGCTGCCCTAGCCTGGCACTTGACGGTCTCCGCGTGAACTCCTCGGGTGTCTTTTTTATAATTTTTTTTTTATTATTTATTTATGATAGAGAGAGAGAGAGAGAGAGAGAGAGAGAGGCAGAGGCACAGGCAGAGGGAGAGGGAGAAGCAGGCTCCATGCAGGGAGCCCGATGTGGGACTCGATCCCGGGTCTCCAGGATCACGCCCTGGGCCAAAGGCAGGCGCCAAACCGCTGCGCCACCCAGGGATCCCCCCTTCTCAGGTGTCTTAACGGAGAGGACCGCACTGGCTAACCCTCTCCGGAGGGCAGGCCCGAGCGGGAGATGCTGCGAACCCCGGGAGGGCGGAAAACCTTAAGGTTTCAAAATGAGGCCCCATGAAGAAAAGAAAGTGGAGCTCTTTAATTAAGCAATAGCGCTGCAGGGCACCTGGGGGGCTCAGTGCTTGAGCGTCTGCCTTCGGCCCAGGGTGTGATCCTGGGGTCCTGGGATCGAATTCAGCATGGGGCTCCCTGCAGGGGGCCTGCTTCTCCCTCTGCCTGTGTCTTTGCCTCTCTCTCTGTCTCTCATGAATAAATAAATCTTAAAAAAAAGAAAGAAAGAAAGAAAGAAAGAAAGAAAGAAAGAAAGAAAGAAAGAAAGAAAGAAATAGTGCTCTAGGGACACCTGGGTGGCTCAGTGCTTGAGCGTCTGCCTTAGGCTCAGAGACAGATCCTGGAGACCTGGGATCGAATCTCGCATCGGGCTCCCTGCAGGGAGCCTGCTTCTCTCTCTGCCTGTGTCTCTGCCTCTTTCTGTGTCTCTCACGAATAAATAAATAATAAAAAAGAAGTAGTGCTCTAAGTCGACATGCATTGTATTTTATTTTTATCAGAGTAATGTGTAAATATCTTAAGTCAAATAGCAAGAGGCTAACCAGCAAAGAGAGCAGTTTGCTTTCCTGGCTGCTAATTTTCTTCCCCTAGAGGTCATATGTTAGCTATTTCTTCTATAACTTACCCCACACTTCCAAATAGCATATTCTCTCTGCATATATTTTTTCAGTCTCTAATATTGTCTACTGACTTATCACATTGTTTTTTTTTTTAAGAGAGCGGGGGAGAGAGGTTGAGGAGGGGGAAGGGCAGAAGGAAAGGGAGAGAAAGAATCCCAAACAGGCTCCACAAGCAGCATGCAGCCTGATGCAGAGCTCCATCTCATGACCCTGAGATCACTACCTGGACCTGAACCAAAACCAAGAGTTGGACTCAACTGCCTGAGCCACCGAGGCACCCCTGACTTCTCACTTTGAAACATGTTTGTTGATTGTTTCTCTCATACAACCTAAACATTTGCCCATTGTCTCGTTCTTCTCAGTGTAATTATGTTGAAGTTTTTAGAGTTTTTTCTCACCTTTTTTTAAAATATCACTGACATAGGACATTGTGTAACTTTCAGGTGGATGAGGTGTTGATCTGATACTGACGTACTACAAAATGATTACCACCACAGCAGTAGCTAACACCCGCAATACGTCATATAATTACATTTCTTTATTGTGGTTAGAGCTTTTAAATTCTACTCTCTTAGCAACTGTCAGGTATATTATACAGTCTTATTAACCATAATCACCATGCTGGACATTGAATCCCTAGAACTTATTCATCCTAACTTGAAGTTTGTACCCTTTAACCAACATCTGCCCATTTCCCCCAGCTGTACCCCGGACACCCGTTAGTCACCACTCTACTGTTGCTAAGTTTCTACTGTTTTGGCTCTTGTTACATTCTACATTTAAGTGAGCCCATACAGTATTTATCTTTGTTGGGCTTATTTTGCTTATTAGCACGATGCTCTCAAGATCTATCCACACTTTCACAAATGACAAGATTTTCTTCTTTCTCGTGGCTGAATAAAATTCCAGTGTGTGTGTGTGTGTGTGTGTGTGTGTGTGAGAGAGAGAGAGAGAGAGAGAGAGAGAGAGCATCACATCTTTATCTAGCTATCTGTTAATATTTGATTAACATTTGGGTTGTTTCCATAGCTTGGCACTGTGAATAATGCTGCAATAAACGTGGGAGTGCAAATACCTCTTTGAGATCCTATTTCCATTTCCTTTGGATAAATACCCAGAAGCAGGATTGCTGGATCATATGGTAGTTCTAGTTTCAATTTTTTGAGGAACCTCCAAACTGTTTTCCATAGTGGCTGCACCAGTTTGCATTCCCACCAACAGTGCACAGGGGTTCCCTTTTCTTCACATCCTTGCCAACATTTTTTATCTCTTATCTTCTGATGACATCCATTCTAACAGGTGTGAGATGATATCTCCTTGTGGTTTTGATTTGCACTTCCCTGATGATGAGTGATGTTGAATACATTTCATGTACCTGTTAGTCATTTGCATGTCTTCTTTGGAAAGATACCTATTCAGTTCCTCTGCCTATTTTTTAACTGGATTTTTTTCTTAAGAGGTGACCTTTATTTATAATTTTATTAAATTTATTTTAGAGAAAACACAGGCACAAATTGGGGGAGGGGCAGAGGGAGAAGAAGAGGCAGAGAATCTTAAGCTGACGCTATGCTGAGTAAGGAACCGAGGCAGGGCTCCATAGGAACCTGGGATCATAACCTAAGCCAAAACCAAGAGTCAGATACTTGACTGAACCACACAGGCGCCCCTTTATTTTTATTTTTAAAGATTTTATTCATTTATTTGAGAGAGAGTGAGAGCATGAGTGGGGGTAGGGGCAGAGGGACAAGCAGACTTCTCACTGAGCAGAAAGCCCTATATGGAGCTTGCCTTGATCCCAGGACACTGAGATCATGACCTGATCTGAAGTCAGATGCTTAACTGAGCCACAGGCACACCTAGTCATTTATTTTTTAGAGAGAGAGAAAAAGAGCACATGTGAGTGGGGTATTGTGGGGAGGAGCAGTAGGAGAGGGAGAAAGAAAATCTTAAGTAGGCTTTGCAAGTGTGGAGTCCAATGTGGACTTGATCTCATGATCCTGAGATCATGACCTAGGCCAAAATCAAGAGTCAGACACTTAATCAACTGAGCCACCAAGTGCCCCTTAACTGGATTCTTTTATTGTTATTGGATTATATGAGTTCTTTATATATTTTGGATATTAACTCTTTACGGGATATACGATGTGCAAATATTTTTTTCTGTTTTCATAGGTTGCCTTTCATTTTGTTGGTTTTTACTGTGCAGAGAAGGTGAACAATCTATATCCTGAAAACTACAAGATTTTAATGAAAGAAATTTAAGAAGACACACACAAATAGATATTTCATGTTCATGGATCAGAAGAATTCAGATAGTTAAAATATCCATACTATCCAAAGCCAATATAGATTCAATGCATTGACTATCAAAATTCCAGTGACATTTTTCACAGGAGAAAAAAAAAAGCAGTTCTAAAATTTGTGTGGTATTACAAAAGATCCTAAATGGCCAAAGCAGTCGTGAGAAAGACGAACAAACTTGGAGGCATCACACTTCCTAATTTCAAATTATGCTACAAAACTATAGTAATCAAAACAGTGTGGCACAGGCATAAAAATGACAGATCAGTGGAACAGAATTAAGAGCTCAGAAAGGGAAAAGGATGGTCCCTTTTATAAATGGTGTTGGGAAAACTGGATAACTACATATTGAAGAATGAAATTAACCCCTATCTTACACTACTCACAAAAACTAATTTGAAATGGTTTAAAGACTTAACCATAGGAACTGAAACCATAAAACTAAAGAAAACATAGGGAAAGAGCTCGGCATTGGTCTTGGCAGTGATTTTTTGCATATGACACAAAAGCACAGCAATGAAAGCAAAAATTAGTAAGTAAGACTACATCAAATTAGAAATCTTTGCACAGTAAAACAAACAAACAACAACAACAACAACAACAACAACAACAAAAATGAGAGGCAATCTATGTAATGGGAAATTTTATTCCTAAATATTTTATTGTTCTTGATGCTATTGCAAATGGGATTGCTTTATTTTTCAGATATTTTGTTGTTACAGAAATGCAACTATTTTCTGCATGTTGATTTTGTATCCTGCAACTTTACTGAATCCATTGATTAGTTCTAATATTTTTTAGTGGAGTTTTTAGGATTTTTCTAGATAGAAGATCATATCGTCTGCAAACAAAGACAATTTTACTTCTTTCTGTCTGATTTGGATACCGTTTCTTTCTTTTTCTTGCTCTGGCTAGGACTTCCAGTACTATACCGAATAGGAGTGGTGAGAGTGGGCCCACTTCTCTTGCTTCTGATCTTAGAGGAAAAACTTTCAACCTTTGACCATTGAGTATGTTTTAGTCAGTGTTTAGTGTTTATGTTATCCGTACCTAAATAACAATCACAACTGATCCAAGTAGTGTATTCTTTTTAAAAATTGTGTATTTATTTATTTTTATTGAAATATAAACCAAGTAGTGTATTCTGATGCTAGTTCCTTTCCTATACAACGTTTGGGTTTTCCTGAAGTTAATAATTGTTTCACATTTTACATTTGCTTGGTTTCCCATGGGCTTTACCAAATGCTTTATCAAAGTGTAAATCTTTACTTGTTTAAACACATCTGGTATTCTCTTAGTTTTCTTTCCCTACCTCTCCCTTCCCTTGGAGACATGCCTCCTGGAGCCCACTGCTCTCCTGCTCCTCCTTGGCCTGGATATTTTTTATTTTTATTTTTATTTTTTTAATTTTTTATTTATTCTTGAGAGATAGAAGGAGAGACAGAGCCAGAGACACAGGCAGAGACACAGGCAGAGGGAGAAGCAGGCTCCATGCACCGGGAGCCTGATGTGGGATTCGATCCCGGGTCCCCAGGATCGCGCCCTGGGCCAAAGGCAGGCGCCAAACCGCTGCGCCACCCAGGGATCCCCTGGATATTTTTTATAACTGCTATATAGCTACCCTTCTGGGAATTCCCTGTTCTTCTTTACTGTGTTGGAGCCCATTTCCTGAAACTCCTATTTTTCTCCCTGGCTTACTCACTCCTTTCAGAGGAGAACACCCTTCCCAGGAAAGAAGATGGAGAAAAAAATCTTCTGGGATGTTGCAGTCCTGAACATGACTTTATTTTCTTTACCTTTGATTGACAGTATGAATACTTATAGAATTCTAGTTTTGGAAATAATCTCTTCTTAGAATTTTGACAAGTTTGCTCCATCGTCTTCCTCATTCAGAGTTGCTGTTGAACATCAGACTCCATTCTAGTTCTTGATCCTTTGCCTGTGATCTATTTTTCCCCTTAGAAGCTTCTGGGATCTTCCCTTTACTCACGTCCTCCAACTCTGGGAAATTTTCTTTGATAACTTCTTTCTTTCTCTTTCCTTTGTTCTCTATTTTTGGAACTTGTATTAGTCAGATGTTGAGTCTCCAAAATGTATCCTCTAACTTTTTATCCATCCTTTATTTTCCATCTCTTTGTCTTTTTGCTCTACCTTCTACAACAATTTTTCAATTTTATATTTTAATTCTTCGGAAGAAAATTTTCACTTTTGCAATCATATTTTTTGTAAATTTATTTTTTATTGGTGTTCAATTTGTCAGCATATAGAATAATACCCAGTGCTCAGCCCGTCAAGTGCCCACCTCAGTGCCCGTCACCCAGTCACCCCCACCCCCCACCCACTTCCCCTTCTACCACCCCTAGTTCATTTCCCAGAGTAGGAGTCTCTCATGTTCTGTCTCCCTTTCTGATATTTCCACTCATTTTTTTCTCCTTTCCCCTTTATTCCCTTTCACTATTTTTTATATTCCCCAAATGAATGAGACCATATAATGTTTGTCCTTCTCCGATTGACTTATTTCACTCAGCATAATACCCTCCAGTTCTATCCACCTCGAAGCAAATGGTGGGTATTTGTCGTTTCTAATGGCTGAGGAATATTCCATTGTGTATATAGACCACATCTTCTTTATCCATTCATCTGTCGATGGACACCGAGTCTCCTTCCACAGTTTGGCTACTGTGGACATTGCTGCTATAAACATCGGGGTGCAGGTGTCCCGGCATTTTTTTTTTTTTTTTTTATTCATGATAGAGAGAGAGAGAGAGAGACGCAGAGACACAGGCAGAGGGAGAAGCAGGCTCCATGCACCGGGAGCCTGACGTGGGATTCGATCCCGGGTCTCCAGGATCGCGCCCTGGGCCAAAGGCAGGCGCCAAACCGCTGCGCCACCCAGGGATCCCCTGTCCCGGCATTTCATTGCATCTGTATCTTTGGGGTAAATCCCCAGCAGTGCAACTGCTGGGTCGTAGGGCAGGTCTATTTTTAACTCTTTGAGGAACCTCCACACAGTTTTACAGATGCAATCATATTTTTAATCACTAAGATGCCTTTCATTTTTTTTTCTTGGTACTTATTTTATGGATGCAGTATTTCTTTATTCTTTCTGAGGATATTATAGGGTTTTTGTGGAGTTCTTTTTTGGTCATTTTCTTCTGCTTGCATTGTCTCTATTTCCCTTAAATTCCCTTTGTTTTGTTCATTTTGATCTTTTTCTTTCACTAGATATTTTTCTGTGAATGTTGAATCATCACTGGCTACCAATTTATATCTAAGACTGAGGCACTAAAGAGTGAATTGGAAGCTCTGTATGAGGCGTGACAGTTGTCTGGTTCAGTCACGGAATCATTTCACTGGGGACCCCCTCCCCCACCATATGGCATTATCTGCAGGTCTTTACTTTGGGTTGGTAATTTCTCCAAAGAAGAATCCTCTAATCTCTTGCCAGGGGAATATCAACCTGGCTGTCAGCATCCTAGGAGCTGAGCCATGGAATGCATGTTGGTGGCAGTGGGCGTCCTCACTATTCAGTATTTAGACTTTTACTTATTTGCCCTTCTTTCAGTACAGAGCCTTACCTCCAGCTTCAGATGGTGCCCAAGGTCTGGACCCTTTCTGGTTTACCTGTCCAGAAAGCAAAGCTCCTGTCTTCTGTTGGCTTGGAAAAGGGGCCCTGGAGCCTAACTGTTCCTTAGGCAGTCCTGTAACTAACCTTCAGAAATACATTTTACACTTGAATTCCTGGGCCTCTCTTGGTGTTTGTGGCTCAAATCAGCCTATATATTATTTTCACCTCCTCTCCCCTCCTGCCCTCCCCACAGATGGGCCTTGCTAGGTTTGTCTTCGTCAGCTCAGTAGCTACTCATCCATCCTCTCTGCAGCTTTCAACATTTGGTTGATATTTCTTTTCTCCGTCATTTCCTTTTCTATTGTTCTTGTGTGTTTATGCTTCTTTCATTCGTTCTTTCATGATTTGTAGAGGGAGAGGACTTGGGGTAGGAGGAAGGGTTAGAGATACAGATACATGCTTCACTGGAAGTCCAAACCAAAAGCCTCCATTGAAAATGGTTTGGTTTTGTGATTCTAAGATTACACAAAATCACTATGGTCAGACAGATGTTAGCTGCTGGTGCAACGTGGTTAGAATAATCTTTGCTCCCCTACTCAGGAGCAAGCAGCACAACGCCACCCACCTCCAGTGGCTCTGAGGTTCTCAAGGCCAAGGACTATAAGCTCTGTGTGCATCCTACAGAGTCTCTGATGATGAAAACTCTCAAACAACACCCCTGTATTAAAACCCACAGTGCTCCTTATTGTCGGGAGGTAATTGCTCATTGGGATGAATCATCCCTGGTTGACTTTCTTACCCCCACGAATATTCATGCTTATCTGCTCATTTGGTCTGGGAGATTAGAGGAGGATCAGCCCTATCATGAAATAAACTTCCTGTCCTCAGTCCAACCCTGTCATTGTCCTGGCCTGCTCTACTTGCCTGTGGTTTTATCCTTGCCCCATGGAGAGTCACACACACAAATGAGGTAAAAAGTTCGGGGGTGTGTGTGTCCTCAATTATTTTGATGAGGTAATGGGGTGAGAACACTTAACTAAGTATCAGGGTGAATAAAGAAGTAATTAATTCACTAGTACTTAAGGATATGAACACAAACTATATTTTATTGCTGTATACAATTTCCTTAGGATTTAAAATTATTTCCCAAGAAAACATTTTCCTCATTTTACACAAGATAAATAATGCTCACAGAACTTACTGAAGTGTGTTCCAAATAGACCAGTATTTTTTTTAAGTTTGAAGTAAAAAAGAATGGATACTTACAGAAGTCAACCTTTCCTTTCCGACGTCTTTCAACTCTAAACAGTTGGATTATACCCCTGTTTTGCTTTCCTATGCATTTTCTAGCTTAAGGCAAAAGAGCTTGGAAATGTGACAAATTTAAGGTATAATATTTCTTTTCACTTCCAAAGGAGCATCCTGCTTTGATTTTTACCTTAGGTTTTACTCCTGTCAACCCCTTTTAAAACTCCAAAGTATCTTTCATGATATTTGACATGAAGGATATAGACAAATCAAGAGCAGTAACATGCAAGACCTACCTGTTGAAGTAGCAAGTGGCCAGTGCCCCAGCTATAGTCATCTGCTGGCATGTGAGGATGAATTCGCTGGTCCAGATGAGGCCAATTAAATGGTACCACCACATATACCGAATGCCTACAAGAGGCTGATATTCCACTTGGCCACCTTCAATAACCTGTGCAGCTCCTAAAGTTTAAAACACAAACATGCTTTACCTCAATGTTTGCCCAACCATGGGAGATGATTCAATGGGCCATACTTCCTTGTAGCTGGCCGTTAGCATTAATGTAGACTCACAGATGCCAAAGTAAAGTTGGAAGCGTCCACCCTAATTTGATATCTTCATAGCAAAAATTGAAAAATGAGAACACACTT